>NC_060149.1:112461788-112775048 GCF_021461385.2 Schistocerca piceifrons
TTCTAAAATTCTACAAGAGATCGACGTCAGAGATATAGGTCTATAGTTTTGCGCATCTGCTCGACGACCCTTCTTGAAGACTGGGACTACCTGTGCTCTTTTCCAATCATTTGGAACCCTCCGTTCCTCTAGAGACTTGCGGTACACGGCTGTTAGAAGGGGGGCAAGTTCTTTCGCGTACTCTGTGTAGAATCGAATTGGTATCCAAATAGGTCCAGTGGACTTTCCTCTATTGAGTGATTCCAGTTGCTTTTCTATTCCTTGGACACTTATTTCGATGTCAGCCATTTTTTCGTTTGTGCGAGGATTTAGAGAAGGAACTGCAGTGCGGTCTTCCTCTGTGAAACAGCTTTGGAGAAAGGTGTTTAGTATTTCAGCTTTACGCGTGTCATCCTCTGTTTCAATGCCATCATCATCCCGTAGTGTCTGGATATGCTGTTTCGAGCCACTTACTGATTTAACGTAAGACCAGAACTTCCTAGGATTTTCTGTCAAGTCGGTACATAGAATTTTACTTTCGAATTCAATGAACGCTTCACGCATAGCCCTCCTTACGCTAACTTTGACATCGTTTAGCTTCTGTTTGTCTGAGAGGTTTTGGCTGCGTTTAAACTTGGAGTGGAGCTCTCTTTGCTTTTGCAGTAGTTTCCTAACTTTGTTGTTGTACCACGGTGGGTTTTTCCCGTCCCTCACAGTTGCCGTTTCCGCACGTCGGCAAGATACAAATGCCACACTAATTCCTTATCTACATGTCGGTGACTACACAACCGCATCTGAGCATTGTTACGCTGCAGCAACGTCCTCAAACGGAAACACTTAAATCGTCGCTTATATTTGTTGGTATACTAGGTGGAAAATTTTAGAAAGTACATAACTGTATGAGCTGTGTTTTTCAAAGGTTAATGCTAGCCGGTTTGAGCAAAAGCAGTCAGTAACTTGCACTAAATAATCATTTATCATTTTATCTGTTGATGCTTCTTTGTTCGGCTTCGCAACACTGCTTGTATCATCTGTAAACGGAACTGATTCTACTTGTTGACTGAAATGAAATGTAAATTCATTAACATGAAGCAAGGACAGCAATGGGCCAATGATCGATCCCTATATGACACTCACAGTTACGTCTCTCCATGCCGCTGATACGGCGTCCCTCTTCCAGTGTCTGTTACTTAAGCCTAGGTAACCGTCAAAATTCGACGATGACGTAAAAATTAATCTGTCTCTCTGGGACCACAGCTTTGTAGTTCTGTACTGGGTAATATTACGTGAAGCTATACTAATTTTTGTCGAGACGCAGGGTATCGTGGAATTCACTGAAGGGTCTGTCATATTCCGTTGTTGAAACGACAAAATCGTAACTTCTGTTCAACACTAGGGTCCTTCACTGTAATTCAACCGTCTTTTATTAGAATTAATATACTCCTTATGCACATTTGGAGAAACAGTTCTCTTACAAATGAAATAATGTTTTGTGAAGAGAACTCTATGACATACACTGAAAAGCCAAAACATTTTGACCACTGACCAATGCGCCTTGGTAACAGAAGAATGTAAGAGGAGCAGACACGGACGGGGGATAACCCAAGCTAAGATATGGGCTATAAACGGGGAAATCCATTGAGATATGCGACTTTTACAAACGCCAGATTATTATTAAGCACAGCCTGTGAACGAGTACCTCGAAAACAGCGAAGCTGATCAAATGTTCACATGCTGCCGTCGTGAGCATCTGCGAAAAGAGGTAGGACAGTGGAACTCCACTAGACGCTAAATGATTGGACGTCCACGACTCTTCACAGAACGAGGGATTCGAAGGCTTTTCTGCTCTGTAAAGTAGGACAGATGGTAATGTGTGGCATCTCTGTCCAGAGCGCAATGCTGGTGCACGCACAAGTGTTTCGGAGCAAGTCGTTTATAGTACATTGTTTAGCATGGAGCTCCATCCCAGATCATCCCTGCGTGTTTACATGTTGACCAAACGACACTGTCCATTACGATTGCAGTGGGCACGGAATCATTGGGATTCGAAAGTCGATCGATGGAAAGTATCACATTTTTCTACACTAAGTTGATTGTCGTCTCCATAAAAGCCGTCATCGAGGTGAGCGGCGGCTCGAAACGCGCAGCGCTCCACACACGCAGGCTGGTGGGAGCAGTATTATGCTATGGCAGGCATTCTCCTGCTCTTGTAATCGAAGACACACTGACTGCAGCGAACCACCTGCATCGCTTTGTGTGTACCACGATCTTGCAGCACTATAACTGTCCGTGTCTCTGAGCCAGAGCCGTGCTACAGTGGTTTGAGGAGCATTACAGTGCACTGACGTCGATATCTCGGCGACCAAATTCGCCTGATGTAAATACTATGGGACCCAGGGCGCCGTCACCGCGTACGAAAATCAGCGGCCCATTATTTACACGAATTACATGACCTGTGCGTAGGCTTCTAAAGCCATGTATCTCCGCAAACCTACCAACAAACTGTCAGACTCCAGACGCGGATAATCTGTGATGTTTCGTATCAATGACGGAAAAACAAACTATGAAGCAAGTGATTAAGGTTTTGGCTAGTCACTGTATATTGCTATTTTCGTTATTTATTAATCAATAAGAATAGGCTAATCTCTGACCCGCCAGGTTAGGCGAGCGCGCTAACGCGTTGCTTCCTGGACTCGGATAGGCGCACCGGCCCCGGATCGAATCCGCCCGGCGGCTTAACGACGAGGGCCGGTGTGCCGGCCAGCCTGGATGGGGTTTTTAGGCGGTTTTCCACATCCCCCTAGGTGATTACCGGGCTTGTCCCCACGTCCCGCCTCAGTTACACGGCTCGCAGACATCTGAACACTTTCGCACTATTCCGTGGATTACACTAGTCACAGACAGTTGGGGTAAACTAATTCCTTCCCAGGGGGTACGGGGTGGTGGCAGAAAGGGCATCCGGCCACCCCTTCAACTAACGCTGCCACATCCGATTAACCATGCCGACCCTGCATATCCGCGGGAAAAACGGCACAAGCGAAAGAAAGAAAAGAATAGGCTAATCTTTGAAGTAAAATCAAGTATTTAATTAGAACTTTTAAATTATTTTAATGAAATTTGGAGGCGGCCGGAGTGGCCGAGCGGTTCTAGGCGCTACAGTTTGGAACCGCGAGACCGCTGCGGTCGCAGATTCGAGTCCTGTCTCGGGCATGGATGTGTGTGATGTCCCTAGGTTAGTTAGGTTAAAGTAGTTCTAAGTTCTAGGTGACTGATGACCTCAGACGTTGAGTCCCATAGTGCTCAGAGCCATTTGAACCATTTTTGAATGAAATTTGGAATCACAGGTACGCCATCACAATCACACGATTTGTGAAATTATAATCCATGAAACGAAACCATAAATATTTTTTGATGGCAAAGCATTATTAAACTGAAAAATCTGAAATGTTCTCAAATCAATGATCTGTATACCTCTTATTTTCGGCGCCCGCACTGCCCTGTGCATATCTGCGAAAGTTAATTTTTCAGCAGAACTCAATGCTAGAGATAGTTGTACAAAATTTTGTTGAGATAAGATATTAAAAATTGAGCTGAACACACTAAATCCGTCAATTATGAAATCTTTTAACGAATGGAAGGTGTATACAATTGGAATCCACTTTAAACATAATGAGAACCAAGTTCCTTGAATTTTTCAAAGTTCTACTAACGTTCATGGGACCGAGGCGAAGGGCTTTCAACGCTCACTGCAAGAATGCAGCTATATCAGGTAAGTATTGAAACTATAATGTTGAGCTTCCTGAAATTTTTATTTGAAAAAATTATTCTGCAAACGTGTTGAGCACACATGAAATTTTAGGTAGAACGCACCAGCAAGTTACAACTGGGAACGGTTTTATTACCGATTCCGGTCAGTTAATCTCTGTCCGTAATGCTGCGTAGTAGGTATGTGAACCCCGTTCCGAAGGTAGGCGCCCTAGTCACGCACCCACTGCGCAATATTGCGTCCGCAGCCTAGGTCGTAGTTAAACATTTGTGTTCGGGAAGAGGCAAGCGGGCAAGCATACCGCGTAGAGATCTGCGAGACAGCTACAGCCGCTGCGCAAATGACTGAAGCTGTGGGCGGGATCTCTGAGTTACCACATCTTCCGCATTCTGAGCACCGGGCAAACCGGTTCTGGCCACTACTTATCTGCTCGCGAGCGCTTCACCGCGGCCTGGAACGGCCTTTAGTAGCGTAAATAGAAAACCGTGGCGGCGTTAATGACGAGAAAACGCTCGTTTTGTGGTGCTACAGCTAGCAAGTGGAAACGGAACCTACTCGTATCAACTGTCGGGAGAGCAACGACAAAAAGAAAAACCAAATGACAATAACAGCTAAGCGAGACGCCGTGAACAGGGTTTTGACTAGCCGGACAAGGCAATGAGAAACCAAACAAAGAGAGAAAACGTTTAGCGGCTTGTGTACAGTTTGAACGATGCGGGTGGAGAACAACAAAAATCGGCCCTGCTTCTTTTCCTAAGTATTAACTCTATTCCTATGTTAGTGGCACAATTTGATGACGCTCCTTCACTTAATTGTTAGAATTGTAGTTCAGTCGCTATTTATTAATCACGCTACGTGCATTTTTCTCCTTTATACCACATATCGACAAACAAGGGACGTTTTAAGTAGCGATTCCTCTCTGAATACCAATAGCAGCATCTACATAACGCGCCATGGACAAGAACTGCCTAGTATTTATGCTTTACTTGTAATATGGGTTGGTTAGACAGTTACATCAACTGCTTATCTTCAACTTCAATGTTTATTCGAAGTGCCATGTTACTATTATAGTACCCCATTTTTAGCACGAAAGTGGATGCAACATGTGTCCTGGGTTCCTTCTACTGGACCATAAAATCTTTACTATCTTGACAGGCGTACCTGGCTTTCTCTCAGAAGAAGAAATATACGTATTTTCCAGAATGAATAATAAAAAGTATCATTGTCTTCAGAATCTGGAGTAGAAACAGACTTCACAACTTTCACTCCACCATGGAGCTAAACTATGAACATTTAGCTTTTTCTACTATTCTGAAACACCATCTGTGCAGCATCTTTCCTTTAAAAAATTGGCACGAATGTCTCGAAGTAATAAAGTAAGTTATGAACCAAATGTGTCGATTAACAGTCAGGTCTGATGACTGACTGCCAAATATATCTTTCGATCCAAATGTGACAAGACATCCGTGAAAGTAGTTCTTCGATTTTTCGGTGTACTTTTAGGTTATCTGCTACCACCACCATACTGATTAACACATCGTAGCGTTGAGGTACCAGCTGAACAGGAGGCTTTGATAGTGATCCGCCCATCGGACAGCGACTTCAAACTGTACACCATCCCTTGGTGCTGTTAAAGATTTCAGCCTCACTCAACTGCTTACACGTATATGCTCACGTGTGCTTTTGTTACTCTCAGGTTTCGCCTTTATCTATATTTTACTATGTAACATTTTTCAGCAATTTACTTTCGTCTGGCGTACAGCTCAGTTCAGAACGGAATTCATTTTTAAATCTTGAAGGTTATCGACCAAAGAATTCATTTTCTTATGTTTTGGGCAAACCTACACTATAAAATTAAATTGCACTTCATGGTCACCGACGTGTCGCCTTGTGACGTTGATGTTATTTAACGGCTTATGGCTGCAGATTTGTGTCATATACGTGCTTATACCTAGAGTAGCCACACCAGGCAAGTTCTGAACTGTTTGTATTTATGCTATGTCTAACAGCGTATGCTAAACAGATTTGGACATTAAGTGTCTACAGTTGAAAAAAAAAAAACAGCTTTCTTCGATTTGCAGTGTTACATATTTGAGAAGACAAATGCTGTGAACGACACATCAGCCGACTTCTCCGTTCTGACAAGTGGCGTAACAAGTTATTCCAATGCAAGTAACTTCGCACCTGCCTGTAACTATTTCATGGCGACTGTCTTAAAATACTTAAACTGGATGTTGTTAAAAAGTTAATCTCACATTCACAAAGGGAAGATCTCAGACAGAGCCAACCGATACGGCTCAACGTGGTAGGTCGCTTGGCTCAATAAAAGCCCGTTTTGAGAAAACCACCCCAAATTTTATGACGCGCAATCGATTCAGAACTGAAGGGATCGATAGACAACTGAGAATTTACGATTTGTCATATATGGGTCCCCTTCTCAGGCTACGAACGTGTGGTACAAAATGAGGATTTCGTATTTCTGCCCTGGGAAAGGTTACACTAACAGGAGGTTGTTCAAGTTACCTTCCTCCAACCTGCTGCAAAGAGTATCTTCACTGTGTGGCTGCAACTGCGTGTGTGTACAGCATAGTGTTCGTATTACTGGTGAGTGTTAAATGAAAGGAGGGGACAGTGAAGTCCGGTGCCAAAGAACTACTCTCGAATGGCAACTACAGGTTCAACGTTAGCCGACTTTATTGTCCGCAAACGACGAGAAACTGCTCCATTTTGACGCATCAGGCGAAAGTGGTGCTGCACTCCTACACACCAACAATCTTACCACAGCACACCCTCATCGAGTGAGGTTGAGGTCAGTGTAGTGATTCTGGCCAGTATTTGTCTTATAGGACTACTGATATATCAACATCAATGGGATACGATATTGCAGTGACTGTGTTATCCTGATTACGTTGCAAAGTTCCTTTGGACATGCATGCATGTCCAAAGGAACAGGCACTTTGGCAAAAACAGCCGTTACGAAACACATCAAATGAATTCGCAATTGCAAATAAGGACTACCATCAGCTGTAGAATGGAATGACGTCAATGAAAATCTGTGCCCGATCGGGACCCGAAATGTGATTTCCCGCTTATCGCGAGTGGTCGCTGTACCATTTGGTTAACCGTGCGCGACTCACGGCCAGACCCAAACTTCCGTATGTCGTCAACCATGCGTCTACGAGCTGCACTCTTACATCCATTATGTATATTCCCGTACATGTCAGACCTGTACCGAGCTTACACAAGGGGGGAAAAAACCTAAAGCACCCAGAAGGCGAGGAGGAAATGAAATGGGAAGCAACTTGTGTATGCGGTGTCATTTCAGTTCTTACAAAATCGAGTCAAATTTACAAAGAACGTGGCATGATCAGTATGACTACATCTACACGACGTTGCACAACCTCTGGCCTCGATACAGCCGCCGATTCGGTTAGGAAGGGCGTCAAAGCCGTTAAAACCCTCTCCCGAAGCAAGGCGGCCCCCAAAAGTTGTTAATGGCCTAGGACCAAGAATGGTGATAAACAGGGAGATCGATTGTCACCACTGTTGTTCAATATAGCACTGGACGAAGTGATCAGGCAGTGGAGAGCAATAAACGAGGAAATGGGAATACCAAAGACCCATGTGGGGGCCAAAAAGGACAACAGGGCTCGACTGCCTAGCCTTTGCAGACTACATAGCAATATTAAGTGAGACGGAAGAAGACGCAAAGACACAACTCGACAACTTAAGTAAGGTAGCCAGAAAGGTGGGACTGAGGATCGCCTGTAACAAGACAAAGACATTAAGTACCACTGCAAACTGGGAAACACCGGAAGGCACTGTGCAAATGGTGGACAAATTTAAATACCTGGGAGAATTTATAACAGGAAGGAACAGGAGCAAGGAGGGAATAACAGAGAGGATAAAGAAGATGAGGTCAGCCTCCTGCATGACGAGAGAGATATACAATAAAAAGAATATATCCACAGATGCGAAGATACGCCACTACAAGGCAACGGTGAGGAATGCAGTATTATATGCTGCTGAGACAATGACTAGGAAGAAATGGGACAGAACAACTAGAAAAAGAAGAGAGAAGAGAGAAAAATACTGAGAAAAATACTAGATCCCAAAAGATGTGGAGAGAGGTGGATGCGAAGACCTAAGGAAGAGTTGTACCGGAACATGAGAACAATATCCGGGGAAATCAGACTCAAAAGGGCAAGGTTTGCTGGGCATGTAGTTAGGATGAGTATGGACAGAATGACGAAGAGTGTGGGAAACAACAGGGAGGACAAGGGGAAAGACAGGAACCAAGTGGGTTGTTGAACTTCCGAAGGACTGGTTGGAATTGGGGATCAACGTTGAAAGGAAAGGAAAATTGAGGGAACAAATACACACCGACCAATATGCCGGAGATCAATGACAGAGAATAATACAGGGAAAGATTAGAGTGTCACCAGTGGAGCCGACAGGAGAAACGGAAACTTAAAATCACGTAAGAAGAGCGGGAGAGAAGAGAAAGAACGAAGAGGTTCTGGGAGAAGAAGAAAATGCAGTCCGCGAAGGGGCTACCGTGGTCCTACAGAGGCCGTAACGCAAGAAGAAGAAATCTGGATCTTGGCACTGTGACGTCCGAGCGTGCAACCCCCCCCCCCCCCCCCCTTTCACGTTCTATTTGGGACAGGTCTTGGGACACTGTTGGTCATGGGCCTGCCGCAACATCACGAAGGCAGTTGATGGAGACATGTGTCATGTGAGTACGAGCACTATGGTACATGATGTCCGTGACATACTGTTGTGTCGTTAGAGCTGTTACCTGAAATCATACCTGAAGGCTCTCCACACCATGACGCCATGAGTAACGCAACTGTCCCACCCTGACACTGGAGCAACAGGAATTCTGTCCCTGTCGCTGCCATACTTGCCAACGATGGTCAACTTTGGTAATGCAAACCGAGATTCATCGCTTAACTCAATGCTTCAATGCGACGCCATTCATCAGCAGCCCATGCTTCCTAGTCGCAGCACGACTCCAAATGCAGCGTTTTTGTTGTGTTATCGGTAGCCTTTGCATGGGGTGCTAATTCCCTAGTCTGGCTGCTACTAGGCTCTGGTGTGGGATGACACTATTGCAGGCAGCCATTACTTTTTCTCGGACGGCAGTTGCAGATGTGAAGGATTACGAAGTGCTTGGTGCACAACACGGCGATCCTCCTTCCTCGCGCTGAGACGTGATTGAGAAGAACTTCATGCCCCTTCTATATCCTACGAGGCTTACAAGGGAACCTCCCCATCGCACCCCCCTCAGATTTAGTTATAAGTTGGCACAGTGGATAGGCCTTGAAAAACTGAACACAGACCAATCGAGAAAACAGGAAGAAGTTGTGTGGAACTATGAAAAAAAATAAGCAAAATATACAAACTGAGTAGTCCATGCGCAAGATAGGCAACATCAAGGATAGTGTGAGCTCAGGAGCGCCGTGGTCCCGTGGTTAGCGTGAGCAGCTGCGGAACGAGAGGTCCTGGGTTCAAGTCTTCCCTCGAGTGAAAAGTGTACTTTTTTATTTTCGCAAAGTTACAATCTGTCCGTTCGTTCACTGACGTCTCTGCTCACTGTAATAAGTTTAGTGTGTGTGTGTTTTGCGACCACAACGCAAAACCGTGCGATTAATAGACGAATGGACGTGCCTCTCCAATGGGAACCGAAAACATTTGATCGCAAGGTCATAGGTCAAACGATTCCTCCACAGGACAACACGTCTCATATATTCTATACGACACTGGTGACGGCATGTGCGTCACATGACAGGAATATGTTGTCGGCCCACCTAACTTGTACACTTGGCGAATGGGTAATAAGGTTCTTCTACCCTGCCCGATTCAGGTTTTGTTGTGGATGTGATAACCACTCCCAAAAAAAGTGATGAAAACATAAAAGTCTGTCAGATAATAATTGTCTGAAAATAAAAAAATTAAACTTTTCACTTGAGGGAAGATTTGAACCAAGGACCTCTCGTTCCGCAGCTGCTCACGCTAACCACGGGACCACGGCGCTCCTGAGCTCACACTATCCTTGATGTTGCCTGTCTTGCCATGGACTACTCAGTTTGCAAATTCTGCTTATTTTTTTCATAGTTCCACACTTCTTCCTGTTTTCTCGACTGACCTGTGTTCAGTTTTTCAAGGCCTATCCACTGTGCCAACTTATAACTAAATCTGAAGGGGGTGCGATGGGGAGGTTCCGTTGTTAGTAGCAGCACTGCACACGAAGGCCAGAAATGAACTCTTGTAGCCGTCCTTCCTGTCGGAATTGGGACACTATTCATTTACATACCCACCGATGATGTGTGCGTCCGACCATTCCTTCTGGGTGACTCACTTTGTCAGGAAATGTCGGTACGACGCTTGCCACCTAATCACAATATGGGGAGAACTACACGTCAACTAACGGATGTCTACATCCGCACCCTTCGTCTCCACACGACCTCGTGCGCCATACAAAATACGTTCCGTTAGTTGTCTTTGTACGCTGCGTTTACCGATAGTTCTCGAATTTAACACGGATGCTAGCAGCCTGAAAGGCAGATTTCCACATCTGGCCTTCACAATAACTGTCCGTGCGTCAGGACGCAAGACAGCGATGTTCTGCGCCGTCACGCGCTAGCACCTCAACACAACGAGTCGCCCGCAGCCCAGG
The DNA here is from genome assembly GCF_021461385.2 of Schistocerca piceifrons. Lineage (NCBI taxonomy): Eukaryota > Metazoa > Arthropoda > Insecta > Orthoptera > Acrididae > Schistocerca > Schistocerca piceifrons. The sequence goes on from NC_060149.1 coordinate 112,472,216, forward strand.
CCGAAATAATCCGAACGATTAATGGCCCACGCGCTGCTTATAGCCTACGTCCCGTTCTTCCATTCGTCACTTCTAAGAAGTAGCAGGAGTTGCCAAACAAAAAGCTTCTTCTTCAGACTTGTTCTCGGTGGCAATCAACATTTTTCTAGGGAAGTGATCAGAAAGCTCAGTCTAAGTATTATGTGCTCCTTTCTGTGCCTGAGTAGTTAGCAGAGCCGTCAAGAGTGGAGAACTTGCCGAACAGTTGTGGACAGAGCGCGGTCGATGTTTTGGATGCTCAGGAAATCCAGCAATACGTCTGACTTTTGCAGGACGAAGAACAAGTACAAAATAATGTGTAATTCAGAAGGTGCTTTTACTGCTCAGTAAAATTATAAATCCAGGCATGTTTAACTAGACCGTATACCTGCTTTTCTAAAGACAATTTCCTATGAATAGGTCACCTAAATATGAAGTATTTTCTGTAGAACAACTATCAACTTTAGCATCACCGAAGCTCTGTAAACTAATTAAAGCCAATTTAAATTGTTAACGTTAAGGTAACTTTGCTAGTTTCTATATAAACGGCTGGAGAAGAGAAAATACTTAACCACAAAATGTAAATTAATTAATTGTGTGAAACTTACTGGCAGATTAAAACTGTGTGCCGGACCGAGACTCGTACTCGGGAACTTGCCTTTCGCGGGCAAGTGCTCTACAACTGAACTACCCAAGATGGCAAGTTCCCGAGTTCGAGTCTCGGTCCGGCACACAGTTTTAATATGCCAGGAAGTTTAATATCAGCGCACACTCCGCTGCAGAGTGAAAATCTCATTCTGGAATTAATTGTGTGTTTGGCGTGGTCTCCGTTAAGAAGAACGTATAATGAAGAAACCATCGTGGTACCTGAGATTCTCCCTTCCTACATTCTATTTTCACATCTACTACAAAAGATCTTAGTATTTCAGATTTTTCCTTAACCTCCTCGACGATACAATGACGTAATCTCTTGAATGGAAGACACTGCATTACGATTAAGATACTTTATACATGCAATCAGAAATCGGACGTAAGACTTGTAACTACCTCGGTTACAGTTTAAGATACATTACACAACGATAAAATATCGAGCGACCTTCCTTGAATTATCACACGGCGACCTTGTGAAAGATAAGCGAATGTAACTTAACGCGAACCTCACAGTAAAACAGCAGGAAAGAACTAAACCACGCAGTATGTAAAGCAGATTGTGCGTGCGCGTGTGCGCGTGTGCGGCAGTTTGACTCGCTGACGCACATCGAGGATGAAGTGCTTTCAACAAACCAAGCTGGAACGGTTGTTTAGACCACTGAAATCTTATATTTATGAAGCGCGCGCGTTTCGTATCCGCGCCCGTCTTAAGTAACGAAGCCACAGTCTAGGTCTTTCCAATCCATATAACTGAAGTTCACCTCAGTTTATGATGGCCTCGACCCCACGGGCGTTGAACTCAAATCCTGATTGCCTTGCAATATGGTTGGTTCAGTTTTCGCCTTGGCTGAAAAGTTGAGGTGATAATTGTCACTGCAGCTCCGGAAGTGGAAAGTGGTCGGCGTATTTCCTCTGTAATGCCCAAACTGTTCTTTAATTGTAAAAAATCTGAAAATTTACGTGGAGAATTCTGTGCTTCCGACCAGCAAGCACAATTTCACAGATTCCGGTTAAAGCAAATTAGCTAGTCTACATTTACAGGGTTATTACAAATGATTGAAGCGATTTCACAGCTCTAAAATAACTTTATTATTTGAGATATTTTCACAATGCTTTGCACACACATACAAAAACTCAAAAAGTTTTTTTAGGCATTCACAAATGTTCGATATGTCCCCTTTAGCCATTTGGCAGACATCAAGCCGATAATAAAGTTCCTCCCACACTCGGCGCAGCATGTCCCCATCAATGAGTTCGGAAGCATCGTTGATGCGAGCTCGCAGTTCTGGCACGTTTCTTGGTAGAGGAGGTTTAAACACAATCTTTCACATAACTCCACAGAAAGAAATCGCATGGGGTTAAGTCGGGAGAGCGTGGAGGCCATGACATGAATTGTTGATCATGATCACCACGACCGATCCATCGGTTTTCCGATCTCCTGTTTAAGAAATGCCGAACATCATGATGGAAGTGCGGTGGAGCACCATCCTGTTGAAAGATGAAGTCGGCGCTGTCCGTCTCCAGTTGTGGCATGAGCCAATTTTCCAGCGTGTCCAGATATACGTGTCCTGTAACGTTTTTTACGCAGAAGAAAAAGGGGTCGTGAACTTTAAACCGTGAGATTGCACAAAACACGTTAACTTTCGGTGAATTGCGAATTTGCTGCACGAATGCGTGAGGATTCTCTACCGCCCAGATTCGCACATTGTGTCTGTTCACTTCACCATTAAGAAAAAATGTTGCTTCATCACTGAAAACATGTTTCGCACTGAACGCATCCTCTTCCATGAGCTGTTGCAACCGCGCCGAAAATTCAAAGCGTTTGACTTTGTCATCGGGTGTCAGGGCTTCTAGCAATTGTAAACGGTAAGGCTTCTGTTTTAGCCTTTTCCGTAAGATTTTCCAAACCGTCGGCTGTGGTACGTTTAGCTCCCTGCTTGCTTTATTCGTCGACTTCCGCGGGCTACGCGTGAAACTTGCCCGCACGCGTTCAACCGTTTCTTCGCTCACTGCAGGCCGACCCGTTGATTTCCCCTTACAGAGGCATCCAGAAGCTTTAAACTGCGCATACCATCGCCGAATGGCGTTAGCAGTTGGTGGATCTTTGTTGAACTTCGTCCTGAAGTGTCGTTGCACTGTTATGACTGACTGATGTGAGTGCATTTCAAGCACGACATACGCTTTCTCGGCTCCTGTCTCCATTTTGTCTCACTGCGCTCTCGAGCGCTCTGGCGGCAGAAACCTGATGTGCGGCTTCAGCTCGCAGTTCTGGCACGTTTCTTGGTAGAGGAGGTTTAAACACAATCTTTCACATAACTCCACAGAAAGAAATCGCATGGGGTTAAGTCGGGAGAGCGTGGAGGCCATGACATGAATTGTTGATCATGATCACCACGACCGATCCATCGGTTTTCCGATCTCCTGTTTAAGAAATGCCGAACATCATGATGGAAGTGCGGTGGAGCACCATCCTGTTGAAAGATGAAGTCGGCGCTGTCCGTCTCCAGTTGTGGCATGAGCCAATTTTCCAGCGTGTCCAGATATACGTGTCCTGTAACGTTTTTTACGCAGAAGAAAAAGGGGTCGTGAACTTTAAACCGTGAGATTGCACAAAACACGTTAACTTTTGGTGAATTGCGAATTTGCTGCACGAATGCGTGAGGATTCTCTACCGCCCAGATTCGCACATTGTGTCTGTTCACTTCACCATTAAGAAAAAATGTTGCTTCATCACTGAAAACATGTTTCGCACTGAACGCATCCTCTTCCATGAGCTGTTGCAACCGCGCCGAAAATTCAAAGCGTTTGACTTTGTCATCGGGTGTCAGGGCTTCTAGCAATTGTAAACGGTAAGGCTTCTGTTTTAGCCTTTTCCGTAAGATTTTCCAAACCGTCGGCTGTGGTACGTTTAGCTCCCTGCTTGCTTTATTCGTCGACTTCCGCGGGCTACGCGTGAAACTTGCCCGCACGCGTTCAACCGTTTCTTCGCTCACTGCAGGCCGACCCGTTGATTTCCCCTTACAGAGGCATCCAGAAGCTTTAAACTGCGCATACCATCGCCGAATGGCGTTAGCAGTTGGTGGATCTTTGTTGAACTTCGTCCTGAAGTGTCGTTGCACTGTTATGACTGACTGATGTGAGTGCATTTCAAGCACGACATACGCTTTCTCGGCTCCTGTCTCCATTTTGTCTCACTGCGCTCTCGAGCGCTCTGGCGGCAGAAACCTGATGTGCGGCTTCAGCCGAATAAAACTTTATGAGTTTTTCTACGTATCTGTAGTGTGTCGTGACCATATGTCAATGAATGGAGCTACAGTGAATTTATGAAATCGCTTCAATCATTTGTAATAGCCCTGTACATTATCTGATCAAAAATATTCCGACACTGCTATTTAATGTGGAACTAGTCACTATACGTCATGAGAGGCGGACCTGTCAGTATAAAATGGAGCGAGGAGTATCGTGTCGACAGTAAAGAAGCGTAACGACAGGATGGGTGTCGGAAGAGCTTCGTGACTTCGAGCGTGGTCTAGTCATTGGATGTCACCTGAGAAACAAATCCATGATTGTGATGGGCAAACACCTATTAGGCGCACTACGAATGTAGTGGTGTGGACGTGTTGGGAATGTGGGTCTCACGGGGAGCGTGCAAGGGATAAGTCCCTGCAGGCACACTATCCTCTGTGCGCTCGGTGGCTCAGATGGACATAGCGTCTGCCATGTAAGCAAGAGATCCCAGGTTCGAGTCCCGGTCGGGGCACACATTTTCATGTCCCCTATGATGTGTATATCAACGCCTGTTTGCAGCTAGGGCGTCGATTTAATTATCATCTAAATCCATGAGAGACAGCCCCATTGAAACCACCTAAGTGAACTGTCGGTGACGTGATTGTGAACTGGAAACGCAAAGTAACAACAAAAGGTAAGCCAAGACCAGGCAGGCCTCATGCATTGGCGGACAGGGACGTACTCTTTGGCAATCCGATGGAAAGGTTCGGGTTTGTCTAATGACTGGAGGACATCGCCTGCCTTCGGGCGTAGTGTCTACAGTGAAGTGCGGAGGAAGTGGTGTTACGAAATTGGGGTGTTTTTCGTGGTTAAGAAGTCATCCCCTTATTGCTATTAAGAAAACGTTAAATGCATAACGATATGAACACATTTTACAGTATTGTGAACTGCGTACAGTGGAGTAACAGTTCGAGGACTACGAATATATAAGCGTGACAACGAACCGTATCATAAAGCAGCCTCTTCAAGGTAATGGTTTGTGGACATTAACATTCCTGAAATGGACTGGCCTGCCCAGAGCCTGACAACCCAGTGGACCATCTTTGGGATGAGGTAGAATGTTCCATTTCGCTGCAAGACGATAGCGTCCAACCACCTTCTGTGGTTTCGGCTCTTGATGGGATAGACTGAGCTGCCATTCCCACACGTACACGTAACCATATTAATATCCACTAAGAGATGTCCAAATACTTTCGATAAGATAGTGTATTCTTTGTATATCATTGGACAATGAGTGGTTGAGTGTACTATCAGTAGCGTCTATTTTCTGTCCTATTACATTGGTGTAATCAGCGAGGGAAAAATGACTCCACATAGCTCTGCGCGCTCTCTTATCGTATCCTCCCGAGACCTACGGCATATATGCGATAGCGGCAGCAAACTTCTGCATTTTTCCTCGAATACTGGTTCTCTAAATTTAGCCACAGAGGTTTCGAGCCAACAACGTCATGTTTCGTTCTGAAGATACTCCAAGTTCTCTGAGCATTGTTACAGTTTCGCATGGACTATACCGACCTGTTTTATCCTACCAGTTTATGTCTGAATTTGTTATCTACTGTTGTTCCTACAAACTAACGAATCTTTGGTCTTGAGGAATGCTCTATAATCGGTCGAAGTAGCGCCTCGTATACGATTTACTTTACAAATTCACTGTATTCTTACCAGCACGTTTCCAACCAGCATGTCATTTGATTTTATTGCTACTTATCTTACGTTTTCATCCCAATTCAGAAATTTGAGAGAGATGAAGTGCTCTAAATATTCCCCGCGAATCATGTAACCAAATACTATCTAGTTCATTATCTTTACTATAGCTGGTATCTTGCATGTTCTGAGAACTGTCACTCATTATCCTTAAGTATATATTTAGTACAAGAATTTCTGAATTTGCTTCTGATCGGTCGACGAAAACAGGTTTCTGTGGACAACACAGACAACGAATTGACGCTGAATATCTGATAAAATCATCTATATATGTTGAGAACGTTAGTAGTTTTATTACGCTTCTCCGGGCACCGAGACGTTCTCTTGGTTTCTGTTAAACGTTCACCGTTTAGTATAACGTCTTTAGCCCTATCAAACATTCGTGGAGTCAACCGAATACCTGAAAAATTTAACTGAAGAAGATGTACTGGATCTAGCTGGGGAGGAAAGAAATTTATGCCATCACTTTAATAAAAGGAATTATTTGGGAGGACAAATCCTAAGACATCAAGGGATGGTCAGTCTGGTAATGGAGGGAAGTGAGATGGGAAGTGGGGAGGTAAAAATTTTAGGCAGAGACCAAAGATTGACTACAGTAAGAGAGCTGAAGTGGATGCACGATGTGGTGGTTCTGTATAGGTTAAGGGGCTTGCACAGGATAAACGGATACGGAAAGCTGCACCGAACCAGTCATTTGACTGAAGGCAGTGGTGACGACGACGTCGACTACAGCTGCAAACAACATCTTCGTGTAATCTAATCTTGGTTATTAGTCGATGATGTGATACAGTAAACAACACCGTTCTGAAATGTTGGAAGGCGTATACACTGATTAGTTAAAACATTATGAACACTGCAGACCGCGATGCTGCATGCCTCCTTGTGGCGTTGCGGGCACGTGACCTAGTAACGGATGTACGCATATGTAAGCGGAGCAGACACGGAGGGGGGTTCACCCTAGCGAAGACACTGAAATGTTGGAAGGCGTATACACTGATTAGTTAAAACATTATGAACACTGCAGACCGCGATGCTGCATGCCTCCTTGTGGCGTTGCGGGCACGTGACCTAGTAACGGATGTACGCATATGTAAGCGGAGCAGACACGGAGGGGGGTTCACCCTAGCGAAGACATGGACTGCAAACGGTGACATCCATTGTAAGCGACTTCGACAAAGGCAGATTATTGTAGGCAGGGCGTGTGACGACTGTCGCGAAAACGGCGAAGCCGGTCGAATGTTCACGTGCTACTGTCGTGAGCATTTACGGAAAGAAGTAGAAGAGTGGAATTATCACTATGCGCTAAATGGTTGGACGTCCACGACTCATCACAGAACGTAGGTTTCGGAGGCTTGTCTGCTCTGTGAAGTATAATAGATGGTGATCTGTGGTATCTTTGAAGAAAGAGCATGATGCTGGTGCATGCACAAGTTTTTCAGAGCACACCGTTCATCGTACATTGTTAAACATGGATCGCCGCAGCAGACCAGCCCCATGTGTTCACATGTTAACCCAACGACATCGTCAACTACGATTGCAGTGGGCGCGGCGCCATCAGGATTCGACGGTCGATCAATGGAAGCTTGTCGGCTCTTCGGGTGAATCACAGTTTTGCTTCATTTGGTCGACTGTTATCGACACAAACGTCGTCATCGAGATGAATAGTGGCTCGGCACGGACGCAGGCTAGTGGGAGCAGTACTATGTTGTGGAAGACATTCTCCTGCGCTTGCGTGTGACCTGTAGTAGTAATCAAAGACGTGCTGACAGCTGTGAACCACCTGCATCCCTTCCATGTCGCCGGCCGGGGGAGGGGGGGGGGGGGGCGAGCGGTTCTAGGCGCTACAGTCTGGAACCGCAGGTTCGAATCTTGCCTCGGGCATGGGTGTGTGTGATGTCCTTAGGTTAGTTGGGTCTAAGTAGTTCTAAGCTCTAGGGGGCTGATGAGCTCAGAAGTTAAGTCCCATAGTGCTCAGAACCATTTGAACCTTCCATGTCTTCCTCGATGGCGATATCTGTCAGCAGCACAGATGTCATTGTGTCGGAGGCAGAACAGTGCTACAGTGGTCTGAGGAGCATTATAGTGATCTCATGTTTATGTGTCTGCGACAAAATTCGCCTGATTTAAACCCTATGGAACCCAACTGGGTCGCCATCGCCGCATACGCAAATCAGAGGCCCGTTATTTACTCTAATTACATGACCTGTGCGTAGACATCTAATGCCACATACCTCCAAAAACCTAACAACAAATTATCTGATCCCTGATACGAAGAATCAGTGATGTACACTCCTGGAAATGGAAAAAAGAACACATTGACACCGGTGTGTCAGAACCACCATACTTGCTACGGACACTGCGAGAGGGCTGTACAAGCAATGATCACATGCACGGCACAGCGGACACACAAGGAACCGCGGTGTTGGCCGTCGAATGAGGCTAGCTGCGCAGCATTTGTGCACCGCCGCCGTCAGTGTCAGCCAGTTTGCCGTGGCATACGGAGCTCCATCGCAGTCTTTAACACTGGTAGCATGCCGCAACAGCGTGGACGTGAACCGTATGTGCAGTTGACAGTCTTTGAGCGAGGGCGTATAGTGGGCATGCGGGAGGCCGGGTGGACGTACCGCCGAATTGCTCAACACGTGGGGCGTGAGGTCTCCACAGTACATCGATGTTGTCGCCAGTGGTCGGCGGAAGGTGCACGTGCCCGTCGACCTGGGACCGGACCGCAGCGACGCACGGATGCACGCCAAGACCGTAGGATCCTACGCAGTGCCGTAGGGGACCGCACCGCCACTTCCCAGCAAATTAGGGACACTGTTGCTCCTGGGGTATCGGCGAGGACCATTCGCAACCGTCTCCATGAAGCTGGGCTACGGTCCCGCACACCGTTAGGCCGTCTTCCGCTCACGCCCCAACATCGTGCAGCCCGCCTCCAGTGGTGTCGCGACAGGCGTGAATGGAGGGACGAATGGAGACGTGTCGTCTTCAGCGATGAGAGTCGCTTCTGCCTTGGTGCCAATGATGGTCGTATGCGTGTTTGGCGCCGTGCAGGTGAGCGCCACAATCAGGACTGCATACGACCGAGGCACACAGGGCCAACACCCGGCATCATGGTGTGGGGAGCGATCTCCTACACTGGCCGTACACCACTGGTGATCGTCGAGGGGACACTGAATAGTGCACGGTACATCCAAACCGTCATCGAACCCATCGTTCTACCATTCCTAGACCGGCAAGGGAACTTGCTGTTCCAACAGGACAATGCACGTCCGCATGTATCCCGTGCCACCCAACGTGCTCTAGAAGGTGTAAGTCAACTACCCTGGCCAGCAAGATCTCCGGATCTGTCCCCCATTGAGCATGTTTGGGACTGGATGAAGCGTCGTCTCACGCGGTCTGCACGTCCAGCACGAACGCTGGTCCAACTGAGGCGCCAGGTGGAAATGGCATGGCAAGCCGTTCCACAGGACTACATCCAGCATCTCTACGATCGTCTCCATGGGAGAGTAGCAGCCTGCATTGCTGCGAAAGGTGGATATACACTGTACTAGTGCCGACATTGTGCATGCTCTGTTGCCTGTGCCTATGTGCCCGTGGTTCTGTCAGTGTGATCATGTGATGCATCTGACCCCAGGAATGTGTCAATAAAGTTTACCCTTCCAGGGACAATGAATTCACGGTGTTCTTATTTCAATTTCCAGGAGTGTATTTCGTTTTAAAGACGGACAAACTATTAATCAGGTGGGCATAATGTTTTGGCTCAGAGTATCTGTCCCGCGGCGGTTAATATACTCTAAACTCGGCATAAGCCAACAGTTCACATTATGCTAAGAAGTGGAAGCACTTATGTTTATAATGAAGTTTTGGATAAACGCTTTATAACGAAAAGTTGCTATAATACTCCATGCAGAGGCCGAAGCGCGCTTGCCAAGCGAAGACTGAAGTCGTGACACAAGCGACAAAGTTTTTGCGCGTTCACCGGCGCCATGTAACGTGTAGATACCGGCTGACGCGAAGCACGACCACACGCCGCGTTGTCAGCAGGTGACGGAAGCACTAACGCAAGCGGCCTTTGTCACTCCACAACCGAGCCCACTCCTCTGCTCTTCTTTTCTTCGAGATTCACTACCATTTGCATCTTGCAGCTTTTATCTGAAACAATGAGACTTTGTAACACACTGCCACGTGAACCAAGTGCTCCAAGTTTCTATTCACTGATCATTAGCTACTACACCCAGTGATTATACATAATTAGACGATTTCGGGTGAAATTTTTCGTTCAAGTTGGACACGAATACATGTTCTTTTGCATTTATCTTAGACGCATTCTGAGTGAGCTAAAAATCCGTCCGTGCAGCATGCTAATTCACGACAAGCCCTCTCAAGCCCACGTTCGGACGCCAATGCATCGGGTATCAACTCGTTGAAAGATAACATGGCTTCCTGCTCCTCAAGTTGATATTAACCATTGTGTGCTGAATTAGATTCGCCTAAATGAAAAGAATTGATCGAATAAATGAAGACTCAACGACACCAAATGGTCTTTTATTCCCCCATACCCTGTGTGAGAATGTCACATGACGAAATTCCAATACAGTAAACAAACAGGTCACGATTAATCAAACGTTTGCCAGTTCATGACCCCCTACACGGATTTCCTGCTTTTTGTAAGTTCTCATCGTAACGTTAGAGGTTATCTGAGCACGTCTCCAGGCCTGACTGAAACAACTTTCATTAGATTAGATGTGTTTTTTCGTTCCATAAATACAGTGCGAAGATTCTCAGTCAGAAGCACACGTCGTGAAACAAGAATATATAATATATATTTACAAAAAATGTGTTAATGTACCTTTCACAGATCTCAAGTGAAATGCCGCCAAGTCTACAAGTGCCAGGAGTCCATGAATGGAAGAGACATATGCAGTCTGCTAGGAACAATTATTGGTGAGAGAAGTGCAGTAACTTTCTAGCCATTCAGTAATTGAGGCGTTGACATGGGGGAAGGGAGTTAGTCATGAAAAGCAAATTTAACAGGAGAAGCAAAACACTTTTTACGCAACGAAACACAAAGTTATGATAACAAAATGGTCACAGAAACGCCAAATAAACTTCTCAAATCTATTTACAACAAGCTCTCACTTTTGTATAAGAAATGTAATTATGGTGTACACAGATTGTGGTAAAATGATGGGCCTTCGTCCAACTGGTAGTAGGGAACGACCCGCAGTTTGTTCTTGACCGATTTACCTAATTTCGAAATGTTGTGCTCCCTCCACGGCTCGCTTTCACTGAACGAATATTTCATTTCTATGGTGGGTAACTTGTCCTTTGCAATTCTAATCCAGGAAGAAGAACTGATTTTCACTGGTGCTGAATGCAGTTATGTATAGCATACCGAGGTGACATCAAAGAAATCTTCCTCAGTCATCTTTACATCATTGAACGGTTGTACATTCTTTGTTTCTCTGCGCAAACCAGCCATTTCGTGAGGAGTCTTTAGTTATGAAACCTCTCTTTTCTCTGTTATACCGCAATATGTCACAAGGCATGTACGAAGCCCCGCTACTTTAAATTTCAAACTTACATCATCAACTACAGCGTTTATCACTGCTTAGATTAAAGATGTTAAAACCATCCGGTTTTTATTATTTCCCGCGCAGTTGTCACTCCACACAGAGTCAGTGAAAGATATTTGTCTTCTGCTGAAAGCAGGATCGTCGATATTACGCGCCCTTCTTTGTTTTATCTGACCTATGTTGTTTAAATCAATAAGAAAATTGCCGTGACCTATCCTATTTTGGTCCCAAAACGCTACTGCAGCTTCCGTACGGCATTCTCTTCAAGACTATGGCAGTAATATTTGCGTTTACAAGCAGCCTGCAAAAAGGAAGTATGCAAATCTGTTAGGGCATAATAAAATACGGAAGTACGCGTTACCACTGAAGGCAATCAAGTAAATTTCATGTTGTTGTTGTTGTGGTATTCAGTCCTGAGACTGGTTTGATGCAGCTCTCCATGCTACTCTATCCTGTACAAGCTTCTTCATCTCTCAGTACCTACTGCAACCTACATCCTTCTGAATCTGCTTAGTGCATTCATCTCTTGGTCTCCCTCCACGATTTTTATCCTCCACGCTGCCCTCCAATACTAAATTGGTGATCCCTTGATGCCTCAGAACATGTCCTACCAACTGATCCCTTCTTCTGGTCAAGCTGTGCCACAAACTTCTCCCCAATCCTATTCAATACTTCCTCATTAGTTATGTGATCTACCCATCTAATCTTCAGCATTCTTCTGTAGCACCACATTTCGAAAGCTTCTATTCTCTTCTTATCCAAACTATTTATCGTCCATGTTTCACTTCCATACATGGCTACACTCCATACAAATACTTTGTAAATTTCATTGCAGTCGAAAAACTTGTGTTACCAGTTTGCATGGAACAGGTTTCCAAATAACATTACTGCCAAATCAGTAACAAAGTAACATAGGGTAAAAGCTATTAACTCAGTGGCATGTTGACTTGCTCCCACCTCCATGGCAGTTCACGTTACGTTTCCACGAGTGCCATCTTGTGTCGCAACCGCTCATAACCGACGACCATCCTCCCCCGGGGGTGACGCTGCACTGCGTCACCAGTGATTCGTGTGGCAAGCGGCAGAAGGATCGGTATAACAATGTGAAATACCCTACAGTTGTTCTTTTGTGACGTATTACGGTGGAGAGAATGGGAAATTGCCTGGTCGCTCTTTATTTTGCAAATCTATGAAGTAACGAAATTTATGACAATTCTGTCACCTACCTTCCCTCACGCTTCTAAACTCTGGTACGTCCTCAGAACACAATTTATCCATTAATAAAGTTCTGCTGCACTTAGGTGTTGTACAAACATTTAATGTTTGTCCTTAACCTACGTTAATTAAGAATATACATTAATTTTATGGTACTGAAAATGTGTTTTTAATAATGTGGTGTCACCGCCAGACACCACACTTGCTAGGTGGTAGCTTAAATCGGCCGCGGTCCATTTAGTACATGTCGGACCCGCGTGTCACCACTGTGTGATCGCAGACCGAGCGCCACCACAAGGCAGGTCTCGAGATACGGACTAGCACTCGCCCCGGTTGTACGGACGACATTGCTAGCGACAATACGGACGAAGCCTTTCTCTCATTTGCCGAGAGACAGTTAGAATAGCCTTCTGCTAAGTCCATGGCTACGACCTAGCACGGCGCCATTAGCCTTACATAGTTTGATACTTATCGTATAAATGTCTCAAGAAGAACGTTGTAAACCAACAAAGAATTAAAGTTAAGTATTCGAGGAGCTGCATACTTTTCTTATCAGAATCAAATACTTATCCTGTTCCAGACTTCACGCCAGTCGGCGTGTGTGTACGCGTGCCTTTCTTTCGGCTACCCGTCACTGTGGACTGGCTGCCTTAGCAGTCCACATCAAATAATCTGCGATTTTTCCATCACCTGCAACGCGTAAACTATTAGCGCTCGCGTGAAAAATGAATAGGACCTTTGTCGTAGAAATTTTATGTAGTTTTTACTGGGCAGCACTTTCGACGGAAGCCGCAGTTTGAGGTTTTTAAGAAACTTTTTAAGTTGAGCTTTACACGCTTCGCACTCCCACACTCACAACCCACCGATCATGATTGTTAACATGTTTTTTATGACACTCCGCTACCACTGTACAACAATTTGCGACTACACCGATTTTTCCCCTCAGTCGACATTTTTTGGTTTTTATTGGCTGGGCTACCATCACGTATCGTGTTTCACTCAGACTATAATTTTTTTTTGTTCAGTGTGATATTCAAGAACAATTTTTGTTTTAATTTCTTTTCCCATGAGGAAAATTCTTAGTTAATTTCACGCTCTTTTCTGCTGTGTTACATAACAAATGTTTGTAGGAGGCGTTAAAGTCCTAGTGACGGGCTAACTCTTCACTTTTTAAACGCGAGACTCAGGAAGAATGGAAATTTAGGGCTTAGTGTTCCGTCAACGAAGAGAGCTTTAGAAACTGCGCAAGTTCACATAGGCTAAGAATGGGAAAGAAATAATTCTTGTTCTTTTCAAAGCAAGCAAAGATTTTTTCTGAGAAGCAGAGAGGTTAAAGCTTTATCACGCTGTTGCTATCAACGTTATTAGATATCATAAGCTCTGATTGGACAAGAATATTGATGTGGCGTTGTTTAATAAAAAGTCAACCGATTCGCCTCAGATGTTACACTAACAATTGGAGAACACTGAGAATACACCATTTGCATGGCCGGACGGATATCTGAGATATGATGCTCCCGAAAGGCCAGTACGTTAACCACGGTGTCACGTGACTCAGGAGGTTTACTCTAGGAACCATGTAAAGAAATGTGTACAGCTACTGTTAAAACGAAGCAGGGAATGGAAGAAGGTAGAGTTTAACGAAGAAGCCATTAGAGATGGAGCAATGTATGGGATAAGACGACTATGGGTGAAGGATTATCCTTATTGATGATAAAGTAACAGATTTCGTCTGACTTAATTGACATCACGGAGAACAAATCGAATTTCCTAACGGGGTATTGAACCTTATTTTTCACAGTTAGGATACCGATAATATTTCCACTGAATCCACTGGCACGGAAGTTAAAGTAGAAGCCATCACCTCTAGCCTGTATTTCATGTTACACAAACATGTCTTTATCATTAAAAATGTTAATCTTACATCTAGCCAAAATCGTATTTGCTAGTAAATGAAGGTATGAAAAGCCCGGTTTTTAAAAGTCACCCGTGTTTTCCTGCAGGAAAGCGCTGCATTTGTCAGCAGACGATGTCACTGTAGTGCGTGAAAGGTGTTGCTGTTCCAATCGCGCATTGAAGTCCCTATACTAACCACGAATGTATCATTACTTTTTCATTCTTCTATATTACATCACTGTGTTCTTCGCGTGTAACGCGATCTACGTCCTGTCAGATATAGCCTAGTATGATTCTAACAGCCCAATAACGGAACAATGTATCTCAATATTAATTTTTAAAAAGCGTAAAATTAATATACATTATGACTTCAGTAGTGAGCTTCACAAAAACTAGATGGACAGCGCATGTTGGGCCACAGAACAAGCAGAAAAAAATGCCGCAAACAGTAAATTTTATACGCCTGAGCAACATGCGACTAAGAGCGTATTGTGCAGACGTAACATATAGCCAAATACTGTAAACACTGAGCATACGAAGAAAGGAAGGATAACAAATGTTTTGGAGACTCTACTGTCGATGGAATTTTGCATTTATCATTTCAGCCTCTAACAGATGCCGTTAGACTAAAGGGATATCTACCGGCCGCCGTCTCATCCTCCACTTTGTGACGTCATGCCGATGCGGTATGGAGGGCCATGTGGTCAGCACACCGCTTTTTCGGCCGTTTTGCAGACTTTCCAGAAAGTGGAGCGCTACTATTCGGTCAAGTACCTCATCAGTTTGCATCATGAGGCTGAGTGCATTCCGTACAGTCCAACCACCAAGCAAAAATACTCGGCATTTCCGGGAATAGAACCCCGATCCTGTGCACAGCAGCCATCTACGCTAACCACTCACCTATGGAGGCTGACACCTCGCGGTAACATATGGAATGAAATCTGATACCAGGATTACAAAGGCAATAACCGATTCCCTTCATTACATCTTAAGCGGTGTCCTAACCACAGAGCAACGTATGTTGGTCGAGAATCCAAGAGTCATGTACCAGAGATACCAAAGGTACCTCAAGTACTACTAGTGCGGATACGGACTCTTCTACATGAAATACAGGTTAGATCACTACTCTGTCGCTTTACTATGAGCAGCGTCTCGATTATAGTTCTAGGCTTCCTGTACAGCGGATAATGGCACCAAGTAGAGCCACCAAATTCAAGGTGTTGTCTTCCATTGAAGCTGAGCCAGTAAAATTAACGTCATCTGTTGGGAAATGCGAAGACTTACGTGTCAAGGGAAGGAAAAAAAAGAAAAAAAAGGAAAAAAGTGGGGTGTGTTAATCGTCGGGAGTTCAAACCTATTCCGAATAATGGTACTCTTTAGCGCAGGGTTTCTCGAACTTTTCCTCTGAGGGAGCATTGGGAATTACTTTGATGAAACACCTTGTTTATTTTGAAGGTTAATAAAATTTAAAAAATAAGAAAAAATTTTATTCAGTGATTACTTCAATTTTAAGTCCTAACTAACAACATTTTTAAAAATTAGCATCGTCGAAATGCCAAAAAGACCGCCATGCCATTAACAGTACTTCGCGAAACGTTCTTTCACTTACCGTGCAACAAAGATTAGGAAACCCTGTTTTAGGGAAATGTCAGCATGTGAGGGGAAGAAACACCATAGGTAGTCAATGCGCGTGCGTGGGGGCCTCATTCAACATTTTGAATATGCTATTCTGGCAGCCACTGAGGGAACAGAGTGTAAATAACTACAAATTGGGCACACGTTGGAACGAACGATGCCTGTCGTCTGGGAACCGAGATCATACTTTGGCTATTCCAGTGACTGGCAGAAGTTGCGACAATGTTCTCAACCTGCAGCACTGGCTCCAGTCAACACTGTGGCTTCACGTTCTGAGCCGAGTGATATGCTTGGAGCAGAGAGTGCGAAGGATTTATGCAAGCTACGCTGTGACTTCCTAGACTTGGGCCATAGATTTGGGAACTGTAAGGTCCCAACGAAATGAGTACAATGTGTACTAAAGATCAAAGGCTGCTACCCAGGTAGCTGGGTTTATGGGGATACACAAGTTTTTTTTAGATTAGGTTACTCTCCATCCAGTTCAGATAAAATTACCTTTTGTACATCCAGAAGTATCAGTGTAAGGTACAATGAAATTTACCCCAAAGGCGAGAGTACTAAAATCCTAATGGTTAACTTTCGAAGCATTCGCAACAGAGTATCAGAGTTTGAAGCTTTCCTAAAAGTAGTGAATCTCACGCAATATTAGGTACAGAAAGGTTGTTATAGTCAAAGTTGAGATCAGTGAGACTTCTGGGGAAAATTTAAGCGTATATCGAAAGGATACGTTAATGGGACATAGAGACGGTGTACATGGTGCAGTAGACACGAAGCTCAAATCGAAGAAGATACAAATTGAAGCCGCACGCGAGATTGTTTGGGCAAGACTCATCTTCTGGGCTGGGTATAGAACTGTAACTATCCTATCGACCACCAGACTCATCTCGCGATGTCACCGGAAACTTTAAAGAAAACCTCAGTTCGCTAACAGTAACTACCCAAATCGAACTGTAATCATCGGAGGTGACTTACCATCCAACAATAAATTGTGGTTTTACAGTTGTTTGTAGTGGGCGTGACAAGCCATCTTGTGAAACATTACTACATGTCTTCTCTTGAAAACTACCTACAACAGATGGTTTCGAACCCCACTTATGATGAAAACATCGAAACTGGTATCAGCGACCATGAGACAGTTATAGGAACAATGATTACCAAAGTACAAAGGCCAGTTAAAACAAGCCGAAATATATTTTCAATATACTAGGTAAAGAAACAGTAGTGTCATACTTCTATGAGCAACTTGACACTTTTAGCTCAGTACAGGAGCATGTAGAGGAATTATGGTTTAAAGTTTGAAAGGAAAGTTGACCATGCACGGGAGAGGTATGCTTCCAGAAGAACTGATAGCGATGGGAGGAACCTTCCATGTTATACAGTCACTGTAAAGGAACTACTAAAGAAACACACTGCTACGTAATAGGTGTAACTATGGGCTATAAATAGAGATATGCTAAATGAAAAGCGTTTTGCTGTGAAGAGAGCAATATGTGAACCCTTCAGTAACTCCCAAAGCAGAATATTTTCTGAAAGTCTTTTACATAATCCAAAGAAATTCTGGTCGTTTGTGAAGACTGTTAGTGTCATCAAAAAGAGTGTAGAATCACTCACAGATGAGAGAAGACACCGAAATAGAGGGTAACAAAGTGAAAGCAGAAATGCTTAACTCAGTTGTCAAATGTTCCTTTACAAGGATTTTAATTCTCATACTGCTGGAAAGATGAGTACAGTAGATATTAGAGTGAGTGACGTTGAAAAACCGCTGAAACCATTATAACTGAACAAAGCTCCAGGAGCTGATGGAATCCCTATCACATACTACACTGAATTTGTCGCTCAGTTAGTCTCCCTTTTAACTGTCACCTATCGTAGATCCCCAAACAACATGTGCTCAGTAGCTGGAATAAAACACAGGTAACGCCCGTCTACGAGACGGGTAGCAGAAGAGATCCACGGAAATACCGTCGAACATTATTATTTATTTGTTGCAGAGTCTTCGAACATATTTTGACCTCAAACGAAATGAAGTATCCCAAACAGAATGACAATACCCAACAGCATAGATTCCGGAAACATCAATCATGTGAAACGCAACTCGCATTTTTGTCACAGGATATACCGAAAGCCATGGATCAAAGCAAGCAGGTAAATACAGTATTTCTTTATTTCCGAAACGCATTTGACTCAGTACCACATCTACGCTTATTGTCCAAAGTGTGATCGTCTGGGGTATCAAGCGAGTTTTGTGACTGGATTGAGAATCTTTTGGTAGGCAGGACGCAACAAGTTATCTTCGATGGAGAGTCATCGACAGATGACGAGGTAGCTCCGGGTATTCATACTGTGTATTAATGACCTCGCGTACAATATTATTATTATTAGTAGTAGTAGTAGTAGTAGTAGTAGTCGTCAAGTATGGGTAAGATTTTAAAATGGTGCACAAGTGTGTGTGTGTGTGTGTGTGTGTGTGTGTGTGTGTGTGTGTGTTTTGAACCGAGGACCTAGAAACGACGGAGAGGCTTCGTCCCCGCCGTAGCCCTCAGTGGTACACAACCCCGCAGCAGGCTACAGCAGTCCACTCACCCCACCGCCGCCCCACTCCGAACCCAGGGTTATTGTGCGGTTCGCCCCCCCCCCCCTCACACACACACACACACACACACACACACACACACACACACACACTCTACGGTGCCCGTTATTGAAGACACAAAGTGAAATAGTTGTGTGCACTTTAATGTGTTCCGGTGAACGATTTAGCAGCACCACTACCTACAGCAGCACCACTACCTACAAAACACTACTGATATTCACATCTGTCCCGTCAGCAGTCCCATATAACGACCAAAACTAATGAACTATCAGTACAGCAACCACAGGAGAGGGATTTCACATGTACAACGTAAAGCTACTTAGTGTTAACAAATGAATGAAATCTGAGTCAATGACTGAAATGATCCTCCTGCGAAAACTTTACACAGAATCAAGTGAACATTTAGAGCACAGCAAGATCATCATTCAAACGAATATATGAGACACTTGTCTGTCTGCTGAACTGAAAATATGAAAAATTAAGGCTTTTACTTACTGTATGGAAAGAGGCTGACACTTCTCGTGAACGGAAGTCGATCATCATTCAAACGAATATATGAGACACTTGTCTGTATGCTGAACTGAAAATATGAAAAATTAAGGCTTTTACTTACTGTATGGAAAGAGGCTGACACTTCTCGTGAACGGAAGTCGAGCTCCTGAGAAAAAATAAAAGCAACTGTTAAGAAGAAAATATTTACACGAATTTTATTCCATGAAATGAGACTGTTACAAAAAAACTGCAAACATTTCACAGTACTGTTACACATAATGTAGTATCCCAGAACCACACTTATACTCTTAGGCTCGACATACAAGTGATGTTGTTTATAACGATCTAACGGTCTTTCCTCTATTTACAAGGTAAGACCTTAACGACACGCCGGTATCAAAAGGGATTAACAAAGGAAGGAAGATTAGGGTTTAACACACCGTCGACATCGAAGTCAGTAGAGATGGGTTGCTATCAAGATTATTGGAACATCCTGATGAATCAATCAATCATCAGTTTGGTAATGGAGGGCAGCGTGAGTGGTACAAACTGTAAGGTGAGACCTAGGCATAAATAAGGCAAGCAGATCGAGTGAATGTAGGTTGCCCTAGCTACACAGAGATGAAGAGGTTTACAGAGGATAGATTACCTTAAACCATGCAGGGAAATCAAAACCTTTGTATAGGAAATAACCTACCATTGAAAGATATTAAAGTAAAACAATACTGGATCAAGCGTACTCCGTCTTTCCACTAACAGAAGACCAAAAGGATTTTGTTCACAATTCCTGCGTAACACAAGGAGATGTAATATTTTGGAAGGAAAGTCGACCGAAAATAGTAAAACTTTTCAAGTTTCAATTGCATTCTAGAGTTAAGCTCTTAAAAAATTTTAACCTCTACTGCAACAGCATAAATTATACGGTTATTTTTCCTAATAACACAGGGTTTCCCATGAAGAATGGTCAGTATTCAGGGATATGACATGAATGATCATTTGAAGCAAAAGTGTCTAGTAAACAAACTGTAAAACGCGTATTTTAAGAGCTAGGAGCACTTTTTCATCTTCAACACCGTGAAACAAATCTCTTCTTCTGACGAATTTACCAGACTTTTTTGCTTCGAATGACAAACTGTCATCTTCAGTACAGACCATTCCTCCTGGTACACCTATAAAACAAGCGAAAGTATTTTCACCGCGTAGTTTCCTTAATATCGCCTGACAATAAAAGTTGTGTGGCTCGAAGTCTGGATGCCAGTCTCTCAACTGGACGCTACTTCGGCGACTTCTGCGTGTCCCTAACCTACCCCAGTTCTCCTACCGCGGAAAGAGAACCCGCAGTTTAACGTGATGCAGCTCGTGGCAACTCCTCACACCGTGAAGAGGTGAAGGTTAGGTTAAAACGCAGACTGAAAATATCCGTGGTCCGACAGGGATTCGATTGCGCGACCCCTCTGTTTCCAGGCACTTTCTTCGGCGCTAAACCCCCTTGCCCGATAAATCGCATGAGGACTGCTTAGCAAAGTAAACGCGCAATTCCAAAATTAGTTTTTTCTTTTAGGAAACAGATGTAGCTATGCTCATTTACATAAACTTTTACTTGAGGTCAAAGGACAGCCGGCCGGAGTGGCCGTGCGGTTCTAGGCGCTACAGTCTGGAACCGAGCGACCGCTACGGTCGCAGGTTCGAATCCTGCCTCGGGCATGAATGTGTGTGAAGTCCTTAGGTTAGGTTTAATTAGTTCTAAGTTCTAGGCGCCTGATGACCTCAGAAGTTAAGTCCCATATTGCTCAGAGCCATTTGAACCATTTTTGACAAAGGGCAGGAAACCCCACATTGTGAACAAGGGCACGCTAGACAATACACATCCAGGAACAGAGAACCGTATTACGTGCAACAGCCGAACCGCACGGCTGTTGTGTACTGTGTTTTCCCAACTACGCGGTACTCGCTGGAAAGTACTCTGTTCTGCTATGTACATTTGATTTCTTTCTGTTCTCGAAAAACTAGTTATCGATTCTGTCCGTCACTACTTTATGCCATTTTCGGAATCTTCCAACTAATAGGATGTACTCTGTGCGGCAGCAGCTTCCGTTTAAAGCAACTGTACTGTAGTTTACCGGTAAGTCGAGCTCAGAAAAAGGAACCAGACAAGTGGCAGACGTTAAGTAACCGGCAGCTCGGCAAGCAGGACAATGCGCTGTCCAGCCGGTGAATGTAAGAGCCCGTCGGTCCGGATAGAGGGCAGTGCGTCGTGTCCTGTTCGAGATAACGGCCGACTGAAAGCAAAATCTCTGCTCGTGTGCTAGACGCTGACCAGTAGCTGACTATCATTTGAGACCGCGTCAGCGATTACCATCAACCATTATTTTATCATGTGTTTTGGTGATGGGAATATTCTCCAGACACTATCGCAGACGAATGGCATGCATCCTGTATGAAATAACAGTAGGGCTTTTCGTTAGCTGTTGATACTCAGAAAGTTGAATATTGTACACATAATTATTAGAAGTCACTGTTTGGTGGATCAAGATCATTCCAATTGTGTGTTGCACTAACTGCAGAACACACTCCTGTTTTCACATCACGCAAAGGGTCTCAACGTCACTGATGCGAATGCTCCGAACTCTACAATGTAGACTTGTTTGCGAGTTCACATAACCTATAAAGGCAACCATAATCGTCAAAAAAGCATTTCAGGATTAACTTCATCACGCACAAACAGCAAAAGCCAGATCTATGGTTCGCAGGATATCGCGCGAGAAAACGGTAAGCCGAGTTTCGAAAGAGCGAAGTTTTCTCAATCCTGGCTTATTTATGGACAGAAGCTTGCCTCGCTCAATGAACTGAGACTTAGTGCTGGGTGAGATGTTTGCGAGAAACGCAAGTCAAGGATGGGGTCATTTCGAAAGAGTACTCGGTACAATGAAATTGGGATTCCACCCGGACCTGGCGACTTATTTGTTTCCAACTCCCTTAGATCCTTGAAGGCCAGAGATGCCTATTTCTACGTCTTCCATAAGGAAGTCTGTATTCGTATGACAGTGATTCGCCACTTAACACGAAAGAAATATTGGACCTCCTATCCGGCAATAGCTTACCATAACGTGTCGTAGCTTAGCTGTTGGAAGTAATCATTCACGTGATCAACAAATTCAGTTATCTTCCTGCAGCATGTTTTATCCTATTTTCTTACGTTAAGTGCACATAGCTACTCATTCTGATTAGTGAGCAGTCGTACAATAGGCCACATGTAGGGTGAGATGGTAAGTGTTATGTCCCACTTGTAAGGGACAAGAGTAATTTCTTTCCGGCTTCCCATAATTTTTACTCTGATTTTTGAAACTCGATCACCTTCCCCGTTCTTGTCCTATCTAAGCTTGGGCCGGGTCCTTAACCCCTCCTACCCATGTATTGTACACAGTTGCAGCAACAAATACAAGCTAAGTAAATACTCAAATACCTGAACTGCACCACCACCACCACCACCACCACCACCACCACCACCACCACCACCACCGTGTACCATGACAATGTTTGCAATCATATGCCTAGCATTCACACTTGATTGCCCTGTGCATTGTTCGGTTGTTCATAAGCACTGATAGACTTTTGCAGCCGCTTCATCTTATGACGTCTTCCCCATCGACCTATTTTTCCTTCAGTGATCAGCTGCGGTAGCTGTTAATTCTAATCTCTCATTATATGAGCCAAATAAACAGCGTTTCTTCTTTTCACTACAACTAACAACTCACTATTTTTTGTTTAATCGCTGCAGAACTTCATTTGTGACTTGTGCTGCTCACGTAATTTTGAGAAGACGACAGCAGATCCACATTTCAGATGCCTCTGTTTTCCATTGAGACGGTTTTTAAACGTCCTACATTCCATTCTATTCAGCAGAACCAGCTGAATCGAAGACTGATCTAGGTTGCAGTCTTAGTTAAGAACCTGTTAAAACTTCATAAAGATATTTGGTAATTTGTCATATCCCATCTCCAGTCAACCGTGTACCAAGATACTTACACTTTTTTTCCTCGTTACGTTGATAGGCTTCAATGACAGTACCGCGTTTTATGTACCTAGATCACAGTTTTTACTATATTTACCCATAGCCTTAAGCAAACCACCTTGATAGTGCTTACCGTTTGCAATCAGTACATAATGTCTAGGATACATAAGACAATACTGGCTCCATTGACTTTTACACCCACTTCACTGTTACAAGAAATACTGAATAGTAAAAATGCACCCTTATCAGACCAAGAATGATCCTTTTTGGATGATTGACTATTTATCTGAGCAGTTTGTTTCTAATTTAACTTTATGTGTGAGAGTTTTATGATGACTTTAGATTTTCTTAAGAATTTGAGTCATTTTATTATGTTCTGTCAATTTTTTTCACAAGCAATGAAACAGACATGCGTTTACACGCTTATCAGAGCCACATTGCAGCACCATCTATTAGAAATAATTTCGCGCTACGAATTTATGGAAGTAACGTACCTTGTCTGTATCAGTCCTGCCCACAGGGTTACTATACCAACGACAGCTTGTGTTTCATTGTCATCGCCATTTTGAAGAAACTAATCTCTAGGTACCATATGTAATAATAGATTATACTGAGGTGTTGAACCTACTGTTAACATTTTCGGCGCTGATGTAATCCAAAAACTTCAACAATAACCTGAAATAAGTCATTTCAACACGATCACTAGCCTCCTACAAATTACAGATGCGGCGTGACAAATCGCTACATTCTCCAAATCATGCTGGTGACGTTTGTCGGTCACCAGTCTTGCTTTATCTCCATCCATTTTTTTTGCTTTGGTTTTAGGGCGCAAAACTGCTATGGTCATTAGCGCCCGGTCCGTGACTTAGGAAACAGTAAAAATCGAAAATGGAAACCAGCAGCAATGGGAACGAAACTCAAAAAATTGGAGAAACTAAAAGCAGAAGGAAGGCTTAAAAATCCACTACAGAAAGGGGTTGGTTGTCCCCAAAAAAAGCTTCAAATGACTGACGTCATTTCACTGGCACTAATAAACTCGAGAACGCGATCGGCTGAGCGCGTGTCATCTGCTAAAATTGACGATATATCAGGCGACAGCTGTAGACGGGCGCGTAACGGAGTAAAATAGGGGCACTCAATTAAAAGGTGTCTTACCGTCCACAGCTGAGAGCAGTGGGGACAGAGTGCGGGAGGATCGCCGCTTAAAAGATGTCGATGGCTAAGAAGACAGTGCCCTATCCGGAGTCTAGTTAAAATTACCTCCTCCCGACGACGCGTTCGGGAGGAAGAGGTCCAAGCACAGGGAAGAGCTTTCACGTCCCGCAATTTATTATGGGGAAGTGTCGACCAATGTGCGTGCCATAAAAGAACAACACGACGACATAAAACGCTCCGTAGATTGGCGAAGGGAATCGATTGAATAGCTGGCCGAAGAAGAGAGACTGTAGCCTCGGCCGCAATATCGGCCGCCTCATTTCTACAGATACCAACGTGTCCCGGGAGCCAGAGGAACGCCACCGAGACGCCCCCCAGGTGGAGCAAGCGCAGACAGTCCTGAATCCTGTGGACCAGAGGGTGCACGGGGTAAAGAGCTTGGCGACTGAGGAGAGAGCTGAGAGAATCTGAGCAGATAACATACTGTATCCGCTGATGGCGGCGGATGTAGTGGACAGCCTGGAGAACAGCGTAAAGCTCCGCAGTATAAACCGAACAGTGGTCGGGAAGCCGAAATTGATTTGGGGTGTCGCCAACAATATAGGCACTCCCTACACCTGACGATGTTTTCGAGCCATCAGTGTAAATAAATGTGGCTTCCTTCATTTGTGCACATAGAGCAGCAAATGCCCGACGATAAACAAGTGAAGGGGTACAATCCTTGGGAAATTGACAAAGGTCACGGAGCAGGCAGATCCGGGGACGGAGCCAAGGCGGTGTGTACCCCCAAGTTGTCAAGAAGGTTTTAGGAAAGCGGAAGGAAAGAGAATGGAGCAGTTGACGGAAGCGGACTCCCGGTGATAGTAGGGAGGAGGGGCGGCCTGCATACCCTACATCAAAGGAGGCGTCGAAAAAAATGTCAGGGGCTGGATTAGCAGGCATGGAAGACAGATGGCTAGCATAACGACTCAGAAGGACTGCTCGCCGATTGGACAGCGGAGGTTCAGCAGTCTCAGCATAAAGGCTTTCCACAGGGCTGGTGTAAAAAGCTCCTGACACTAAACGTAATCCACGGTGGTGGATATGGTCGAGACGACGAAGAATAGACGGCCGAGCAGAGGAGTAAACTATGCTTCCATAGTCCAATTTCGAGCGCACTAAGGCGCGATAGAGGCGGAGAAGGATCACTCGGACCGCTCCCCAGGAGGTACCATTCAGGACACGGAGGGTGTTGAGCGATCGCAGACAGCGAGCCGAAAGACAGGAAACGTGGGAGGACCAGCACAGTTTTCTGTCAAACATAAGACCCAAGAATTAAGCGACGTCCGAAAACGGAAGGTTGACAGGTCCTAGATGTAAGGAGGGTGGAAGAAACTCCTTACGTCGCCAAAAATTAACACAAACTGTCTTACTGGGAGAAAAACGGAAGTCGGTTTCGGTGCTCCAAGAGTAGAGGCGATCGAGACATCCTTGAAGACGTCGTTCAAGAAGGCTGGTCCGTTGAGAGCTGTAGTAGATCGCAAAATCGTCCACAAAGAGGGAGCCCGAGACATCAGGAAGGAGACAATCCATAATTGGATTTATGGCAATAGCAAACAGTACAACACTTAGCACGGAGCCCTGGTGTACCCCGTTTTCTTGGGAGAAAGTACGGGAGAGAGTAGTGTTCACCCGTACTCTAAATGTGCGCTCTGCCATAAATTCGCGAAGAAAATGGGGCAGCCGACCTCGAAAGCCCCAAGAGAACAGTGTGCGGAGGATGCCTGTCCTCCAACAGGTATCGTATGCTCTCTCCAGATCAAAAAATATTGCTACTGTTTGGAGTTTCCGGAGAAAATTGTTCATAATATAAGTGGAGAGAGAGACAAGATGGTCAACTGCAGAACGATGCTTTCGGAAACCGCATTGGGCAGGTGTTAAAAGACTGCGGGACCCCAGCCACCAAGCCAAACGGCAATTCACCATACGCTCCAAAACCTTACACACACTACTCGTGAGAGAAATGGGGCGATAGCTAGAGGGGAGATGTTTGTCCTTTCCAGGTTTCGGAACAGGAACGACGATAGCTTCCCGCCATCGTCTGGGAAAAGTACTGTCGGTCCAAATTCGATTATAAATGCGAAGGAGGTAACACAGACTATGGGTTGATAAATGCAGCAACATTTGGATGTGGATACCATCCGGCCCTGGGGCGGAGGAGCGAGAAGAATAGAGTGCATGTTGGAGTTCCCGCATGGAGAAAACAGTATTATAGCTTTCGCGATTTTGAGAGAAGAAAGCAAGAGGTTGCACTTCCGCTGCACGTTTCTTCGGGAGAAACGCTGGCGGGTAATTTGAAGAGCTCGAAATCTCAGCAAAGTGTTTACCCAAGGAGTTAGAAATTGCGACGGGGTCCACTAACGTATCACGCGCGACAGTGAGCCCAGAGACCGGGGAGAAACTAGGCGCGCCTGATAACCGTAGAATCCGACTCCAAACTTCCGAGGAGGGAGTGAAGGTGTTAAATGAGATAATAAAGAATTTCCAGCTTGCCTTCTTGCTATCGCGGATGACGCGACGGCATCGCGCACGGAACTGCTTATAGCGGATACAGTTGGCCAAAGTAGGATGGTGGCGGAAAACGCGAAGAGCACGTCGCCGCTCACGTATTGCGTCACGGCACGCCTCGTTCCACCAAGGAACTGGGGGGCGCCGGGGCAATTCGGAGGTGCGTGGTATTGAACGTTCCGCAACTGTAAGAATAACGTCGGTAATATGTGTGACCTCATCGTCGACGCTAGGAAAGTGACGCTCATCGAATGTCGCTAGAGACGAAAAAAGTGTCCAATCGGCTTGGGCAAACTTCCAGCGTCGCGGGCGCATATATGGCAGTTGAGGCTGCAGTCTAAGGATACATGGAAAGTGGTCACTCGAGTGTGTATCAATCAAGGGCGAACCATTCGAAGCGCCGAGCTAGCGGAACAGTACCGACCGAAAGGTCCAAATGAGAGAAATTTGTCGTGGAGGCACACAAAAATGTAGGGACCCCAGTGTTGAGGCAAACTAGATCCGCTTGGTGGAAGACGTCTAGCAATAGTGAGCCACGTGGACAAGGATGTGGAGATCCCCAGAGCGGGTGGTGGTCATTGAAGTCCCCAACCAGCAAATAGGGGGGGTGGAAGCTGACCAAGAAGATGAAGGAGATCAGCTCGTGCCATTGGTATGGACGATGGAATGTATACAGTACAAAGATAAAAGGTATATCTAGAAAGGGAAAGACGGACAGCGACAGATTGGAAGGAAGTGTTTAAGTGGATTGGGTGATAATGGAGAGTATCATGGAGAAGAATCATGAGTCCTCCATGGGCTGGAGTGCCTTCAACAGAGGGGAGATCAAATCGGACAGACTGAAAATGGGGGAGAACAAAGCGGTCATGGGGACGCAGCTTTGTTTCCTGAAGACAGAAGATGACCAGCGAGTAGGATCGTAAGAGGATCGACAATTCATCCCGATTGGCTCGAATGCCGCGGATATTCCAGTGGATAATGGACATAGGGTGAACAGAAAATGGAGGAATGTGACCAAGGTTGCCGTCAACTCAACAACTGCTCAGAGCTTGCGACCGACAGTATGGAATGGCATTCAGCCGAAGGCAGAAGATCCTGATCCATAGGTTGTTCAGGAGCAGCTCCTGCCACCAGCGATCGGCCGGTTGATCGGCCGCCAGCAGTGCGCCTCGGCGACACAGAAGACGGCCGAGGGCGATTTCCGCCAGGTGGTGCTGTAGATGAGATACGCCTTGGCGGAGAAGGAGATGAACTGGGTTTCTTATTAGCCTTCTTGGAAATATGATGTTTAGATGAAGGAGGAACCGATGGTTATGAAGTTGGGGTACGTAAAAAATCTTCACGAGTATGCTCTTCTTTCGAAGTCTTTGTGTCTGACTTTTGGGCTCGAGATTTAGCAGAACCGGGTGCGCCGTAGAGTGGGCAGGCGAAAGTGGTGAGGTTGAACGGGCGATCTTTGCGCTGGCCGGTCTGACGACCGTGGCACTAAAGGTGAAGTCGCAAGTCTGCATGGCTGCCTCCTTTGTTGGCCGAGGAGAAGCAAGGACAGTGCTGTATTTTCCTGTCTGAGG
Source organism: Schistocerca piceifrons (assembly GCF_021461385.2). Classification (NCBI taxonomy): domain Eukaryota; kingdom Metazoa; phylum Arthropoda; class Insecta; order Orthoptera; family Acrididae; genus Schistocerca; species Schistocerca piceifrons. The sequence goes on from NC_060149.1 coordinate 112,500,572, forward strand.
CACGGTGGGCTGTCGACTGGCGAATAATTTTCGAGCAGCAAAGGTCGACACCTTTTTCTTCACTCTAATTTCCTGGATGAGCTTTTCGTCTTTGAAAATGGGGCAATCTCGAGAGGAAGCAGCGTGGTCACCCATACAGTTGATGCAGCGAGGGGATGGAGGTGGACAAGCACCCTCATGGGCATCCTTGCCACACGTAACACATTTGGCCGGATTGGAACAGGACTGGCTGGTGTGATTGAGCCGCTGACACCGATAGCAACGCGTAGGGTTTGGGACATAAGGGCGAATGGAAATTATCACATGGCCTGCTTTGATTTTGGATGGTAGTTGAACTTTGTCAAATGTCAAGAAGACAGTGCGGGTTGGAATGATGATCGTGTCAACCCTTTTCGTAACTCTATGAACAGCCGTTACGCCCTGGTCAGACAGGTAGTGCTGAATTTCTTCGTCAGATAATCCATCGACGGAGTGTGTATAAACGACTCCATGCAAGGAATTTAAAGTACGGTGCGGTTCCACCCGGACAGGGAAGGTGTGGAGAAGTGAAGTATGCAGCAGTTTTTGTGCCTGGGGGGCACTGACTGTTTGTAACAACAAGCTGCCATTCTGTAATCTGGAACAAGACTTTACAGGACCTGCAATTGCGTTGACACCTTTCTGAATAATAAAAGGGTTGACCGTGGAGAAGTCGTGACCTTCATCAGACCGAGAAACAACAAGGAACTGTGGCAACGATGGAAGACTGTCTGTGGCTGAGACTCAGTGAACTTACGCTTCTGAGCAGACATAGTGGAAGGTGAGGAAACCATTGCGGAAGAATCCCCCATGATTACCGGCCTCTCCGATGGCGCGCTCTTCTCTTGTGGGGGGCCCCTCTCTGACGGCACTCCCGCCTTAGGTGATTGTTCACACTTCAGGTCACACCTCCGACAAACGGACGGAGGGACCAATCGGCACTTTCGGAAGGTATCAGCTCGGGTAATCACGCCTCCCTGGGCCTGGCCGTTACCAGGGGGTACGTACGTGTCCTACCTGTCTACCCGGGGCGGGGAATTACGCGTTACCCCGTCACCGGCTACGCACGAAAATGCGTGGGTCGGCCTTCAGACATGCACAGGGAGGAAGAAAGAGAAAGGGAAAAACAAAGAAAGGGAAAGGAAAGAAGAGAGGTCTCAAACGCCGCAGCGGAGAAAAGGGTAAAGAGAAGAGGTAAGGAAAAGAGAAGGACAAAGGAAGGATGAAGACATACAAGCAGAGAAGGCAAAGAATGCGTTAAATTTACGAGCGTCCGTCTCCGGACGTAGGCACAAACCATACTCCCAAAGGGGGAGAAAGGGAAGGAAACAGCCAGTGGTGAGGGGAGGGGGGGAGGGCGAAGATGGGGGATAGGGAAGGATGCGGAAAAGGAAGGTATGCAGCCCGGAAAGGAAGGAGGGCCACATTAGCTCGGGGTCCCGTGCTCGCTCCACACGTATCCACAAAAGAGTTGTAGACCCCCTGGGGGGGGGGGGGGAAGGGTAGAGTGTTTGTCAGTTTTTCTCTGTACAGATTTATTTGAAGGTCAATCAACTGGTGATTGGTAGGACACTGAGAACTGCAGTTTGTTTACGAAAGAGACTGCTTACTGAACAACTGTACGATGTATACAGTAATTTCCACTCAAATGCATGGTTCTTCTGTCAGGTCGGACGAGCAGGGGATAATGATGACCTGCGCAGAAAGACAAAACCGAACGGCCACAGGTTTGTCTCTCTCGCCAAACAGTAAAGGGAATGCCCAACAACCGGTTTCCAGGAGGAAACCTGCGTATGTTCCTCAGACACCTGCGTATCACTTCTGGAAAGATGGCGAAGATGAAATGTCAACATTCGGCTTCTCTTCTTATCAATGCCAAGCCACTAAAGAACACCCTTACCGTGTTCCACGTGCTCTGGCTCTTCATGACACACGGGGTCCCGCTACGCAAGGAATTTCACTACTGTTGGCCAAGGAACTGTTTATCAGTGGACCAGCATCAATTTTTTGCATTTATATATTGGTGAACTATTTTATGTTAAGCCAGCCTCGATACATCCCGCAAGACAAGGTGATAAATTCTTAACTCTCACAGTTTATCACAGCGCTGCAACTCTCCAACTGTACTCAGCTAAAGTTCAAAATTGATCAATGGAATGGAAAGAGAGACAGCCGAGCGGGGTGGCCGTGCGGTCTAGGGCACCTTGCACGGTTCGCGCGGCTCCACCCCGTCGGAAGTTCGAGTCCTCCCTCGGGCGTGTGTGTGTGTGTGTGTGTGTGTGTGTGTGTGTGTGTGTGTGTGTGTGTGTGTTTTGTACTTAGTGTAAGTTTGTTTCACTTAGATTAAGTAGTCTGTAAGCCTAGGGACCGATGACTACAGGAGTTTGGTCCCATAGGAACTTAAACACAAATTTAAAAACAAAAGACCGCTAACAATATATTTTTAACGTCACTCTGGTTCTCGGAAAAGTCTTCAGCAACCACAGGAGACAGAACAGAAAAAAAAAAAACAACAGCCGATAGGCGTAAAGGCCAGACCAGAAGAACATAACCGAATCAAATCCTCAACCTTCAACGGAAACAATACATTTTATTCATACTTCTTACAGAAAGCTCCAATTGTAACTCTTCAGTTCCCCGAGCCATCACAAAGCCGTCATCGCATTGTCGATTGGCTATTGCCGCAGCAAAATCCGCAGCGTTAAAAATCACGTACACCTGTGCTAAGAGACTCCAGAAGTTTGTCCTACGTTTAGGATCCTTAGCTAATCAGTACTCTAGCTGCTGGCGCTCTTTCCTGCACACAGACCCTTTCATTAGTTTAGTCTTGTTTACCAGGCGCGGATCCAATCGTAGTGGTGGGAGAGGGGGGAGGGAGAGAGGGGTCATTGGGGTGACCACCACCACCACCACCACCACCACCACCACCGTAAACAATTATGATTACATTTCAATGTTTTCTATACTATTATTTTATCATTATTAAAGTCTTAGGCATTTGTGGCACAATGAAAGTAAGTGATTATATACACTCCTGGCAATGGAGAAAAGAACACATTGACACCGGTGTGTCAGACCCACCATACTTGCTCCGGACACTGCGAGAGGGCTGTACAAGCAATGATCACACGCACGGCACAGCGGACACACCAGGAACCGCGGTGTTGGCCGTCGAATGGCGCTAGCTGCGCAGCATTTGTGCACCGCATGCATTTCCTCTACAGTACCAACACGGAACGCTAAAGAATCGAACACTTGGTCTGCGCTTGCTATCTGCAGCTAATAACAGTATAGACTAGAAAAAAACTATAGACGGACTAGAAAATTTCTCGTGACCTCAAAGGAAACGTTCAGCGTACCACAAGCAACGAAACTATTCCGATGTGCGTGCCTATATTTGAGGAAAATCCTGACACTCATCTCTGGCTGCCGAGAAAAGGCGCTTCCAGCTCCTTTGCAGTTCTGAACGCCTTGTCAAAATCTACGACTACGGTGGTTTTCCGTGTCGTAAAAACTTCTCCGGGCTGAAACTCAGATCGAGTAATTACCCCGCTGACAAACACTGACAGCATGGAAATAATACGTTACACAATAACGCTGTTCAGAATTCAAGGAGAGGACTATAATCGACCATCATCCTCACGCTTCATCCGTGAAACGAATGGAAAGATAGCCTGATATATTGTGTAAGGTGTCCATCAGAATGTTTCCGTTCGAGGGCGTTGCTGTAGCGTATATGCAACGTAGCGCGACTCCGATGCTGGTATATAAGCAGCGACATGTAGGCAAGGGATCAGTGCGCATCCGTGTCTTTGCGAAGTGCGTGCAGTTAGTGTGGAACCGTTGACGCTTGCGACGTTATTACCAAATGCGTTCAAGCAGGACCAACGTGCTGTTATCCTTTTCTTGGCTGCCGAAGGACAAACACACACTACTGGCCATTGAAATTTCTCCACCACGAAGATGACGTGCTACAGACGCGAAATTTAACCGACAGGAAGAAGAGGCTGTGATATGGAAATTATTAGCTTTTCAGAGCACTCGCACAAGGTTGGCGCCGGTGGCGACACCTACAACGTGCTGACATGAGGTAAGTTTCCAATCGATTTCTCATACACAAACAGCAGTTGACCGGCTTTGCCTGGTGAAACGTTGTTGTGATGCTTCGTGTAAGGAGGAGAAATGCGTACCATTACGTTTCCGACTTTGATAAAGGTCGAATTACAGGCTATCGCGATTGCGGTTTATCGTATCGCGACATTGCTGCTCGCGTTGGTCGAGATCCAGTGTCTGTTAGCAGCATATGGAATCGGTGGGTTCAGGAGGGTAATACAGAACGCCGTGCAGGATCCCAACGGCCTAGTATCACTAGCAGTCGAGATGACAGGCATCTTACCCGCATGGCTGTAACGGATCGTGCAGCCACGTCTCGATCCCCGAGTCAACAGATGGGGACGTTTGCAAGACAACAACCATCTGCACGAACACTTCGACGTCGTTTACATCAGCTCCGAGACCATGGCTGCGGTTACCCTTGACGCTGCATCACAGACAGGAGTGCCTGCGATGGTGTACTCAACGACGAACCTGGGTGCACGAATGGCAAAACATTTTATCGGATGAATCCAGGTTCTGTTCACAGCATCATGATGGTCGCATCCGTGTTTGGCGACATCTCGGTGAACGCACATTGGAAGCGTGTATTCGTCATCGCCATACTGGCGTATCACCCGGCGTGATGGTATGGGTTGCCATTGGTTACACGTCTCTGTCACCTCTTGTTCGCATTGAAGCCACTTTGAACAGTGGACGTTACATTTCACATGTGTCACGAGCCGTGGCTCTACCCTTCATTCGATTCCTGCGAAACCCTACATTTCAGCAGGATAATGCACGACCACATGTTGCAGGTCCTGTATGAGCCTTTCTGGATACAGAAAATGTTCGACTGCTACCCTGGGCAGCACATTCTCCAGCTCTCTCACCAACTGAAAACGTCTGGTCAATGGTGGCCGAGCAACTGGCTCGTCACAATACGCCAGTCACTACTCTTGATGAACTGTGGTATCGCGTTGAAGCTGCATGGGCAGCTGTACCTGTACACGCCATCCAAGCTCTGTTTGACTCAATGCCCAGGCGTATCAAGGCCGTTATTACGGCGAGAGGTGGTTGTTCTGGGTACTGATTTCTCAGAATCTATGCACCCAAACTGCGTGAAAATGTAATCACATGTCAGTTCTAGTGTAATATATTTTTCCAATGAATACCCGTTTATCATCTGCATTTCTTCCTCGTGTAGCAATTTTAATAGCCAGTAGTGTAGGTAGACATCCATCTGACAATAGTGAATTTGTATGGGGCAGCACGTCTCTCAAAAAACAACGTTGTGGAATGTTGCGTCGAAGGATGCTGCTGGTTCATGCTAACGTTCGTCCCCTATCTGCAAATGTTAGAACACATAAGTCACGCTAACTCAACGGGGAGACACCCGAGCACGCACCCTACAGTTCTGATCTCCCCCATGCGATCACCACTTCTTCGGTCACTTAAAGGACTTGAAGGGTCGACGAGTCTTGTCGGATGATGATGTGCAGCAGGCACTGACGGCAGAACACGGAGTTTTACCACATGGGCATCTCCAACATGGTTCGCTGGTGGGATGATTGTCTCCATGCTCGTGGCGATTTGGCTTGAGTGGCATAAAGATTTTAGACTGTACGGCCTTTGAACGGAAACTATTTTATCGCCCCCTTATAAATTACAGAAATCTCTGCCATGAACTTTATACTGGTTCAAAGAATTCAGATGTCATATTTTGTATGCCTGTCAGCGCAACTTACCGTGCTATTGCGTATAATAGGGTAAGAGATCCATTATTGTACGATTTATCTTTTGACGATAAATCACTGGAAACAGTTATAAGGTGAAAACCGTTGCACAAATCCGTGACTGGGCTACTGGCCTACTGCAGGTAGAGAGCAACCTTTCTTCGCCGAGGCGTTAGGAGGGGCAGGGCGGCGAGCACTTCATTCAGACCACCTTTTACCCACAGGAAATATGCCCGGTACTCATTTGATAGGATGACTGGATCTACGTCCTTACTGGATGGACAAACTTTGAAAAATCCCCGTCCGTAACCGGGGATGAAACCGGTACCCCAAGGACCAAGCCCAGTGGTCTATCCGCTGACTACCACAACTGGAAACAGCCTGCGACAGTAAAATGCGGAACGACTAAGTGAAATCGCATAAAATTAACTGTCGAAAGATCAGAGACCAGGCTGAGATTTAATGGAAGAACCCTTAGGAAATTTATTTCATCGTGAGAAGAAATAGCCTGTGAAACACTCGTTCTACCGAATCTTGAGTACTGTTCACCAGTCTGTAATTGTTATCGGGTTGGATTATTATCCTATAAAGAGCGGCGAGTTTAGTCACAGATTCGTTTCGGGAAATCTCTACAAACTCCAGTGGTTCACTCTACGACAGATGCTATGTACCTGCGGAGTGGTTTTCTGCTGATATTCCGAGAGTGTACGTTCCAATAAGAGTCCGTCAGCGTATTACTTCCTCTCGTGAAATGACCGCGACGAGGAAATAGAAATCTTCCTATGCATCACTCACAAATAGAACAGGGAGTGAAAATAACAAATACCTCGGCCACACAAAATGTTTTGCGTATATGAACGCAGATGTGAAGGTAGACTACATCTACATCTGTACTCTGCAAACCACTGAAGTGCATGGCAGATGGTACGTCCCATTGTACCACTTAGTAGGTTATTTTTCCCATTGCATTCACAAATGGAGCGCGGGAGGAATGATTGTTTAAACGCCTCCGTATGTGCTGTAATTGGCCTCATCTTGTCCTCACGAGCCCTACGGGAGCAGTACGTAGGGTGTTTTTAGTATATTTTTAGAGTCATCGTTTAAAGCCAATTCTTGGAACTTTGTAAACAGGCTTACACGGGATGGTTTGTGTGCATCTTCAAAGTCTGCCAGTTGAGTTTCTTCAGCAACTCTGACACTCCACGGGTCAAACAAATCTGCCATTCGGGCTACCAATCTCTGTATACGTTCAATATCCTCCGTTAATTCTATTGGGTGCGAGTCCCACACACTTTAGCAATATTCTAGGATGGTTCGCACGGATGTTTTGCATCCAGTTTCTTTTGAAGACAGACTGCACTTTCCTGGTATTTCACAAACGAACACCGCAGTCTTTCACGTGCTTTACTCGCGACCCAGTCTACGTGATAATTCTGTTTCATATCCCTAATTAAGCGTTACACCCAGGTATTTGTACGAGTTAACTGTTCCCAAATGTGGTTCATTGATAATATGGTCTGCGGATACTACGTTTCTTCGCAGTTTGAAGTGAACAATTTTACATTATATATACGGTCCTCCAGGACATCAAACACACTCCTGCTGCGATGGGGTCGAGATCCGTATTGCATGAACCACGTCTTTGCTAAATCAGGATCACTTTGGATAATGGGGATGAAATCATCTTTCAAAATCTTCACGTCCTGTTCGGTAGTCACAGTGCCATCAAGGAATGTCACACCGATTATTCCGTGACTGGACATTGCACACCATACGGTCACCCATTGAGGGAGAAGAGACTTACTGATCGCGAATTGCAGATTCTTAGTCCCCCAAATGCGCCAATTTTGCTTATTGATGAAGCCGCCCAATTTAAAGTGGGCTTCGTCGCTAAACCAAACCATATTCACATCGAAGTCCTGTTCGTCAATTCTGTCGACAATAGTGTTGGCAAAACACAACCGCTGTTACATGACCCTGGGGCTTAAATGGTTGATGGGTTTGAATTTTGTATGGGAAGAAATGCCTGTCTTCAACAACAATTTGTCGCCGTGTCTCCCGATTGATTCCCACCTGTTGTGTAGCTCGTCTGATCGATTTCATGGAACTGGTTTGAAACACAGCGCGTGCCTTCTTGATTGTTTCAGGCGTTTTCACCCTTTCTGGACGACCGACACTGCCAACACAGTGATCACGAACACTACTCGTTCTCTCAAACTTGCGAATCAAATTCTTGACTGTTAGCGCACTTGGACCGGTTGTCTTCAGCTTGAGCTCTGTCGGAAACTTCCGTTGAGCAGAGTGGGGCTGCTAATTCTGGCATAGTAGGCCTTCACAAGCGCTATACGCTCAGGTACAGTACCGTGACATTTTCATGTGAAAATGGCCGACAACAACAAGGCGAGTGCGCATACCAATTACCATCATGCTCCGCGGCCAACCGTGCAGTTTGAACGTCCTAACGCAAACTTTTCAGAAGTTATAACGATTTTATTTCATATAGTTCAATAATTGTCACCCTGTACAGTACGAACAGCAAGGGTCCCAACACGTTTCCTGGGCACACCCGGAGTTACTTCTCCGTTTGTCGATGACTGTCGAAGTTAACTTCCTGCGTCCTCCCTGCCAAAAAATCCTCAATCTAGTCACGAATTTCGCTTGATAACCCCATAACATCATACTTTTTGGAACTACCTGCGCTAGAAATTGCGCACCTCGTATATTAGCAATGGTTATGCAGGCTGTTTTATGGTTAGCAGGCACATCTGTAGAATTTTTAACGACGGTTTTGGGTCCACCTCTCGTGTTATTTAACAAGAGAAAGATTATATCTTAAGCATTTCTGTACGATGTTGGTTGAGTCTCTTGGCGAGACGGAACGTCGTCTCCTTGCATTTAACGAGAAACGGAATATTCGCTAACGCCTTTAAATGGCTATCCTACGCCTCAATCTCGGCCTTTCAGACGGTTATTCGAAAGCTCTGTCCTGGCGGCGGACTTTCTCCACCAAATGATACAGTTTTCACTTCTCCTCTACTCTAATAACAACCTGGCACTTATAAACCAGCAGGCGATTGTACGAGACAACTGGCCACGAGCGCTTGGGACGTGTCCACTAGCATAAGCGAGCCAGCCAAGCTTTGCTCTGTGCGCACTGCAGGCTGGCGAAAAATGAAACAAGGCGAGAGCGGCGGTGACCTTGCGGATCGGCGCGCGCCCTGTCCGCTTCCTGTTCACAAACACGTCCCCCGCCCTGCCACCTGGTGACCGCACAGCGCACCAGAGAGCATTCCTCTTACGGCACACGGGCCGCCAATTCTGTATTACTGGTAACCCACCAAGCTAACGATTGTAACATACTTCCTACAGTGGATATACGTATCCAGGAAACAGCCAACTCAACGTTAATATTAAGAGGGCGTAGATGAAGCATGGATAAGGTATATCGTAATGCCAGAAGAATTCCACGGAATTTGAACATGAAACCTGAAGTAAACGACAATCCCTCAAAATTTCGCAAATTCTCTGGAAAATGACAAAATTGTTGCATCTAATACGCAAGAAATACAAGACATGCGAAATTACGTCAAGCTTGAGGAAGAATCATAAGTTCTATTTCCATAGAAATGCTGTGCTGACATTTGTGAATGTTGCCGTACCATCCGTTTACTAAGTCATAGTTACAAAATACCGACATGAATTATCAACGGAAGAATGGAAAAACTTTCAGAAGATGACCTAGGGTGAAAATGAGTTTGGATCCTTGAGAAATGTAGAAACACTGTAGTCAATACTGACCCTACGACCTCTTGGGAGGTAGGTATCAGAAAGGTAAACCCCCGCTTACAGCATTTTTAGATTCAGGGAAAGCTTTCGTCGAAGCTAACTAGAATGTTCTCTCTGATACTGCGAATGTAGCAGGGATAAAATACAGGGAGGGAAATTATCTACAGCTTGTAGCGAAACCAGATTCCTGTTATAAAAATTGGACATCGAAGGGAAGGTGTGGCTGACAAGGGATTGAGGAAGTTTTAGCCTACCCCCGAGGTTCTTCAAACTGTACACTGAGCAAGCATTAAAGGTAACCAACGAAATTGTTTGGAAGGGGATTATGAAGTTCAGGGAAAAGAAAAAAGAAAAACTTTCAGGTCTGCCGATGACATTGCAATTCTGACAGACGGCGGACATTGAAGAGCAGTCAACGCGATGGCCAGTGTCTTGAGAAGATGTTACAAAATGAGCATCAACAAAAGGAAGACAAAGATAATGGAACGCGGTCGAATTAAATCAGTCGATGCTGGGCGAATTAGATTATGGAATGACACACTAAGGTGGTAGAAGAGTTGGGTAATCAAAATACGTGAAGATGGCTGAAGTAGAGAGAATATAAAACCGCACTGGAAATACTAAGGAAGTAGTTGAGCGAAAGAGTAACTTGCTAACATCGAACATAAATTTAAGTATTACTAAGTATTTTCTGAAGTTATTTGTGTGGTGAAAAGTTGTGTACGGAAGTGGGACAAGAGCTCAAAATGGCTCTGAGCACTATGGGACCCAACTGCTGAGGTCATTAGTCCCCTAGAACTTAGAACTAGTTAAACCTAACTAACCTAAGGACATCACAAACATCCACACCCGAGGCAGGATTCGAACCAGCGACCGTAGCGGTCTTGCGGTTCCAGACTGCAGCGCCTTTAACCGCACGGCCACTTCGGCCGGCTGGGACAAGAGCGATGAACAGTTCAGACAAGAAGATAACAGAACCTTCTCAAATGTGCTCCTATAGAGAAGTACACTGGAGGGTAGATCCACAGATTGGATAACTCATGACTAAGTACTGAATAGAATCGGGGAAACAAAGTTTATGACTGACTAAAAGAAGGTACCTGTCGATAAGGTATATCCTGAGGTATTAATCAGTTGTCAATTTGGTTATGGAGCAGAGGGTGGGGTGGGGTGTGGGGCAGATTATCGGGGGGGGGGGGGGGGGGCGCCTTTGTTTGCCTATGCGACGTAGATGACAGACTAGACTGGAAAGTTGCTGTCATCGAGGTATACTAATCAAATTATTTATGTTACTAATCTGTCGACTATATTACCGCTAACAAGGGAACCTCCCCATCGCACCCCCCTCAGATTTAGTTATAAATTGACACAGTGGATAGGCCTTGAAAAACTGAACACAGATCAATCGAGAAAACAGGAAGAAGTTGTGTGGAACTATGAAAAAATAAGCAAAATATACAAACTGAGTAGTCCATGTGTAACATAGGCAAGATAAAGGAGAACGATAGCAGATGAGCGCCGTGGTCTCGTGGTCAGAGTGAGCAACTATGGAACGAGAGGTCCTTGGTTCGAGTCCTCCCTCGAGTGAAAATTTTAATTTCTTGATTTTCGCAAAGTTACGATCTGTCCGTTCATTCATTGACGTCTCTGTTCACTGTGTTTTGCGACCGCACCGCAAAACCGTGTGATTAGTAGACGAAAGGACGTGCCTCTCCAATAGGAACCGAAAACATTTGATCGCAAGGTCATAGGTCAACCGATTCCTCCACAGGAAAACACGTCTGATATATTCTATACGACACTGGTGTCGGCATGTGCGTCACATGACAGGAATATGTTGTCGACCCACCTAACTTGTACACTTGGCAAATGGGTAAAAAGATTCTTCTACCTTGCCCGATTTAGGTTTTCTTGTGGATGTGATAATCACTCCAAAAAAAGTGAGGAAAACATAAGAGTTTGTCACATAAACAGCATCAAATCAATGCAACAGTTTCAGAGTCGCACAGTTTTCCCTGTGCTCTGTCAAAACATATGTTTTTTGCGTTTTCAAATGTTTCTGTGCGTAGACCATCAAATTCTGTATATGTCCAAGCAAATCTGAACATGTCCTGGAATTTTGGAGAGCGAAGTTGATTATGTGTGAGTGGCTGAACTTTGATAATCATCTGAAAATAAAAAATTAAAATGTTCACCCAAGGAAGATTTGAACCAAGGACCTGTCGTACCACAGCTGCTCACGCTAACCACGGGACCACGACGCTCGTCAGCTAACGTTCTCTTCGATGTTGCCTACCTTGCGCATGGACTACTCAGTTTGTATATTTTGCTTATTTTTTTCATAGTTCCTCACAAATTCTTCCTGTTTCCTCGATTGATCTGTGTTCAGTTTTTCAAGGCCTATCCCTGTGCCAACTTATAACTAAATCTGAGGGGGATGCCATGGGGAGGTTCCCTTGTAAGAAGTTTCTTGTGGTGATCATTTTTCGCAGCAGCCGTATATAAGTTACAGTAGTTTTACAAGCTACATTAAAAATGTTAATACGTCGCACGAGAACGATTTTTCTTGTAAATTATTGCAATTTATACTACCGCTAATTTGTTAAGTTTCAGGGTGTTCATCAGGACCAGAACGTATGCCTCCCTAAATAGAAATTTTAACGAAGTATGTATGGTATATTCTTTTTGCAGAATAGACGTATTGGCAGGTAAAATCAATAATTTTTCTGTCTTAAGCTTGCTATAACTAATTATTATTTTTCATCAGACGCGTTTAAATTTTTTTTATGAGGCATCTTCTGTGGTCACTGTTTGTTTTTGCTTTTTGTTAACCTATTCTGAAAACCATTGCTTTTTTCTTTGTTGCTATCAGAGATTGAGGTCTAAGGAAACTTGTTGCGCATTCAGTTTTTGCAATTTCTCGTCCTTTCTGAATCTATTTTTCCTTACGCTGCATTGGTCGTTTTTCCACTTCAGTTTTGTGTAACTATAAAGGTAAGTGGCATAGCAGTTTCGTATGTTATGGCAAACCCCATCTGCTGAAAAAGTCTTTAATTCCAGAAACCAATAATTGTTAACAGCTGCTGCGGAATATGGCCATGCAAACAAGTTCATGATAAGTAAATTTTTTTCGTGATATCATGGTGACGCACTGCATGTACACACTACTGACTGCTGTGGCAAGGCAACGAAGTAGCGATAACCCACTTAATAGTGCTAGTAACTTACGTACTACATAAGTAATTTGAATGCATTGATGGCTGATGAGCACTGATCGCTCGAAACGCGTTGCCAATGAAATAAGACTACGCGATTAACAACTAAGTGATTGCGATAGTTACTTTTAACCTTGATTGTAACAAGCCACGGAAGAAGAATTTGCCAGTATGGTTAATTACACTCTCGGAAAAAAAATTAGTACGCCCTTTTAGAGGCTTGCAGTTCACTCAGAATTGTTGTCGTAACAGCTCATGTGGAGAACACGAAATGATTACATTCACAGATCGATATCAACAAGCGGTTCTGTGGTGCCAGGTATCGACATTATGAAACACACCCATATTAGTACGTGATGTAGACTCCTCGGGCGGCAATGTAGGTGCCGACCCCGACAGTCAATCGACCGTACAGATGGCTAATACTGTCCTCGGATATGTTATGCCACGCCAAGTCGACCTGTTCACGTAGTTCTGACGTAGCTGGTTGACGGGTCGGATGAGCTACTTCTCGTGTTATCATATCCCACACGTGCTGGATTGGAGGCAAGTCCGGAGATCGTGCTGGCCAGGGAAGTTGCTGCACGTCTTGCAGAGCACGTCGAATTGTAAGGGCAGAGCGTGGGCGAGCATTATCCTGTTGGAACAACACATCACCTTCCTGTTGCAAGAAGGGTTGAAGCACAGATCTAACAACATTGCGCACGCACTAAACGCTGGTTAGTGTCCCCTCCAGAACCTCAATACTGAACGGGAGTTGCAGCTTATCGTACTTTGGACCATTAGGACTTGGATGGGGCCAATGTGCTTGGATGAATGCCCTCTACGAGACAGCGTTCACCAGTTCTTCGTCGGCCAGAGTGGCCGAGCGGTTCTAGGCGCTTCAATCTGGAACGGCGCGACCGCTACGTCGCAGGTTCGAATCCTGCCTCGGGCATGGATGTGAGTAATGTCCTTAGGTTAGTTAGGTTTAAGTAGTTCTAAGTTCCAGGGGACTGATGACCTCAGAAGTTAAGTCCCATAGTGCTCAGAGCCATTTTTGAACCAGGTCTTCGTCGTACTGCGATTTCAAATTGATTCCATATTTCTAAATTTCCAGAGGGCTTTTGACACTGTAACATCCAAGTGGCCTGTAGTGAAATTGCGTGCTTATGGCATAGCGTCTCAGTTATGTGACTGGATTCGTAATTTCCTGTCAGAGAGGTCACAAGTCGTAGTAACTGACCAAATGTCGTCGAGTAAAACAAAAGCGATTTCTGGCTTTCCCCGAGGAATGTTATGGGCCCTTTGCTCTTTCTCATCTATACAAACAATTTAGGAGACAATCTAAGCAACCGTTTTAGGTTGTTTGCTGATAAAGCTGTCGTTACCGATTAGGATCAAAACAAATTGCAAAACTATTTAGAAAAGATATCTGTATAGTGCAAATTTGGAAATTGACGATAAATAACAAAAAGTGTGTGCTCAACCACATGAGTGCTAAAAGGAATCCGTTAAACTTCGGTTACACGATAAATCAGTCTAATCTAAAAGCCGTAAATTCAATTAAATACCTGGGAATTACAATTACGAACAACTTAAATTGGAAGGAACACATAGAAAATGTTGTGGCGAAGGTTAACCAAAGACTGCGTTTTATTGGCAGGACACTTAGAAAATGTAACAGATCTACTAAAAAGACGACCTACACTACGCTTGTCCGTCCTCATTTAGAATATTGCTGCGCGATGTGGGATCGTTACCAGAGAGGATTGACGGAGTACATCGAGAAAATTCAAAGGAGGACAGCACGTTTTGTATTATCGTGAAACAGGGGAGAGAGTGTCACTGAAATGACAAGACTTGGGGTGGACATCATTAAAACAAAGACGTTTTTCGTTGCGACGGAATCTTCTTACGAAATTTCTATCACCAGCCTTCTCCTCCGAATGCGAAAATATTTTATTGACGCCTAGCTACATAGGGAGAATCCATCACCATAATAAAATCAGGGAAATGAGAGCTAGCACGGAAAAATGTAGCTGTTCGCTTTTTTCGCACGCTGTACGAGATTGGAATAATAGAGAATTATTCTGAAGATGGTTCGATGAAGCCTCTATCAGGCACTTAAATGTGATTTGAAGAGTACCCAAGTAAATGTAAATGAAAAAAAACACACATCACTTGCGTGCAGGCAGAATGTGCTTCTATCGCTGAAGACCACGGCGCGCCATTCCATCTCCCAAGTGATGTAA
This sequence comes from Schistocerca piceifrons, assembly GCF_021461385.2. Lineage (NCBI taxonomy): Eukaryota > Metazoa > Arthropoda > Insecta > Orthoptera > Acrididae > Schistocerca > Schistocerca piceifrons. The sequence continues at coordinate 112,515,653 of NC_060149.1, forward strand.
CGGCGCCAGTCGAGCCGTGCACGTCGATACTGTGGCATAAGGACCATCCAACGACTCGGTAGGCCACAATTTGACCTCTTTCAAATTTGCTCAATTCGCAGGAAGAAGCACGAGTGTCTCCGTGACATGGTTACCTGCTTGCTTCACACGTTTACGCTACAATGAGCCTTCTGGCCGTGAGTATTCCCTACTGAAGCGTAGACACAGATGGCGTTCTGGTAGCCATGCCACTACGCTGTCTGTTGAGGGACGACATTGAAACCATTATCAGTACATATACTATCCCATAGGTGGCATATGCCATGAGATCAAAATCGCCGTCGTCTTTCGAAGTGCACTAATTTTTTTCCAGCGATGTATTATCCTACATTTAGGGTTCGGCTATCTGTATTTTCCACAGTGTTTGATTCACACGAATTACGTACAGAGCCAAATACTTTATCCAAGACGACAATGAAACTTTCTGGCAGACTAAAACTGTGTGCCGGACAGAGACTAACTCAGGTCCCGAGTTCGAGTCTCAGTCCGGCGCACAGTTTTAATCTGCCAGGAGGATAAGCTCACACTCCGCTGCAGGGTGAAAATTTCATTCAAGGCGACAATCTTTCGTGGTTCACAAAGATCTCCGTATACAACCCGTGTCAAAGAAGTTCGCTATTAACACTTCAGAAATAATGTTGCTGTCACCAGCCCGAAGAATGGTTTGCTTCATGTTTCCTTCTTATATAAATAGCTCGCAGATAGGAGAGGATTTCGGTTTGCATCCTGGTTCGGTACACAGTTTGAATCCTTAGTATGTAATTTACTTTCCTATTTGTTTGGTATCCTGCAAATATCAGCCATTTAGTCAGCTAAAGGGTACAGACGTAAGTAACTAACTCTTACGAAAGATATGACTAGATTGTCATAACATGAAATTAACAAAAACCTGATTCCTTGGCTGCTTCATATTAGGAAAACTGATTAGGATGAAAAACAGTGGAACCATAATCAAAATCTTATATCAGGACATTTAAGTAGAGTGACAAATTTTCCACGACTTTCCTAATGAACAGCTATCTTTCTTTCACTCATTAAAGCACCGCTTTCATGTGATTGTTCCGCTTCATATCAAGTTGTGCTATTTTCAGAAATTTAATCTAAGCAACAGAATGCTACTATGGTGTTCGCCAACCATCTCGTTTTATGCGAATTTCCTAGCACTTAATCACATTTAAGACGGGCAGACATTTAAGATCACAAGCAGAACTTTTCTGGAACTTTGTTTGGAATTTCCTTAAGCTATCCAGCAACGCTACTCTGCTGTAGACAACCACCGTCCGAAGTTTACGTCAGAATGCTGGTAATGATGGCGTTCATTGTTACTTTGAGTTTTATCTAACTTCCTTCGATCACAACGTTGTTTCTGTTGCTGACGAATACTCGTCATCTAAGTTATGGCTTCCATTTCCCATTAATCATTCTTGTAGATCACATACTCAGGAATACGGTCACATAAATCCTGCATACGCTTTGTTGTACTGTATCCCAGTTCGTGCCCACGACTCAGTGCGGACACTATAATTTCTCAGATGAGCTGCTCTAACGGTGAGGCCCTGACGGAACGTCTCACTAATAGCGCGATCGCGTGTACCAACCACTACGGCTTGTTAGGTTCACGCTGACACAGTTCTTGCGTCTTACACTGCAATGGCACCGCTAGGTGGAAACCAGCGGCAAAACAAGACGATATGAAGACCGACCACAGTGATCACGGAACCAACATTCATTTCAAAGTTATTCTAGATAAAGGAAGAATGAAACACACATCTGCGAACGTCCACGTGACTGATGGCGTCATCCCGAAGAGAGTACTCACGATATGTTGTTACGAAAATTATGTTGAAATGCCCAACAGTGACCAAAACTTTAAGTGTTCAGTAGGATGAAACAGTAAGTTGCGAAGCAGCTTTATTGACATGTTTCGTCTTTTTGAAGCATCTTCTGAATTTATACGTGAGAAAAATGCGTAAAAACAGATTGGGGGTATGGTCCTACCAAGTATGGGGTGGTAAAAACTTTTTTTTTTAATACTATGAAACATCAGATTGAAAAGGGGGGTTTCGAATCAGATCTGTCCAAAGCCACGAGTACGCACTGCCGACCTCTTGATCCAAAGGCTAATTCTGTGATTTCTACATACTTTCAAAGGCAAAAATTCCTGCTAAAAAATTCATGTTTATAAATTATATGACAATGTTGACCAATACATTCTCAATGATTGCAGGAAGATGTGTGTTGCGTGTTCACAGCTGAAAATCTGTCTTCGTGGTCCTCTTAAGCGGAAATTTGCTAATGAATTTATCTTGTTACTGTAAATACAGGGTTATTCATGTGGGGATTCAGAAGACACTGTGCGAAAGACGAAAATACTAAATTTCAGTAGGAGAGCAACTCTCCACGTTTCAGATCATAATATGCGCCGTGGCGTAGCTATAGAGCCCACATACAGGGAGGGAGTGGCCAATGCTCGTTAGACCATAGATATTATGCACATGCGGTCACCATTTTTCTTTTGCCAGAATTCGGGGGAGAAATACTGTCGGCTGTTGCCTATCAGAAGACATGGATTTGACATTTTATAGCAAAAACTCTGGCTTCTTGTTTACAATGTGACTATCATACATTTAATTTAGAGTAAATTCCAGTGTTGTGTGGTATGGTGTATTAGGCATTCACTACAACGCTCCGAGGAAAACGGGAATTGATCACAAAAAATCCGTTTCATTTGTATTATTTTCGAAGCTCTGAATGGGTTTCAGATTTTCCTGCTTGGATAGTAAGTGTTCAAGTTTGTAGCCTCTAAAATTTATATAGTTTTTTATTCCCAGCTAATATATTTTAGATGAAATCATTGTGGGTTTAGAAACTATCTTATACCGGAAAAATTCAGAAGCCACAATTCTGTAATGATGTTTAGGAACGCTAAGGAACGAAAGCCTGGTAAAGCAATTTCACAGTAGCTGATTTTCGAAAACAAAACTATTAGTGGTGATACTCGCAAAGTCATGCCATTAGTAATTAAATATGAAAATATTATGACCCTGGATTCGTTAACTGACATTTCAATTCGATAAATGCAATTCAAATAAAAGTGAAGTAATTTGGTGAGAGGGAGAATCTAACTGCGACAGTATCGTTTACAAACTTTAATACAGGTTGAGCTACACGTGATGTTACAACAGACAGACTTAATGCTTCTGTGGCTGATAAGTCTAGCCGAAATTTTTGCGAAGGACCTAACGGTTTTCAGAAAGGATAGGCTAAATACAGTTGGCAGTGGCGTGTTTGTTCCCGTTACAAGTAGTTTATCTCGTAGCGAAATGTAAGTAGATAGCTTCTGTGAATTAGTATGGGTAGAAGTCACAATTGACAACAGGAATTGATAACTGGATCCTTTCACCGAGCTCCCATGTCAGAAGATGCAATTGCCGAAAGGTACAAAGAAAACTTGAGCCTAATTTCAAACACATATCCGACTTATACATTTATAGTCGGTGGTGACTTCAATTTAAACTCAGAATGTTGGCGAAAATACAAGTTTAAATCCGGAGATGCGCATAAAACATCATCCGAAATTGTGCTAAGCGCATTCGCTGAAAATTATTTAGAGTAATTACTTCACGAGCCCACCGATAGTAAATGGTTGTGAAAACACACTTTACCTTTTCAGAACAAATAATCCTGAGCTAATAACGAGCGTCAAACTGGATATAGGGAATTGTAATCACATGGTTGTCGTATCAAGACTGAATATTTTAACTCCCAAATTTTCCAAAAAGAGACAAATATATACCTATCCAAAAAGGTAGATAAAAATTCGTTTGACGCCTTCCTGAGAAACAATCTCCATTCCTTCCAGATTAACAATGTACCAGTAATTGTAGATCTGACGTGGCTTTAATTCAAAGAAATAGTATCGACAGGAATTGAGATTTACGCCAAATAAATTAACAAGCGACGGCGTTGATCCCCCTTGGTACACAAAACGGGTCAGAACACTGTTATAGAAACAACGAAGAAAGCAGTAGCTTCTTACTTAATCACACACAACAGCTCACTCCACGAAAGATCCGTACCGAAAGACTGGAAAGTTGCACAAGTCACACCAATACTGAAGAAAGACAATAGGAGTAATCCACTAAATTACAGGCCCATATCGTTAACGTCGATATGCAGCAGGGTTTTTAACACATATTGCGTCCAAACATTATGAATTTCCTCTAAGAGAACCGTCTATTAACACTTAACACGGATTTAGAAAACATCGTTCCTGAGAAACATAACAGCTCTTTACTTACACGAAGTGCTGAGTGCTATCGACAAAGGATTTCAGATTGATTCCGTGTTTTTAGATTTCCAGAAGGCTTTTGACACCGTACCTCACAAGCGGTTGGTAATCAAATTGCGTGTTTTGAAATATCGTCTCAAGTATGTGACTGAATTCATGATTTTCTGTCAGATGTCACAGTTCGTAGTAACTGAGGGAAAGTCATCTAGTGAAATGTAAGTAATTTCTGGCGTTCCCCAAGTTAGTGTCATAGGCCGTCATTGTTTCTTATCTGTATAAACGGTTTAGGAGACAATCTGAGCAGCTGTCTTAGACTGTTCGAAGATGATGCTGTCCATTATCGTCGAGTAAGCTCATCAGGAGATCAAAGCCAGTTGAAAAACGATTTAGGTAGGATATCTGTATTGTGCGAAAATTGGCAATTGACCCTAAATAATGAAAAGTGTGAGGTCATCCACATGAGTTCTAAAAGGAATCCGTTAAACTTAGGTTACACGATAAATCAATAAAATCTGACATTCAATACCCAGGCATTATAATTACGAACGACTTAAATTAGAAAGAACACACAGAAAATTTGTGGAGAAGGCGAACCAAAGACTGCGTTTTATTGGCTGAACACTTAGAAGATGCATCATATCTGCTAAAGAGACTGTCTACTCTAAGCTTGTCCGTTCTCTTTTAGTGTACTGTTGCGCGGTGTGGGATACTTAACAGAAACTTCAAAAAAGGGCAACGTGTTTTGTGTTATCGAGAAATAGGGGAGAGGGTGTCACCAACATGATATAGAATTTGGGGTGGACATCATTAAAGGGGGATCATCTCACAAAAGTTCAATCACCAGCTTCCTCCTCCGAATGAGAAAATATTTTGTTGACGCAGACCTACACAAGGAGAATCGATCATCGTAATAAAGTAAGGGAAATCAGAGCTCACACAAGAAGACTGAAGTGTTTCTTTTTTCCCGCGTGCTGTTCGCCAGCGGCATTAACAGAATTATTGTGAAGGTGGTTCGATGAACGCTCCCTGCCAGGCACTTAGCAGTTACTTGCAGATTAGCCATCTACATCTACATCCATACTCCGCAAGCTAGCTGACGGTGTGTGGCGGAGGGTACCTTGAGTACCTCTATCGGTTCTCTCTTCTATTCCAGTCTCGTATTGTTCGTGGAAAGAAGGGTTGTCAGTATGCTTCTGTGTGGGCTCTAATCTCTCTGATTTTATCCTCATGGTCTCTTCGCGAGATATACGTAAGAGGGAGCAATATACTGCTTGACTCCTCGGTGAAGGTATGTTCTCGAAACTTCAACAAAAGCCCGTACCGAGCTACTGAGCGTCTCTCTTGCAGAGTCTTCCACTGGAGTTTATCTATCATCTCCGTAACGCTTTCGCGATTACTAAATGATCCTGTAACGAAGCGCGCTGCTCTCCGTTGGATCTTCTCTGTCTCTTCTATCAACCCTATCTGGTACGGATCCCACACGGTAGATGTAAATAGTGCCCAGAAATCTTCCAATCTATCTTTTTCTTCCAAAGACAAGAAATTGTAGACATATAATGCTACAGACAAAGTTTTCCAGAAGGCTTCAAAACAATAATCCAGATCTAGGAAGCACAGTGAACATACGACTAAAGAGATCCGTGGAAAAAAATGGCTTATTAGCCAATCACTTACCATTTCACCAATGGCCACACACTACGCTCTAGTCATTTAGACCAGGGCTTCACAGGAAACTTGGTCCGCGAGCAGACAATGAACGTAGGCACATAACTTAAACCAACTTAAACTTATGCTAAGAACGACACACACACACACACACACACACACACACACACACACACACACACACACACACCCGAGGGAGGATTCGAACCTCCGGCGGGAGAGGCCGCGCTATCCGTGACATGGCGCCTCTAACCGCACGGCCACTCCGCGCGGTACCAATGCACCAATTACATCAAGCTGCAGATCAGCGCAAATTCAGTAGAAGCTATTTCGTTTTTCCATTCAGTTGCGCTACGAATCCAGATTTTTTTTTCTTCCCAACATAACTGGCGCTCCGTCTGTAGATACACGAACCAATAAATTCAATGGCGAACCTATATTTCCCTACACATTCTTGAAGGATACTACGAATGTGGCAGGTGTGTGCACACTTTTATAGAGTGCTGAATAATATACAACAGACTCTTTACAAGGATTTTGCAAGTTGGCTCTGAATGTCGTATACCATAAAGTGTGTAGGACGCGTGGTTGCCATGTTTGATAATGACAAAATGCAGAATTATTGCTTTTTAAGCGGAAATAAATTTCAGCTGCCACCACCATTTATTCTTTTATTGAATCACCATCCATGAAAGACCGCAAGGACTTTGTTGAAAGTAATGCAATTTTGTAGCTCAGCATAACGGCAATTCTTCTTCTTCAGGGAGCTTTCTTCTCAATTTTAAAACCTCTTGCGCACAATGAGGCCTTCGTATTTTCTGTTTTCGTATTGGTTGACGTGGTACCTCCCTAGAAGTATTAAGCTTCTTCCGATACATTAAAAATTCTGCGAAGCCATCTTTTTGTGTGAAATGGTAAGGTTTGTAACGCCGGAAATGCATATCCTCCTATTTCCATCTATTGTACCATAATCTTTTCCTTATTTTGTTACCTGAAGATATAACATTTCTGTGTCTTTATATATTGTAATTGTTTATATATATATATATATATATATATATATATATATATATATGCATTTATGTCGATGTATAATTGGTTTGATTTGTAAATATTATTTGTATTTTACGCTGGGTCTTGCCTAGGGAAAACTATGCTATCGAACGTATACATCGATAGGTCGTGTGAAGAACGAAAGTGTGTAGGATCTTTGGGAGTGTTAACTCGGCCGCGTGAAGCGCGGGCAGCGAGTCTGGTTGGGGTAGTGCGATTGAGCAGGTGTGTTGTGTGACGCTCCCGCAAGTTGCCGGGCTTTCGGGGTTTGGCAGCATGTAATTGCGATCGACTGGCTATGGTAGTTTCTAGCACGGTGTCGCGGACGGGAAGCATTAGCTGGTACACATCAAGAACCCGTTTCGCCTGGTGCCCGTGTCGAGAAGAAGGCGCGCCAGCATCCAGCTTCTGCAACAGCGACGGCCCACAATGAGTGACTGTCGCCACCTCCTCGATCGGCGACTTCAAACCCTCAATCAACCAACAAGGAAGACTAAAAGCACGTAAAGTTTCAGAACTGTATGGCAGACCTCAGCTTTTCAAACTGTTCAAATCACAAAATTACAGCAACGTAGCATGGACCTTTGTTGCTCATTGTCCCAATTGCATTGCCAAGCAGGGTCCCTTCCTTTTCCGAAATGAACCTGAGTGTCGTTGAAATTCAAACGCCAGCATTAAAATAATATAATTCAATTTCACTGCTTTAATTTCAAAGTTCAGTTAAAGTATTCATAGCTGGCTACAATATTTAGATTACACGAGCACAAATTAAGAGTGCGAGTTTTATTAGCATATTTTAGCTTACCTGTGACTGCAGCTCAGCTTGGTACATACAAAATTTTACTATTGTTAATTGTTCAGAATCATTTAATCCAAGTTCAAAGTTAAATCTCTTATTTCTAAATTGCGTAGAGTCAAGTTGCTTTTGAAATGATTGTTGAGGTAGTCAAAGACTAACCGTATTTTACTGAATTTCGATGTGCTTCAGAAAGAAAGCTCACTATTAACTTCAGTCACTAAATTAACTTTAGATTTTCCGGTTTTATTAATTCTTTTGCTAAATTAAGTCAGAGTATAGCGAAATTTATTACTTCTGACAAACTTTCAGTTTTCACACTACACGTGTCAACCTTCAGTTGCCACGCTTCTAGTGCTAATTATATGTGTAATAACCTTTCTTTTTCAGTTACTATAGTAATTGTCCTTAGGACTGGCGACCGTAATTTCCCCCAAATCTCAAATATCTAATTACCGCTAGTTAATTGTTAACGTAACGGCCGCACATTTACTTCCTTTATTAACTTTACCTCCTTTCAAAATTAATTTCCACCAGTTTCATTAGCATTTTTCCTTTCATTTAGATGTAACCCTTTCCTCCCTCTTTACCGACAAATTAACTTCGGTGACGATTGCTTTTCCCAAATTTCCATTAGGTACACGCGGTTTAATTTTTCACTGTCATTAAGGTCGATAAGTGAGGGGGAGGTTACAGGTTCCTCACACTGCGGACTGAAATGCTGAGACATTGGCGGTGCTACGTAACGCCTACTCGCTATTGCTGTTATTACATGGCTCCGTTTTCAAAACTAACCATACCCCAGTTTCACAGCGCTTCTCTCGTGTTGTCGGAACCACATGATGCGAGCAGATTTCCCGCACTCGCTATCAGGCCGCAGCTGCTCTGCTCGCGAGCAAGGGCGTGGGCGCTCACGCTCAAAATCAGTGAGTTGCGAAGACCTGATCTAGACAAACCATCTACTCCGTATTGACGCAGTGAATTATTTCGCGCCTGCATATAGGCAACTCCGTAAACGAATGTCGGAAGGAAGTTGCTTCCTTGCCTTCCCGAAGAGCAATTAATTGCACGGACGTGCTCTTCTGCCCGCATTCACGTTTTCCGCATCACAAACGGGACCCACGTTGCGCACCTGTCCTGAGAATTAAGAACTTTGAGAGATGTTCTATCCACCGGGCGTATCTTCTGTAAGTCTTGGCTTTCGCACAGTTGTCTTCCGAAACTCCAGAGGTAGTTATTCATAACCCTGTATCTGAAATTACGCGTAGGATGCCTTTTCTTCGATTTTCTTTGGTTATTATTGCGCTCGTCCGCTCATACTACAGGCAGTGACAATTTAGCATTCTATTACGCTTACATGCCTCAGTCATTGGCACAATCCTAAACGGTATACGAGCACACAGTGAAGAAGTCATAATACTACGCCTGACTGGCAACTGTCTAATACAATTTTCAACTTTTACTTCAGTAATCATGTAATATCGTCATTACAATATGGACTTAAATTACGGATTCGTCGTCATGTTTAGAAAAAAATGTTAACAGCATTTAGGATTCCACTAAAGAGGTTCGTTAAACTGTAAAGAAATGTTCTCTAACCCATTGCCATGTATTTTAGTCCTATAACTGAGCAACCTAACCCGCCTTCGCACGGGTTGCACGAAGTAGATGCGGCCTGACGACTTCTCTGGCGTAGCGGTAATACATCATACACACAAACTTTCCTCGTCAAGCAGGATCAGTGAAAAACGTACAAAATCCCTATAGTAGTTCTTGAGATTAACCATCGCAGACAGAGAGAAAAACGCAGTGGAGATGGGAACGACTTTAATTTAGTGACACGTACAGATGTATCATACAGCATGGAATGCAGCGCACGTTCCTTATAAATACCAGTCATAACACCTTTTTAAAGGAATTAACATGTTCCAGTTTGGTCCTCCCACTACGCAGCTTAACGGAATTATTTAAGAGTTGCAGTCAAGGACACACTGTTGAGTGGTCAGTCCAGGCGTGCTCGACTTTCCTAATAGCTTTTAAAAGGCCGCACGCCTGGAGATTGTGATTTCCGTGATGGTAGATATCTCGCAAATTCTGAATATTTCTCTTCTTTTCTTTGTTGCAGAACAGGATGTAATGCGTCCATTCACCAGAACACGCAAGCTTCAGTCAACACAAGCCGTAATATTAAGTTTGGCGCCGTAAGTGCAGTCGTGTTATCGATTCTTTCCGCGGCAGATTATTTTTACACCTCAAGAGACCGAACCTGGCGATAGTATTCAATCTACAATTAAGAAATGGCCGAAGGGACATAGTTGTCGTGACTTTATGAATTCGACCAAGTGACTTGGCCCTATCGCCGATTCTACGAGGGTCCAGCCCCTCAGTATGCCTCTCAGTCAGGAAAGGACAAATTCTGATCTGCAATCAACAGCTGTCACTGTGGAAAGCCCTGGCCTGTCAGACACGATGGTAAATCACTGCTAAAGGGTATTTTAACACTGCTGGCGCAAGCGCGAAATTGCGTAATACATATGTGGACGCTCTGAGAAACTTTACTTTAGATGAGAGTAAAAGTAACAGTCATTTTTTCGAAGTATAGTGACGATTAGGTGAACGATTTATGACATTGGCAAGGAAACAGTACTTGCAACAGTTATTCATTTTGTTCCTCTTGCTCTTTCTTGCCCGCGTTGGCGTTGGTCTTTTGCGCAACAGCACTGGTGAGACTATACGGGCAAAAGCTTGCCAACACCCAATGCAGTTCGTGCCAAAGACGCCAGCGATGTAACTAAGAGCACGTATGACCTCATTGTGCTACTATTAACAGATTGTAATCTGTTAACTCTTTCCAGTAAGTTCTGACGCAATTAAAGCGGAACTTTTTTCCATTCATCCTGAAGCACTTCCAACAGTAGTGGTGGAGGCAACTGAATTGGCAGCCCACCGACAAAACAGTATACTCCAAAACCGTCCAGTGCGGTTTAGGTCAGAGCCCTGAGCAGGTCAATCCAGCCGATTTTTTTTTTTTTTTTTACGAACCACATCACATTATCAGTGCTGACAGAATAAGGATTGAAACTGAAACTGCTGACCAAGGCAAACTTGACTTTGTCAGACATGGTTCAAATGGTTCAAATGGCTCTGAGCACTATGGGACTCAACTGCTGAGGTCATTAGTCCCCTAGAACTTAGAACTAGTTAAACCTAACTAACCTAAGGACATCACAAACATCCATGCCCGAGGCAGGATTCGAACCTGCGACCGTAGCGGTCTTGCGGTTCCAGACTGCAGCGCCTTTAACCGCACGGCCACTTCGGCCGGCCTGTCAGACATGTTTTTGTAAGGACGTGCTAGCATTTTGCAATCGGCCAAACCTTAGGGTGTGATCCTAACGCAGCAAAAAACAGTTGAAAACCATCACACTATAAAATCACATTTCACTGTAGCAGCAACACGCGCATGTGCGTATTACAAAACGACCGCTGGCCGCTGTGGCCGAGCGGTTCTAGGCGCTTCAGTCTGGAACCGCGCGATCGCTACGGTCGCAAGTTGGAATCCTGCCTCGGGCATGGATGTGTGTGATGTCCTTAGGTTAGTTAGGTTTAAGGTGTTCTAAGTTCTAGGGGACTGATGACCTCAGATGTTAAGTCCCATAATGCTCAGAGCCATTTGAACTATTTGAACAAAACGACCCTATCTCCTCCACATTTCAATGAAGGCACTGTTTGCACGTCTAATCAATTTCTGCGTCTAACTTCTTGGCTAACAGCAAAAATCTTACCTCTATCAGATCGTTCCGTCACTCACCTGCGTACCTGACATAGCTTAAGCGACACGCAATGGTTGACAAGAACCTCTAACAAAGAATTGTCATACCACTTTAGGTTTTGAGAGTCCCTACAGCTTCATTTCGTAACTTACGAGAGTAGATGTAATTCCTTGGACGTATGTAATGTAATATGGGAGCTCTTAGATAAATGCAATATTGCTGTGCTGGATCTGAACTATTCCAATTAATCCATTCTGATAAGAATGTCCATGACAAAGTCCCGTCGACGACAGTGTCATTAAATATACAGCAGAAGCATGGATACTGACAAGTATGGAACAGCAGTCCGCCGTGTCAGTTTTAAATCGTCCCGGCATTCGTCTTCATCGATTTAAGGACACTACGGGACACCTAAATCTGTGGAGCCACGTGGCGGTATGAACCCTACTCCTCCGGAATGTGAATCCAGTGTGCTATCAACAGCCCATCATCCTTTCTCCCTGCCAGAAACTGTTGCATAGACTAATGTCACATCTACATGACTACTCGGCAATTCACATGAAAGTGTCTCGCAAAAGGCTCACAGAACCACTTTCAGACTATTTCTCTACCGTTCCACTCTCGAGTAGCACGTTGCAAAAGTGAACACCAAAATCTCTCCTTGGGAGTTCTGATTTTATCAAGATGTTAGTTTCTAACCTCTGTAGGCAGAAGTCAAAGTATTTTATCATTCAGAGTAGAAAACTGATGACTGAACTTTCGTGAGAAGTTCTCGCCGTAACGACAACCACCTTTGTTATAATGACTGCCACGCTAGCTCGATTTTACCTTATTTCGCGATAGTACAAAAAGAGCTGCCCTTCTTTGAACTCTATCAGTGTCCTCCGTCTATGTTCTCCGACACTGAAGGGATTACGCATGGCGTATAGACATATTTGATCTCAAACAGTAGCTACTGGAACTGTGTGAAGGTACACCCCGATACGACTGAACGCAAAAAGTTTAAAAAGCAGACCGGCTGCGCGAGCGTCTTGCGACGGAGAAGGCGGTGCGACTGAGCGTATGTGTATTTGAGAGCGGAGGGGGAGTGCCGGCCGCCCTCCCTTGTTGGGACCAACAGGAAGCCACGCCAGGATCGTAGCGCTTGACATAGGTGGCACCGAGGCTTGTCACTTAGCTCAGCAGACGCTTAAAAATTTCAGATTCCCGTGACTGATGGATATTGACAGTACGAGAAATACCATTGCTGCACGAGAGCAGCATGGAAACTGGTAATCCAGAACGTACCTGCGTCTCGCGACTGCCAGAGAACGCGATGCAGGGTGGCTAACGTTGATGACGTCATAAGAAAGCTAGAAAATCTTTGTTGACATAGCACTTAAGGAGCTCGACTGACATACTTTGGGTCAAACTTCCTGGCAGATTAAAACTGTGTCGGACCGAGACTCGAACTCGGGACCTTTGCCTTTCGCGGGCAAGTGGTCTACCATCTGAGCTACTCAAGCACGACTTACGCCCCGTCCTCACAGCTTTACTTCCGCCAGTACCTCATCTCCTACCTTCTAAACTATACAGAAGCTCTCCTAAACCGTTCAGTATTCGCGACCCAATTTTCGATCGCAATTTTCATCGCGCCACTTCCCCTTCCTCATACGATCCCGATGTATAAATGTATTTTGAGTATCTTGACACTAAAGCTACACAGTTACAACCTTACAAATTACCAAGAGTAACTGAATTTATTATTATCTAGCAACATTATTCGAGGACAGGAAATCTAACCGGAAACCGAAAAGTTTTCAGATAGTTTGTGTTGAAACTGAGCTGTTTAGTCGACATATTCGAGACTTAAATGCCTTTAATTTTCATCTGCAAGGTGCAAATACACGTATTGGGAAACGAGTGAAAGTTAATGCTTTTCTACAAAACAGACTACGCCGCTGGAACTCAAAGCAAAGGATCGTAGAAATCTAGATGGATGTGTTACAAATTGGAAGGCAGAAGAAAAACTTCCAAAAAATTGTTCCGTAACAACTGAACTACTCTGGAGAAGTATTTTAAATCTTCTTTTCTCGATGACGAAAAACTTTAAACCTAATGTAGACTTCGGCCGGCCGGTTCGAGGCGCTTCAGTCTGTATATTGCCACAACCATGGCTTCAGATGGAGGGGGGTTCAATATCATACACTAGGTGAAATCTGTGTTATGATTAAATTTCGGTCGTCGTTATTGTGTAAATAAACAGCAATATGCGAATGCAATGTGCCTATCTCGTATTCGTATACGAAGTTTTTCAGATTACTGCTCATCTGTATGTGACATTTTGATAAACAGAACTGAATGAGGAATTAGTAAGAGGTCTAGCCAATACTGGCATTTCAAATTGTGAGCCTGTTATACACTATGTGATCAAAAGTATACGGACACCCACAGTCACATACGTTTTTCATATTAGGTGCATTGTGCTGCCACTTACTGCTACGTACTCCATATCAGCGACCTCAGTAGTTATTAGACATCGTGAGACAGTAGAATGGGGCGCTCCGCGGAATTCACAGACTTCAAACGTGATCAGGTGATTTGGTGTCACTTGTGTCATACGTCTATACGCGAGATTTCCACACTCCTAAACATCCCTAGGTCCACTGTTTCCGATGTGATAGTGAAGTAGAAACGTGAAGGGACACGCACAGCACAAAAGCGTACAGGCCGACCTCGTCTGTTGACTGACAGAGACCGCCGACTGTTTAAGAGTGTCGTGGTGTGTAATAGGCAGACATCTATCCAGACCATCACACAGGTATTCCAAACTGCATCAGGATCCACTGAAAGTACTATAACAATTAGGCGGGAGGTGAGAAAACTTTGCTTATGAGCGACTGCTCATAAGTCACCCATCATGCCGGTAAACTCCTCCAAACGACGCCTCGCTTAATGTATTAAGTGTAAACATTGGACATTGAATAGTGGAAAAACGTTGTGTGGAGTGACAAATAACGGTACACGATGTGGCGATCCCATTGCGGGGTCTGGGTACGGAGAATGCCCGGTGAACGTAATGTGCCAGCGTGTGTAGTGCCAACAGTAAAATTCGGAGGCGGTGGTGTTATGGTGTGGTCGAGTTTTTCGTGGAGGGGGGCTTGCACCTGTTTGGCGTGGCACTATCACAGCTCATGCCTACATTGATGTTTTAAGCAACTTTTTCCTTCCCGCTGTTGAAGAGCAATTCGGGAATGGCGATTGCATCTTTAAACACGATCGAGCACCTGTTCATAATGCACGGCCTGTGGAGGAGTGGTTACACGACAATAACATCCCTGTAATGGACTGGCCTGCACAGAGTCATGATCTGAATCCCACAGAACACCTCTGGGATGCTTTGGAAAGCACACTTTGTGCCAGGCCTCACTGACCGACATCGATACCTCTCCTCAGTGCAGCACTCCGTGAAGAACGGGCTGCCATTCCCCAAGAAACCTCCCAGCACCTGATTGAACGTATGCCTGATGGAGTGGAAGCTGTCATCAAGCTTAAGGGATACTTTTGATGACATAGTTTAGAAGCAAGTCGCTGATTTTCACAGTGTATCTGGGATATAAGGTGCAGTTTAATGTGGACCCAAACATCCGAAATAAAATTTTAGACTTACTAGTTGCAACTAATATGTTTTAATGTAGTAGATAATAGCAATTTCTCCCGTATTCTTCTGAAGGACATTAAATACTAAGAAAAGTACCCTAGAACATTGTTCTCCAGGGAACTTTTATTTGCCCCACCCTGTAGAACATACCAACATCATGATCGTTAGCCAATCAGCAAACCGAATTCCTTGGCAGCCTCGATGTGTAGTACCGGCACGTGAGATGGGAAAACCCTGTCGCCTTGGACACAGGAGTCGTGGTTTGTAGAGAGTAGGCCGCAATGGCGGAAATGAGAGACCACAGTAAACCCCCACACCCAACCGGCCAAATAAACTTACAGACATCAAGAACTGATCCAGGACATTTACAAAAACCAAATACCACCTTAAGGAAAAAATTAAAATTAAGACAAGTGCTTGGGTGGAAATGCGCATTCTGTAAAACTAAAAGTTTTGAGTCATTTATTAAATATTTTACATATAATAAAAAATTCAGAACTTAATATTTTTCAATGCCTTGGGCGATTTTTGTAAGCTAAGTTTACTCGGATAGATTTATGTCAGAACATACCATAGGAATCTGTGTAAGTAATATATACAGGCTGAAGAGGGAGGAAAGGTACATGCTTTGAGGGGTGACTGATTCTGAATGCCCTATGCCCTATCCCGGCTGGTTTCCGAGGTATAACACGTAATTATACTTTTGTATGTTTCCTTTAGTAACTAAAACCGCACCCTCCAGCGAGAACGTGTTTCAGTAAGAAGATAAACTACATTAAATTTCCTCTAAGAAGGTCCTATTGATTGTTCTTTACAACTAATGGTGTGCGCGAAGTGAGCACGAGAATATTAAAAATCTTGCGCAACGCGGATGCGCTGTAGCTATTATGTACTTTCCCGACTTTATAGACCATGAAGTGTGGTTTCTAATCGTTCGTCTCAATTTCCTCTACATTACTGTAGTACGTTGTAAGCAATGCAAGTGTCAGAATACTACAGAAAATAACATACATTAAATGTTTTCTATCTCTGAAACAATTCGCAATAGGACATACGTCCATATGTTTTTTGTTCAGAAACGCTAATACTACCATCCACCTGAGTCTCCCTGTATTTTAAACTACGTACAGGGATGTAAACTCCAAGCATAAAACGACAGTTTTACACAAAATAGTGTGCAAATAATTGAAAGGAACCAAGTATTTCGAAATCCATGAATAGTTTAACCAGTATTTATTCATTCTTATTCCACAAACATATCAAACTGTTGTCGCTTATTCTATATTTTCTTCCACTGTGGTGTATTAAGATACCACACAAGGAGAGTCTGCGACAATTGATACCAGAAGTACCGTGGACGTCTATCCGCATCAGCAACATCGCTGCGCGCAAACCAATCACTGCCCGCAAGAATAACGCTGCCCGGGCGCCTAAGTATCCGTGCACGAGCGGAAGTTATAAGGCAATCCGCGTCTTTCTATGGAGTTCCTGTAGACCGTTCGTCGTGTCTTCAAGTGAGACAGAAACAGTGGCCTTCAGCAGCAACAGAACAGTGAATAATCGTGTACTGACAGATCACCTGCCTAGAGATTTAATAGGGTACAGTCAGTTTGGAACTGTCCTTCGTAGAGCACATGGCTGAAGATTAGTTTTCTTCCGACTTTAGTTCAGAGAATATTATTTAGTTTGTGATAATAGAACTGTAGTTAACGCAGGACAGACAGGCTAAATCTGCATTCTACAATTGCTGTGACCAGCGTTACCAAAGTTGAGTAATATATTTTACTATTCACTATCACTAGTCTGCGTTACTTTCAGATAGAGAGAGAGAGAGAGAGAGAGAGAGAGAGAGAGAGAGCGCCTACCCGTCTGTCTTATTAGGACACCTTTATCAATCTTTCTGCGGCAGCGAGATTTTCATCAAAGAGTCCACAACACACACGAAGTTCTTACAGATGTATACAACAGGACATACTGTGGAAGAAATCAGCAGTGTCTTCGTTGATGCAAATACGTTTATCTGGTTTATTGAAACCATGGGAAACGCAAATTCGGATTGTCGGACAAGGGTTAGGAACCAGGTTCTGATTAGACGAGTCTTGAGTGCCGCGGCACCTCCACCTGTGGTAGAAATGATGGAAAGAGTAAAGAATATGGTTTGTACTGTCGACGGTGAGAACAATAAAGACTGAGCAGAAGCTCTCACTGGGGAAGCAAAGAGAAGGAAATCTGTAGTGCTCATTTCAAGGAAACCATTCCGGAATTCACTTTAAGCGATTTTGTGAAACCATTGAAAACCTAAATCTGGACAGCCTGACAGAAATTCGAGCCGCCATACTCCGGAATGCGACTCCTGTGTGTTAGCACCGCGCCACATCGGACGGTGTGGCGATACGTCAGTTCGTTGTTTCGGCTACGAGTAAAAAGCTTTTGTTGGCTGTGCACGATTCGTGACATTAGTTTATAACAGCGCGAGGAACGAGACAGCCAGGCCGTGATTTGGTTTCAGAATACACGAAACTTTGTAATAGCAGGGATTCACCTTTGAATAAAGGTTCGTAAATGACGAGTCAATGGATCTGTGCCTCGTTTGTGGATGCAGTTGTCCAATTTAGAACGCGGCAAGGAGTATGATGAACAAGGCGCGGAATCGTCAGAAGTGACAGACATCATTACAGAGACTAGGTGTTTCACTTCGACGACGTGAAAGTAACTAGCTGAATACCTCTCCAACAGCACATTTTTACGACAAGACAAAAACTGTCCTCAATCTTCGATTAGTATCTGAACAATGGAGCCAATTATGTAGTAACGTATTTGCATGTTCAATAAACACCATTGTACTGTCTCTGCAGCTGCAAGTGTAGAAGTAAGGCAATCACAGACCGTGGTGGCGCAGTCATTCAATACTTGAATGCATTACCGAGCAGGTGGGTTGGAATCCCTGTCCTTTCATTCTAACTTACGTTTTACATGGCTTCGTTAAAGTATCTCCAAGAAACTGCCAGGGTGCTTCCAGCACTAAAGCCAGTTCCCTTAACTATTCTTGCACGAATGTGCTTTTGTTTCATCTCTAATGAATTTGCAATTGACAGAGCCTCAATGCTATGAGACGGTCTCTTGCCATTCAGTGGGAATAACGTCCAATTGATCATTTCAGATACAAGAGCGGGAGGCATTAGGTTACCCTAGAGAAAAAAAGGCATTTCCTTGTGGCGTTTATGGTGCTGAACAAGTAGATTCGAGAGCAGTAATCTTTATGCTTTGGGAGACGGAATACAAATCGCGAACTCACTCCTCAGACAAGCAACAGAAACACTGTAAAAAATGATATCTTGGTCTGAAAGGAGCAAACAGCTTTTTGTCTTGCCGTACGGTAGCTCGTGAGGTGAAAGCAAGGGCAACAACGAAGCAGTAAATAGAAAAAAGCGCTGTCAGTTTCGAAGTCGCAGAAGCTAACTTAACAGCTGAGAGTTTTAGCCTTGCTATGACCACCGCCTTTACCAGTATAAACACACAGAATTAATCTGATGGAATTACTTCACTCAACTCTAAACAACTATGAGGGATTCAGTCAACAGCAATCGTTTTAAATCTAGCTCGCTCTCTCACCGCTCAGATTCTACAATTTCATAGGCAGCAGCTAATGTGTTGAAATTGTTATTCTGCCATTTTGGGAGTACAGCCTGTCAAAATTTTAAAGGAAGTACATCCTTACGAAATGCCATACAACCTTTATGTATGAACTGATGATTTCTAAATAGGTAGCGGTTAATGCGTTTTGTGAGCGAGAAGACTTAAGATACAAGTCGATAAAGCTTAACGTATCAAAAGATGTGTTTTGGGCGTGCCCATACACGTAAATGACTTTCCAGATAATGAAAATAACTGATATTTTTCGAGGACAATACTATTGTTTACACGGAGGAAATATTCAGCGAAACAATTCGCAAAATCCACGAAGATTTGCACAGAAACACTGGTTGGCACGTTCATCGACAGGTAACACTACATGTAAACAAGTGCAAAAGAAACACGTTAAGTACCACACTAGTGTATCAGTCTCATGTGCTCAAAGATGTGGACAAACGCATATCGAAACCTTACAAAGTAAAGGTGGTCCATCGACTGACGAGTTCACATAGCCTACTATTAATTGACTTCAGTACTGGAACTAGCTAATGTAATGTGAACAAAATGAAGAAATTGATCCTGAAATGTTTTTTCTCGTCAAGGGTGGCTGCATTTATCTACACTCCTGCTCATAAATTAAGGATAATGCTAACACATGGTGAAACAACGCTCTGGTGGGCGGTTTGCGGGTTTAAATCACCTTGGAGTATGACCATGCGGTGCATTTGACCTGCGGTGGTCCCACGGTGGCGCTAGCAGCAGTCCACATACGCAGAAGTTTGTTGATGCATGTCAGGGTACCGTGCAGCAAGTGCGCAGACGTTTTCAGACGCGCTAATAGTGACTGTGTTGAAAATGGCTCAAAAGAACACATTCATGACGTTATGAGGGGTAGAATATTTGGGCGACTGGAGGCTGGTCAAACACAGTAAGTCGTACCACGGGCCCTCCGAGTGCCACAAATTGTGATCTCACGATTGTGGCAACCATTCCAGCAGACAGGAAACGTGTCCAGGAACTACAGTACGGGACGTCCACAGTGTACAACACCACAAGAAGACCGATATCCCACCATCAGTGCCCGCAGACGGCCACGGAGTACTGCAGGTAGCCTTGCTCGGGACATTACCGCAACCACTGGAACAGTTGTTTCCAGCCACACAGTCTACAGACGACTGAACAGACATGGTTTATTCGCCTGGAGACCTGAAAGGTGCATTCCACTAACCCCTGGTCACAGGAGAGCCCGTAAAGCCTGGTGTCAAGAACACAGTACATGGTCATTGGAACAGTGGTCCCAGGTTATGTTCACGAACGAGTTCAGCTATAGCCTGAACAGTGATTCTCCCCGGGTTTTCATCTGGCCTGAACCAGGAACTAGATACCAACCCCTTAATGTCCTTGAAAGGGACCTGTATGGAGGTCGTGGTTTGATGGTATGGGATGCGGTGGGATTATGATTGGTGCACGCACAGCCCTGCATGTCTTTGACAGAGGAACTGTAACAGGTCAGGTGTATAGGGACGTCATTTTGCACCAATATGTCCGCCTTTTATGGGGTGCAGTGGGTCCCACCTTCCTCCTGATGGATGATAACGCACGGCGCCACCGAGCTGCCATCGTGGAGGAGTACCTTGAAATAGAAGATATCAGGCGAATAGAGTAGCCTGCCTGTTCTCCAGACCTCAATGGGACGCTCTCGGTCGACGTATCTTTGCACGTCTTCAAACCCCTAGAATACTTCAGGAGCTCCGACAGCACTGGTGCAAGAATGAGATGCTATACCCAAGCCGCTGCTCGACCACCTGATCCAGAGTATGCCAAACCCGTTGTGTGGCCTGTGTACGTGTGCAAGGTGATCATATCCCATATTGATGTCGGGGTACACGCACAGGAAACAGTGGCGTTTTGTAGCACATGTGTTTCGGGGCGGTTTTCTCAATTTATCACCAATACCATGGACTTACAGATCTGTGACGTGTGTTCCCTATGTGCCTAAGCTATTAGCGCCAGTTTTGTGTAGTGCCACGTTGTGTGGCACCACATTCTGCAATTATCCTTAATTTATGAGCTTGAGTGCAGTATGGGGACTCAGAAGAATTGACGTTGCCGTTCTGTAAATTAGCAGCTTGTGTATGATGTGAAAAAAAAGAGTTGCACAATTATTGCAACGCTAATGCTGACCCTTTTCTTTTACGAAACCGTAACTTATGACCGGCATGTGAAGAATATACTGCAGTCCTCAGAATGCAACTGGACACGCAATCAATGCGCCTATGACAGTATTACGACGTTTTAAAAAATAGGAATAGCCTCTACATTCTGCTAGACATACATTGGCGATGTGCGCTTCTGTATGAAACTGCATTAAATGAATCCGTGACCCCAGTGGTACTACTCGTACATATTCCTTTGGGGTACCTCCGGTTGCAGTCTTTTCAGAAATCTTAGATGGGAACATCAGAGATAACTAGTTTGAGACAAACTAAGAATATGCTCGCATTGCAGGGTATCCGGCTTCGAGTTCCAATTTTCGCAAATTTTCGCTACTCATGACATATTTAGACCACCCTTCGCATCCACTGGATAACTGCAAGCTCATACAGAAGTCCGACTAGACAATTTATTTGGACGATCCGTGATAATATTCATGAAATCTTTGCTTTCATTCCAGTCTCCCTATTTTTTTCTTTCTTTTGTAGAAAGAGTGGGAAGTTTAAAACATAATTTAGTACATTTATTTTGTATTTAGAGAATGAAGGGTAGAGTGATGGAATAACGGCAGTTTAATTAATGTTCAGATGTTCAAGAAACCACAATAAATATGCCTCTACAGATTGTGCAGTACGTATCTAAACATGTGTTAGCTTACTGTACCTTTCAGTAATCACTGTAGTGGATCGCGTGCGAAGACAAAGGAATAAATAGAACGTACGAGTAAGGCTCCATCTACACAACTTCTCTACACAGTGCTCCCGCTGGCCTTTCCTTAACCGGACGGAGCACTGTCAGTCCACCTCATGTTACTTCGCAAAGAGACGCCGTGAGTTAATGCGACAGTTGTGAAGAACAATCGTATCGTGATACAGTGTACTGAGACAAGCGCTCATGTTACGAATGCGGGAAGAGCAAGAGAGCCACGGCGCGCGGTAAATAAGACGACAGCAATAAGGGGAAGCGGCGAGCAGCAGGTATGCGCGCCGGTGGATCGCCTTCCCAGAAAGCTATCGCTGCACCTGCGGCCACCAGTCCACCATATTCTTATTGCGAAACCGCGAGAACGAGTTGAGTTCCTCACAAGCAGTCGCGGACACTGCTCATCACTAGATCACACATGCAGAGGCTGGCGAAAATTCCAGCACAATATGTAATTTCCGGGGTGTTTTTCGACTTAAATACTACGGATGAAAGTGCGTGGACTGTCTGTACTTCGGTTCTTCGTGCTTTTATTTCCGATATGTATTTCAGAGCTAGAGCTCGACCGTCAGCTTTTCCAGGGTTCACCGGAGGTTTTTCATCATGATTTGTCGAAGCAGGTACAAAGGAGGGCGGTTACGTTATAGCAGTGGAGAAACTATGAGCGCTAGTAAGAAACAAAATTATACGTCTCGCAGTCCCTCGTCTCGGATACTTACCACGCTGAGCATCAGTTTCGCAAGAAGAATTACTTTATCTTGTTGTAAGACCAATAGACGCAATCATGAACAGCATCACCCGCCGGTTGTATACACTGCATTGCCATCCCGCGCAGTCTAAAACCGTATTGGTATTATTTGTACACTACTGGCCATTAAAATTTCTACACCACGAAGATCATGTGCCACAGACGCGAAATTTAACCAACAGGAAGAAGATGCTGTGATGTGCAAATGATTGGCTTTTCAGAGCATTCACGCAAGGTTGGCGCCGGTGGCGACACCTACAACGTGCTGACATGAGGTAAGTTTCCAACGGATTTCTCATACGCAAACAGCAGTTGACCGGCGTTGCCTCGTGAAACGTCGTTGTGATGCCTCGTGTAAGGCGGAGAAATGCGTACCATCACGTTTCCGACTTTGAGAAAGGTCGGATTGTAGCCTATCGCGATTGCGGTTTATCGTATCGCGACATTGCTGCTCGCGATGATCGAGATCCAATGACTGTTAGCAGAATATGGAGTCAGGAGGGTAATACGGAACGCCGTGCTGGATCCCAACGGCCTCGTATCACTAGCAGTCGAGATGATTGGCATTTTATCCGCATGGCTGTAACGGATAGTACAGCCACGTCTCGATCCCTGAGTCAACAGATGGGGACGTTTGCAAGACAACAACCATCTGCACGAACAGTTCGACGACGTTTGCAGCAGCATGGACTATCAGCTCGGAGATCGTGGCTGCGGTTACCCTTGACGCTGCATCACAGACAGGAGCGCCTGCGACGGTGTACTCAACGACGAACCTGGGTGTACGAATGGCAAAACATTTTTTCGGATGAGTCCAGGTTCTGTTTACAGCATCATGATGGTCGCATCCGTGTTTGGCGACATTGCGATGAACGTACATTGGAAGCGTGTATTCGTCATCGCCATACTGGCGTATCACCCGGCGTGATGGTATGGGGTGCCATTGGTTACACGTCTCGGCCACCTCTTGTTCGCATTGACGGCACTTTGAATAGTGGACGTTAAATTTCAGATGTGTTACGACCAGTGGCTCTACCCTTCATTCCATCCCTGCAAAATCCTACATTTCAGCAGGATAATGCACGACCTCATGAATTTTTGTTTGAGCGACTTTTCGGCTAATTACAGAAACCAATATTATATTGACACCATCCACCACTCGTGCATCAGAAAGAGCATTTCAGCAGCGCAAATTACCAGTATGGTTATGTGACTAGCTTTATCTCGACGTAGATAAGTCTGAACAGACTCTACACACACCCAAGTCAATTTTATTGTATTTTTTGTGACGTAGGAACATGACATCGCCAGCAAGTAAAGAGGCCAATTACAGTTTCCAGTCTTTTTTGGTAGTTTAAAAACTCATTCTGAGAGTTGACCGTTACCCAATAACTAGCTCCAAGCTATGCCTGCGTATGTTCCCAGCAGCAGTATTTTTACCGCGAGAGACCAACATTATGTTTCTATGGTCGACTCACTGTCCAGAAGACATACGCAAATAAAAACAAATGATGGGTGTCGCCTCCAACTTTCTGAGAAGCTACGCTGCAGGAACCATAGAAGATAGGTTACTTTTGTAATGTGGTGTTTCAACGGAAGGAGGTGATCCTTGAGAATGTTAACATACGGCAGGACTAACCTGTGTAGTACCTACAGTAAATCTGCTGGTGAAAATGTATTTTGTGACCCTCTTTCTGGCCGAGATTGTTTAACTTTGTAGTTGTGTGTGGCAACAGCGCGAAAGAGGGTAAAGAACGTTATTCGTCGCAATCACTACGGTGCTTCACTAGATATGGGATTGATGACAGTTCCAAATCAGCATCCCACAACTGTCTCTCACATATCCTTTCTGAGGAACTATTAACTTTTCTGAAACATAGTACTACCGAGAATATCACATTGAAAGAAGCTGAGTATGTTTTTCTATGGGAGGTACCTCTTTCATATCGCGCCCAGTCAGTTTCTGTGATATGTTTCTTTGAATCGTCACCTTCCGCAGTAGCTGTTGTACAACATTTGTTTTCGCACCCTGTCAAATGTATTGAAATTTAAGGAACTGTTACACTAGAGGCGTTGCACTTTTATTGTCAAGACACTTTTATCGCAAGACACTCATTGGTGTTTGGCTTCATTGGCAATCAATAGGTTTTCCTCCTCGTTAGCAGAGACTGTAGTCGAAAAAACTTTCACTCTCCATTTGAGTTTTTTTTCAGCTTTTAGGAACAATTTTCTTTATGCTGCATATTGATTCTTTGCACTTCACTTTAATTTTGTAAAACTTCGTACAAGTTCCCATCATAAAAATTTTACTAGACAGAAGTAAAATGCAAAGAAACTATATGTAGCAAAATGAAAAGCCAGTTTCTGTACGCCGAAAAAATTAATGATTTTTCTCACCAAGTTTTTTTTACTACTACAACCTCTGCGCAACGAAGGAAAAATCTATTTACTTCAAAATATGTCAAAAGAACAATACCAGTCAGTCACCACCGACGATACTTTGTCAATAGAAGTAAACAGCGTCTCACAGCAGTACGCTTAACACTAGAAAGTACCAGATGATTGAGTTTCACTGATATGTATTGAAATAAGTCTTTCGTGTTCAGTAATTTTTGTATTTTAAGCAGCAGAGTCAAAACTTACGTAGTAGCCCAAAAATGTTATCGCTTTGCACAGAAGAAAGTGAAGTTGTCGCGCTCGAAGCCTGATCAGTCCAAACTTGGCGAGCGGCGCGCCAGAAGGCAGAATGGGACCGAGGTCAGCGTGTTGGTCCTTTCACACGCTAACCACCGAACGCGCGCAAATGTTGTACAGCTGACTCCCACCTGCGAGCACATACTGTTTTTCTTTGCGGCTTCTGTTTGGCTCGACAGTCTGCATTAAGATGTAAACAGATCCGCAGTGCGTGTACTAAAGTGACTACTGGACATAGGCACAGCTGTGCGAGTATGATAAGGAACTGCGCACCATATTTCGATGTTGATACGACAGCGTCTTACTCTACACAGCATTCCTTGGTATGAAGCATATTTGTTAGCAATATGGCAGAAGTAAACTGCATCATCTATCCGGTTTCTCTGTGACGTGTGGTTCTTGCAATGTAGACAGTCGTCTTCAGCACAATTATGTGGAGAAAAAGAAATGCGCAAAGGAGTAAGTGTTGTTTCTCCACCGCATAATATTTCGAAAACTAGTGTTTTCTACACTTTTTGTATAAAAAGCTGCAACAGTTTATCTAACTTTTCATTTATACACGATGGCCGCTGCAGTTGATCTATTTGCCATACACTGACATGTACACACGTATTAAGTCCTCGAGTTCGTTCGCCGTATTATTTAGCACACCATTTAAGTGATCCACTAATTAGTTTGTCGAAGCGATGAACACCATTGTGCCTAAAGACTTATTCCCTAGCTCGGAAAGATGTCACCCTCAGCGAGAGATGAAAGATGCACAGAAAATGCTTATAATTATGGCATAAACCTCTGATGTTAACTGTCCTGAACTCAACAATAACCGACAGAGAGAACAAAACTAAAAACCCGACAGTTCTAATATCGTTTAACTTTACTCGGTATTTGCAGCTAATAGGAAGTTACTTGCAAGGTTATTAAGGTATATTAAGCGGAATTCGAACTACGGAACTTAACTATGTTTCCCATACACAGTGTTTCGCCACAAAATAAATCTAAGAACGTCCACAGGTAGGACCTTTTGATTTAACCTTTCGTCAACCACAGGGTCAAGAGAGACGGCACGTAAGTTCTTACAGGGCAACGATGGAGAAGGAAATAAGGCGTAATCGTTTTCGAAGGAATTATCCTGGCATTCGTCTCTAAGGAAACCACGGTAAACCTGAATCAGGGTGCTCAGATGGGGATTGGAACTCAGTTACCGAATTCCAGTCCAGTGTCCTAACCATTGCGTGTCCCTACGCGGTAGGAATGGTCGAGGTTTGAATCCGCTACGTATACGTTAACTGTCCTAATATAAAACCGGATGAGTAATCGATGTAATAAAGGATTTGAAAGACTGCTAGCATATTTGCCATTGCAGGCCCAATATCAATGCACTCATAGCAACGGCGCATGCCGCACTGTCGCAAAGATCCCGGGTGTCTGTTGTACACTGGAACAGGCAGCAGGTGATAAACAGTGAACTACCCTGACCAATTGATTGTTCACGGTAAGGCCACATTCACACGTGATGGTGTTTTCAACAACTGCTACAGCCATGTCTGGAGTGAAGGCATTCCCCACGCCATCCACATGACTGGCCACCAGCACCCATTCTGTCAACGTATGGGCGGGCATTGTCCAGGATCACCTAACAGGACCTTATTTGCTGCCTCCCTGTTTGACCGGTCCCATTACTTCGTGTTCCTGCGAGATGTACTGCCACAGTTCTTTGAGACTGAATTCCTTGTTCTCCGTGAAACGATGTGGTTTAAACTCGACGGCGCACCAGCCCACTTCGATGTTTATGTCCGCGAACACCTTAACAAGACGTATCCTTACCAATGGATTGGAAGGGGTTGTCCTCATCCATGGACAGCGCGATCGCCTGATCTACTTTTCAACCTGGGGTTACGTCACGACGTTGGTGTATTAAACTCCCATATAAACGGATGAAGATGCTAGGGTCCAAGCTGTCTATCTGCTGGTACAAAAGATACCCAGTATCATTGAGAGATTGCGGCGGAACTCCATCGCCACTGCCACGTATGCAGTGAGACTGGATGTCGTCATTGAACAATTACTATGAGCTACGTTGTTATGCGGTGTACGCTGTGTTTATCCGTAACACACACACATGATCTGTTTTAGACCCACTATCATCTTTCAATTTGCCCCAAACATTTTGGGGCAAATTATATATATATATATATATATATATATATATATATATATATATATATATATAAAGGTGCGACACTGAAGTAATGAGACTGATGTGAAAAAATGTTGCTTACCGTTTCAGTAAAGTATAGTGTTGTCTCCTTCAAAGTAGTTCCCTTTTGATTGCACACACTTTTTCCAGTGCTTCTGCCATTGATGGTAATTGCACACACTTTTTCCAGTGCTTCTGCCATTGATGGTAAAATTTCTGGAACTCATCTTCTGTAATATCCTCAGAGACCCTCGTCACAGCTTTTTGGACATCTTGTGTTGTTTGAAAATGGTGTCGTGACCGCCGTTTTGACTCTTGGAAATAGAAAAAAGTCGCACGGAGCGATATCTGGTGAATAAGGTGGCCGTGGTAGTACTGAAATTTGTTTTGAGGTTAAAAATTACTGTACTGACAGCAGTATGGGATGGCACATTATCATGATGCAGAATCCACATCTTTCTCACACAAAGATCTTCAGTTATTATTAGAAGAACCGTTTCTCGATTGATGTTCAGTTGTTCTGCAATCATTTTCACGGATAATCTTCGATCAGATCTTAGGATTTCACGCACCCTGGCCAAGTTGACATCCGCCCGTGAGGTTGATGGTCGCCCACTGCGATCTTCACCATTCGTTCTGCCTTCACTAAACATTTTAAGCAAACGAAAAACTTGAGCTCTTGACATAACCACCTCTCCAAAAGCCTACTGAAGCTTATCGTAAGTTGTCGTCGCGTTTTTACCCAATTTGACGCAAAAAGAAATGGCATACCGTTGCGCAATATTATGCGGTAACATTTCCGTGACGAGAGACACAAACACGTATTAACTTATTGCAGCACAACTCACGACTGAGTAATTGCATCCATGTGCCACTTGGACTAGAAGCAGCTTATAGACCAAGGTCAAAGATATTGTGCCTACGCAAGCCTGCGTGGTTGACACATCTTGCAAAGAAAATCAGTCTCATTAATTTATTTTCGCACCTCGTATATATATCTCGCAGAAAGTCTTCACATTAATGAACTTTATGACGAAACCAGAATTTTTATTTTTGGATTGACGATATCTTAACAGTCCGTAATACGGAAATACTAATTTATGTCATTAATACTTATAGTTCAACTACTGATCAACCTGCCACAGCAATAACGCCCGGATCGACTGCACCCGTCTTTTACTGAGACTAGTACAATTGCCTCTACTTCGACTCAAAAAACAGTTACACAACAGAATTTACGCTAGCGAATTTTGCAGTCTGCAGCGGAATGTGCTCTGTGACTGGTACTTCCGTACAGATTAAAAATTTTCGGCCGACAGGGAATCTAATCCGGAACATCGCCAACAGTGAGCAATTTTCTCATCGACTATTGTCCAGGCACGCCTGACAATCCCCCGCCCCCCGCCCTCGCTCTTTTCTCGCAGCAATGCTAGACAAGCACGATATGCGGTGGGCCTCCAGTGAACTTTGGACAGTAGGAGAAAGCTACTGGCCAAATTCAAGCTGTGGGGGTGAAACGCAAGGTTCAGGGGTTAGAGTTCCGATCCGACACACAGCTTCGATCTGTCAAAAAGTTTCCCAGTTTTCGTTCCGCAGACAGATCTCTGCACCAGATTTATAGTCCTCGATTCAGGTTAATTAGTGGCGCCAAATGTCATCTGGATGCATATCCACATCAGCCAAGATTGTTCAGTTCCAGACTCTAGAAACTCATAATACCCATGGGAAGGAACATACCGTTTGCTCACATGTTTGACCAAACTACCAATGTTGAGTTAAGATTCAGAGTCTGTTGGTGTAGCTGCATGCCTTAATTTCAGTTGAAATTGACAGGTAGATGTTCAAAACTAAACTTTATGGGATATTTAGTACATTCATAAGGTTGTCTCTATGAGCCAGCTACGCTGTTTGTAAAAAATTTGAGTGTAGTTTGCCCATCCACAAAGTCCTGCCCAACAGCGGTTAGTAACCGGTGCTCAGATCGTCGTTCTTACAAGGGAAACTTCCTATCGCCCCCCCCTCCCCCCCCCCCCTGAGAATTAGTGGTAAGATGAAGATGGCCCAGTGGATAGCGCGTCAAAAACTGAACACAGGTCAAGCATGAAATCAGGGAGGTGTCCTGAACTTTGGAAAAAAGGGCAAAATAGAAAGAATGAACGGTCAAGGAACAAGACGTGCAATAAAGTGCAGCTTGAAACAGTAATGGTGTCGTGGGTAAGTGGTCATGGTGTTTGACTACCAAACGGGCGAGCAGTGTTCAAAGCTACCATGTGCTTTTTTTTACTACATTTTTTTTACTACATTTAAATGTCAGGAAGTCGTTTCTGAAAGTATTTGTATGGAGTGTAGCCATGTACGGAAGTGAAACGTGGACGATAAATAGTTTAGACAAGAAGAGAATAGAAGCTTTCGAAATGTGGTGCTACAGAAGAATGCTGAAGATTAGATGGGTAGATCACATAACTAATGAGGAGGTATTGAACAGAATTGGGGGGAAGAGGAGCTTGTGGCACAACTTGACTAGAAGAAGGGATCGGTTGATAGGACATGTTCTGAGACATCGAGGGATCACCAATTTAGTATTGGAGGGCAGCGTGGAGGGTAAAAATCGTAGAGGGAGACCAAGAGATGAATACGCTAAACGGATTCAGAAGGATGTAGGCTGCAGTGAGTACTGGGAGATGATGAAGCTTGCACAGGATAGAGTAGCATAGAGAGGTGCATCAAACCAGTCTCAGGACTGAAGACCACAACAACAACATGAACTGCCCGCCCGGTCACTGAAATGTTTGTTCTCTTTCTGTAGTCTTGGCAATTGTCATATTATACATTAGTTCTGAAATACGTGCCATGTGGTAGGAATAAATTTCTGTCGCAAGCAAATGTGATGCACAATGAGACCAAGCGAGATACCATATAGACGTCTCACAGCGATGAAAACGAATAAACGTGTGTAAACTATGTTACAACAAAGGAATTCGAGAGTCAAGACTTCCAAAACGAAACGAAACTTCAAAAAACGTTAAAAACAAGTGTTTTGTCAGAGCACAGAGAAACTGTGTGGTTGTGAAAGTGTTGCGTTCATTGCAGCTTGTGTGACAAACTAGTATGTTCTCATAATTTCCTTGGGAGTGATCACATTCATACGAACACGTGTGTCGGGTAAGGAGGCATAACTAACTCACTCACCATCCGTACAAATTAGGTGCGTCGATAAGATTCCTTTCATATGACACACGTACTGTCACTAATGCCGTGTATGACACACGAGATGTGTTTTCCGGTGGAGGATTCGGTTGACTTGCCGCCTTGTCATCAAACGTTTGCGGTTTCCAATCGAAAGCCACTTCCTTTCGGCTGCTAAAATAATAGTTGTGCAGAATCAACTGTCATAGGTCCCTACTTTACACCTCGCTGTTGCAAACAGACGTTACGCCACGACACAGATTTGAATACAACGAACAACAAAAGAAAAAAATTGGCACCAGGGAGGTTGGATCACGGTTCGCCAGCTTGGCAGTCCAACACCGTAATCACGACGCCATTTTGCTCTATATTGCACTTTTTCTTGGACCGTTGGTTGTTTCTATTTCGCTTTTTTTCAGTCCAGTACACCACCTTCCTGTTTTCATGCTTGATCTGTGTTTAGCTGTCCATTGAGCCCTAAATCAGAGGGGTGCGATGGTGAGTTTCCCTTAAGTGTGATGCATACACCGGACTTCTAGTAAATTCCGAGACTGGTTTCATTCCTGGCGTATAAGCAACGCCAGCGTTGTAACAACGGTGGCAGCTTGAATTAACGACTGTGAACAGCAGATGTCCAGTCAGTTGTGAGCATGCACTCCGAAATAGTGTACGTTTTGCCATAGTGTGTCAATGCTTGTGTCACAAGTCGCAGTGGAGCAACATCTCTACATGAAGTGTTGAAGGCATCCTCAGAATATTCATTCTGAGGATGAGGAAAGTGTGCGCAAAGTCTTTTCCACTAACTTCGAATCCCGATTGAAGACATTGTCGCGTGGAAGCCGGCCGCAACTTGACTGAAATGCACAACGCGGACATTTCTTTACCGGGAACAAAATCATCACGGGTGAAGAGCCTTTGTGTTATCTACCACAAAACGACAACGTGCAGAAACTGACATGGAGGGTCAGCGTTTTGCCATTACCGACATTCAAGGTACTGCGACGTGCGAGTTGAACAATATCCCCAAGGACTTTTCTGACAGTTTCACATCTTTATATGAACGTTCTGTGTGTTTTAATCAAGTGGAGGTAGACCATGTAGAACACAGTGTGGACGTAAATAGACGTACGGGGCAAGTAAATACTTCCAGCTAGACGTAGAAGTAACCTCACGCACAGCACCCGATTATGCGCAAGATATCGTTCCTCAGAACTAACTACACACCCTCACCGCCACTCTACATCGCTTCGAGCAACAATCCTATCAATTCCTAGTAAGTCTCGAAATATTTCTTTCTCCTGTTCCTGCAGTACCGACAAGGGTACTCCATTCTGACTATCTCCTTAGAAACGAAACGCTGTCCCAGCTACGGCATCCACCACCCGAGCCGATATATCTAACTCCCATTGACGAAATCACTTCATCTATTTAGGAGTCCACCAACAAGCTAACCTCTCCAGAACTGCTACTTTTAGCTTATGATAGCAGGCTTTAGGTGTGTTAGGACTCATGTTTTTCAATAATTTTCTATTGCCGTCGGCCTGTCGCGTTTTGCCATGCCGTGCTGACTACCGTCTTGAGGTACACGTTGTGAGCCATCTATTTTTACTACAAATCTGATGTTCTTTATACCTTGCTATCCAGTATATCCACTTCAATTATGGTCTCAGCTAGTAAACTGTAAATTACTGCAGGAACTTCTTTCCAGCAGCCTCTTCTATTGACTGGAGCAACGTCAAACTTCAGCTTTCGCTTTCTTGTTATATAAATGGGACTGAACTAAATTTACACAATGTGTTTCGTGTTCCTTTCACTAGTTTGTGGTCCAAAGCTCGCTACATTGGCTCACGAAACTACAAATGGCTCTGAGCACTATGGGACTTAACTTCTGGGGTCATCAGTCCCCTAGAACTTAGAACTACTTAAACCTAACCAACCTAAGGACATCACACACATCCATGCCCGAGGCAGGATTCGAACCTGCGACCGTAGCGGTCACGCGGTTTCAGACTGTAGCGCCTGGAACCGCTCGGCCACCCCGGCCGGCACACGAAACGACAGAATTTTAAGTTTAATATGTGTCATACGTGGCAGCTTAAGGTTATGACCTTTCTTTCCTTAATGCTATTGCTAACAAAAAAAGTTATTTTAATTGTGCTTTCCCTTAAAAGACGTTGATTTTCATTTTCTACAAAGAATTTTTCGTATTAAATTTATTGATACAGAGTTTAATTTACCTGCAATTTGTGTGGAGTCATATTGATCTTCGTATGATGAGGTTATTATACAATAATATTATCACAGCTTTCTTAGCTGCATCTGCCATCATTTGGCGATTGCACATGGTACGTAATATCGGTGACAGACGACACTATTGACTATAGGGAGGCGTTTTTCTGGGGGTAGGGATTTGGCACAATTTCGGTCAGTGTCCACTTCCTCCAGTTACACAGAGAGCAATGGAACTTCTAATTGGTGATTCGAAGGTACTGTCTTGGGCTTCAAATTTTTACACATTTCAGAAATTTTCATATAAGCGTGCTTAGAGAGATGAAAAATGGAGGAGTGTATTAAAGGTTGTAAAACACAACTAGTTTGCTCTTTGGTACGATATACGCGAATATTTTTCAAGATAAGGAAATGCTAGAAGGATGTAGAAACAAATTGGTCGCTATTGAATTCGAGCCAAAATAACACTGAAATTGGTTTCAGTCTGAAGATGAATGATAAACTGTCCGACGACAGGCAAAAAGCAAATTAGCAACGACATATATAACTGTATCTCTGACAGGAAAAAAGAATGTATCCCACCTGAGCAATTGCACCGAAAACATTTTACTGAAATTTTAGTAGAACTAGCTACTAAATAACTGCCGTTTCAGTTTAGAAAAATAATTTATCCAGTTTTGTCTGACTGCAGCAAGCTACATCTAACCCACAATAATTTACCGAAGGAAATACTCATTCGTCTTGGACAGTTGAGATTGCGACAGTAGAATAAGACATGGAATCACCATTTGGCACCTTGGTATGATTTTCATGTAAACATTTCGTAACTGGTTTGAGGCAGTCAGGGATTTTTAACGTACTAAAGCATACAAACTGTAACTCACAGCTGGCTGCACGGTTTGAGCAGATTTATCTTATTGTTTTTCAGGTAGCTTTGTATTTCAGACATTAGTTTGGTATTTTGATCATGCTGAATACTCACCTGTAATAAAAAACAATTGTAATTTTGAAACTGTTTCAGAAGTACACATTCTCAACGGACTACTTGAAGGATACTAAATAAAATTTGGTACTTCGGACAGTCAAAGTTACATTAAAAATACATGTTTTAAGTAGACACCGTGAAATAGAAGTTATTTATAAGAAATTCTCGCAATTTGCGTGGGAGAGAAGTGTAGGTGTACAATCTTCTCCTGAAATGAAATAAATGCTGTTCATTTGTTGAAACGAGTTACATATGTATGTAAATCAAAATGTACGTATAGATGGTGTCCCAGAAGGAGTGGCCGATATTCAGGAACATGACAGGAAGGATCATTTGAAACAAAAACATCTAGTAAACACGGAATCTATAATTTATACATTAAGAGTTCTGAGCACTTTTCATCTCCACTACTGTGACATCTCTTCTTCTGAAGAAGTTCAAAAATGGTTCAAATGGCTCTGAGCACTATGGGACTTAACATCTGAAGTCATCAGTTCCCTAGAACTAAGAACTACTTAAACTTAACTAACCTAACGACATCACTCACATCCATACCCGAGGCAGGATTCGAACCTGCGACCGTAGTGGTCGCGCGGTTCCAAACTGAAGCGCCTAGAGCCGCTTGGCCACTCCCGCCGGCTCTGAAGAAGTGCTCATAGCTCCTAAGATATGCATTTTATTGCCCATGTTTACTGCACTTTTTTGCTTCGAATGTTAGTTCCCGTGGTATTCCTGATTATTAACCATTACTTCTGAGACCTTGTATGTACAGACCGGTAAGAAACCGTGGTGCAACTGCCGAACTCTATTACGCGGGAAGGAATCCATTACGTTCCTCAACCCGTGGTGTAGCGCTGCCTACATACGCTACTCGTAGCTTCGCATCGGTCCTCCGCCTTCATCTGCATATCTAAAAATTTGTTTCCCAGTTGAAATTGGAACAGTATTTTCATATTTTTCAGGCCTTTTAAGTGAAGGGTTTAGTGAATGTTTTAAATTCAACGTACCTGTTACTCTGTGAGAGACGTGTGTCAGAACACACTGTGCGCAAGCACATACGCTATCTTTGCTCATCACCACCTCACTGGCTGTAATATCACGAGTATCTTTTAGGACAATTAGAAGATCGTCAAACCTGCTCTCCGGGAATACTTATTAGGAAGACATAAGGGCGTAGTGCATCTGTAAAAGGTAAGTGTGGTGTCACCGCCAGACACCACACTTGCTAGGTGGTAACCTTTAAATCGGCCGCGGTCCGGTAGTATACGTCGGACCCGCGGGTCGCCACTATCAGTGATTGCAGACCGAGCGCCGCCACACGGCGGGTCTAGAGAGACTTCCTAGCACTCGCCCCAGTTGTACAGCCGACTTTGCTAGCGATGGTTCACTGACAAATTACGTTCTCGTTTGCAGAGACGATAGTTAGCATAGCCTTCAGCTACGTCATTTGCTACGACCTAGCAAGGCGCCATTATCATTTGCTATTTATCTTGTGATGCATGTACCGTCGGACCGATGTTCACCAATTACGGATTAAAGTTAAGTATTCCAGAAGCTACGTACCTTTTTTGCTAGTATAATTACTTTACCTGTTCCAGACCTCACGCCAGCCTGCGTGAGCTTAAACGCGTGCCTTTCGGCTACCTCTCCTAGTGGCTTGGCTGTCTTGCCAAGTCACAACAGTAAGTACGAGACCTGAAGAGTGATCAGGGGGGGGGAGACAGTAGCCGCGCCCACACACACAATTCCCGGTCCTCTCTGGTGGGAAGAGGAGTGATTAAGGAACTGGAGCAGAGGTCGACGGCGCCTGCCCTATGCTCCGAGTTGACAGGGCCGGCGACTTCTGCCCGCACCATTTTAAGCGGTCGTCCTCTATGACTTCAGTGCCTTAAATAGGCCGACAGCGGCCGTTCTTTTGCAGTTTGTAGCCCATTACGTATTTTTTGAAGCTTATATTCTCTCTGTTCCATTCTGTATCAAGGATTCACTTACTGGTGCACTCCAACTTACACATATTCACATCATACTACCATCACTGCGAAAAACTACGATTAAGTAAGAAATACTACCACAAAAAAATCCCGGGATCTATGTGCAGGCACGGTACCGGGAAGACTGTAGATAGAAACTGTTTCCGGAGTTAACAGATGGCAGCGAAACCGAACAAAGGGTTTCGGCTCATGTGCAGTTTCCATCACAGGAGTAATCGACAACTCAGTCTAATTTATTAACTTCCGCTAACGAATAGCGAGGGAACGCCAGATTCCGTGCTTTGCTATGCATATAACGATCTACGTCTCACTGAAGATGTAGAAACAAGTCGACAGAAGTTGGACAGTGAAAAGTTCCAACTGTAGTACTGTACCCCGTATGGGTCGCTTAAGGACTACCGACGATCCCAATCTGTTCCCTACCATTCTCTCATCTATACGGCTATTCTACGACTCACACGTAATTCCCCGGCACTTGTCATTTCATCTTTGCAGATAATAACTGTTGGTGATATTGCACCTCATGTCAGTTAACGACGTATGAAGATCGTATGTTTCAGAAAGCCAAGCTGACCGGCTATAATACCGATATGCATAGAGAAACTTGTCACTTAGCTAAACTGAGGCGCGGAAAACTTTTCGAAAGCGGAAATTTCATGTGGACAAAATAGTTATTTTGAGGTTTTTGGAAGCGGAGGGGGGGGGGGGGGGGAGAGGAGGTGTTTGTAGGTGTCTGCAGTAACGCGAGGATCGTTCATTAAGATTCCGCTTGGGAAGAGAGAGTGATTGAGGAAAGTTACCTTGCCGTCGTCCACCACTTACGAGACGTCGTCAGATGAAAAGCAAAGGAGAAGCTGACTAGGATTCTTCTTCTTCCATGGCAGAACATCACGCTGGTTATTAACAGTTAAACATTACGTCACCCAGAATGATGGTACTACACAGGAACGTACAGTCGATTCTTTCCGTATTTTCCGCTTGTAGATTACCAGGACTAACAACGAAACTACAGCTACTTTTTTGCAGGTACTTTGAAACAGTTATGAGAAATTCGACGCCGCAGGTAAAGGAACTTTCTGACAGGATTCCAGGACTGATAATGTGACTTCACAATAGGTTCCACTGTTCTTATATACGCTCTTTTGATGTTCTGAGTACAGGAAGTACGAAAAATTGTAGTCAGAGCCTTACTGTATACAGCACCGTGGCACGGTCTTTGTTGACTGGTGAGAAGCCTGATTTTCAAAACCCGTCGTGCCCATTTAATGTGGCTCGTTCAGAGATTATGAAATGCGCCTTTACCTTCTACAGAATCACTGCTTGATACCAATATGCGTAATCCTAAACCCTTTTTCCGCACTGTTTTCTGACAAAACACTATTCCGCAGCTTTAGCATTTTTGTAATTTTCTATTGTGATACTGGCATTTACAGTAAGATACGGGCTCACGCCACCTCTGACGAAATGAGTGCAACAGATGCAACCGCTAGCGGTACTGTAACAGTAAGACACGTAGCAAAAATTAAGTGTAATAGATAATTGACGACAGTGGCAATCAAACCGTCGGTTTGTCAGCAGGACTTTCCAACATTCAACGGTCACTCAACATGAAGATGTTGAGTCTTTTGACAGCTTCATGCTATTAATGTTACGTAGTTTCTAAATTTCACTGTGAAATCAGCCTCAACTGACGTGTCTCAGTTCGATTATACCTTCCGCACGTACAAGCTGTACCTGTGGTTATGTTGGACGTTCCACGAACTCCACAGAACGACAACGTTCGTACCTCTCGCGCTTCTTGCAACTGCAAATGCTGCTCGTAGAATGTCCCAAACATACAGACCACCCGCCGCATCACACAAGCGCATGTAAATTTCCCAATTTCTTCATTCACGTTACGACTTCTCCAAGATGGTAAGGCTGCACAGGCGACAAGCGGTATGCGCTAGCAGTATGCTTCCCCACCCATCCGCTTCCCCTTCCCGCTCTCTCCTCCTCAACTTAAGGTAAGAACGAAACTGAGCAGCTCAACGATACGCCTTCGAACTTTGAAAAGTGTAAACAGCCCTAACACTGCATTTTGATTAATTATTTCAGATATCTCGTTACCCGTATGTTTCATAAGATATCAATGAAACGTGGTCAGCGTGATCATCCTGGTTCACATACATGCTGTTTGTCATGAAAATTAACAGGAGAGAGGTAGAAAATTTAGTCATTTTACGAAAAGCTATTTTAAACCTAGTACCTACGATCTCCCGTAAATTATTACTTAGACCCATAGGTTAGTTAGCCAGCTGCTAGTCACATTCAAAGATATATTAATGATGACTACACAGAGTCTTAAGGAGTTCAGCAGTTCATTGTGAAGAAGGGCTTCAGCTTCGTGTTTTTCGGACAGGTGATTAGTCAACGATTTGCGAAGTCACTCTCGTTTGGTTAAGATCACCCATAAGCGCTAAAATTTCTTCTGAATGAGATAAAAATGTGAAATAATAAAGAATACGGATTGCTGAAAAATCGAAAACCGTACATTAGATTACAAAAAATGAAAGGCTTTGAAATGCATGCTGTAGCTTGAAACGGTTACCCCATATCTCTGAAGCTTCCCGGACCGCACAAAGGCGTACACACCTGTGTCTACGATTTAATAGAAAGTTGTCCACGCCGCCTAGCCAGCGAGAAGCCTCCTCAAGACATTCTTCTAGTTAACAGGAAAATTCAGATTTTCGTAGCCGACGCAGCTAACACTTGAGTAAAAAAGTAGTTGAAATTTTCACTGGTGTAATTGGCAACACAGTAACGTTTCATAACACAAGAACGTGTTGTTCTGTTACGAACGAGGTAAGTTCCAAAACTCCATCTAAGACTCATCGATTTTTTACCTGACACACACACACACACACACACACACACACACACACACACACACACACTTCCCTTTAAGACTCGTCAGGTGCATCTTCTCTGGTGTTTCGTCAGGTATTTGCAATACGTAGGTGCTCATCACATCTTTCATACGACTGCCAGTGTCAACGGAAAACGTCGGGCAGTTTCTCGTTAAAAACATTTATTTTTAAAGCTTAATAATTTTACGTTACCATTCGATGGAGCAGATACAGGTTAGAGCGATATTCGGTTCAGCGATCTGTATTAACAGGGGCAGTAGAAACACAGTATAACCAATACACCGCATCGCTGCTGCGTGGAAGTAGGCAGTGCGGGGCAAGGCTGCACGGGTGGCGAGGCAAGTTGTTCCGTGTTTCACCGTCCCTGTTAACACACATCGCTGAAACGAATATCGCATATCGCAGTGGAGTAATTTGGGCCGGCTCAATCGAATGGACACGACAAATTATGCTTTGAAAATAATTTTGTTTGTAACTGGAAACAAAGTGACGTTTTCCGTTGACAATAGGCGTCGCGTAAAAGACGTGATGGCCAGTATTTGTCTCTGCTGGCTAGCGACACATTACAGAAACGAAATTGTAAATATCTCGCGAAAACAGAAGATGCGTCTGACGAGTTTTACGAGACACACCAATTGTATATCGTCACGCTATATGCCCCTTGAGGGCACTAAGCTCGTTGGTGACCTGCGAGAAGGGTAGGCTATGCGCCAGCAGCAGGTTTCACCATTTCCCTTCTCGTAACAACCCCACCGCATGAAGTCACCCCTCCACTTCACAGGCACTCAATTTCGTCTACACTATACGGACACACTTCGAGACAATTCCCCTACTCCTCGAGATGGTGCGTCAACACAGGCGACAAGAAAACCTCTCCAATTAGGACGGCTGGATGTTGAAGCCGCCACTCGAGGCCTCCCACCAATGACGTAACACACACCTTCGTTTAGCAGCACTGTCTGCAATCTACAGTATTCGAGCAAACGCAATAACTTTGTATACAGACGTCCTAACAGAGCTGGGGAATGTGTTTTCGAATAAAATTAAACTGCAAAGGCAATGGATGAATTACATCGACTGTATTACAAAAGCAT
This sequence comes from Schistocerca piceifrons, assembly GCF_021461385.2. Taxonomy (NCBI): domain Eukaryota; kingdom Metazoa; phylum Arthropoda; class Insecta; order Orthoptera; family Acrididae; genus Schistocerca; species Schistocerca piceifrons. The sequence continues at coordinate 112,555,492 of NC_060149.1, forward strand.
ATACTCGTATTATCGACCGATTTTTTACTGCCGCGCACAGCACCGACTTCGGAGTTTCATTTTACCAACGAGAGATCTTTAATGTGATACCAACACAGTGAAGTGCTTAGAAGTGTCTGCGAGCAGTTTATATCTACTAGTTATTTGCATCTCTACGTTCAATGCACAAGATAGATACTGCTTTACAGACGTTGTTTACAGTTCTTAAATCGATCACTACTTATGAACTGATTCTGTGTTGGAATTGACACGGAAAAGTACAATCATTTTCGTGCAGAAGCTTGGTGGCAGACCAAGAGCGGACCGATATTTTATATCTGGTACGGTCAGTGGCTATTATTAGTCCCTCTATATATATTCCTCGAAAGACGACACACTATGAATTGTGAACATGCACTACCTTAAACTCAATCCTTTGATGTACCCTTGTTGGAGCTTACCCCCGTTTTCAGTTAATGACCGATCGTCGACGATTAAGCATTATTCGTTGCAGATATTTGGAAACAAGCATTTAATATACAGGGTTATAAAAAATGAGCAACGTCGAAAATTTGCTCTCAATAGCTACAAAACATGGAAGTAGGAGTCCAATATTCCCGGACAGAGGAAGGCCCAATTTCAAAGCACGGACTACATGAGCACCGTGTGTTACACGGCAAACATCAGAAGGGTACCACATTTCCTGCCACAAATGCATCAGCTAGCTTAAAGAGTAACAGGCATATAGGTCGAGCAAAACGCTGTCTTACGTTCCCCACAGACAAACCGCAGAAGGCGAGGGCTGGTGACAGTCTGGAACTGCACGACGCTACGGTCGCAGGTTCGAATCCTGCCTCGGGCATGGATGTGTGTGATGTCCTTAGGTTAGTTAGGTTTAATTATTTCTATTTTTCGAGGGCTGGTGACTTCGGAAGCCAACGACGATGATATTTGTATTTTACTCTTCATCTTCCATTCTAACGTCCTGGAATGGCGTTATACAGGTAACGTCGCTTGAGGTTGGAGAAGTGAGGTGCAGGGTTTACATCTTTTATCAAGTTACGGAAACCATTTTCTCAAGTTGCAGGAAATAGCCAAAATAGCCATTTCTCTGGCTTATCTGTATACGCGAGTCCGTGACAGTGGTGACAAAAAGAACGGTGCATAAATTAACGGTTTTTTTTAAATTTGTGGCACAGAAAGCAATCTTTGGCGAATCTCTTTCTGTGTTCGGTAAATACCATAGGTTTTTCACTTTCAGAATCTAAGATTACGTCGATTAACTGTACCAGAAAAATTGTCTATGCCGTGTGGAACTGAAGTGCGAGATTCATACCTTTTGGCGCGGTTGTCAGAATGCAGTGCTTTTAAGAAATGCAGTTCGTGCGACTTCTGCTACAAATGGATTTTCATAACTCACAGTACTGTCAGTTTAGCGATTCTAAGTTCATTAATTACTCGAGTTGTGAACTTCCTATTGTTCCCTTCATAAGATGCACGGATACGCTGCATATTTCCATCCAATGTGCGTGGGCGACCCGTGCTTTACCGTTTGCTGATGCAGTCGTCTATCTTCCATGCCAGTGAAATTTGTTTATGACTAGAGGGCTCTGATTTTCGGCAAAATTCTCGTTGCACGTTAACTGCAGCGCACAGAACGATCGTTCTTGTAGAATCGCCATTTTTCTACAAACAAGCAATTGCACTACTGCGCATCTGAGGTCAACTTCTACGCGTAGTGTTCAAAATTTAAAATTTCTCTGTCTGTGGATTATGAGACAAATTCTTGAAATCTACTCCTCCTTGAATGACCCTATATGAGGCAGCAGGCTAGTGCCCGGCATGGAAAACCATTGTGCTAATAATAATACAAACTTACGAGAAACTGTGTCGTCGTTAAAGCCACAGAGAGCTAGTTAAGGTTCTCGACGAACAACCACACGCTCATCAGAATTTGCGGAAGCTGTGGTCCATCGTATGGGGAGCACTGATGGAGCAGCGTTTACAGCCCCTGTCGTGAAGAAGAGTGCTACGAATGAGTCAAACGATTTTGAATCCAGAGTTCAGTTCTATCAATGGACCACGTTGCATTGCACGCTTTGAGATTGGCAGACGTCACTCTGAACAGTTAGATGTTAAAGTTCTTGCTGCAACTTTTAAGTGGTCTGTGTCTATAAAAAGTTTATTTCCTACCATTACTTCATCTCTAGTGTACTACACATATAATTTTGACCAAGCGTTTGGATTACCATGCGTATGGCATTTTACCCGGTCCCCAACCCCTTCCGCCTTTCAATGAGGGGGTATTTGTACATCCTCCAATTACCAATTCTGTGAGCAGTTACTGTTTTTTTATGGGCACTGCATCATTTACCTTAAGATGGGAGCTCAACCCGTGAACGGCACTGCCTGTCGATTTTGTAAATTTTCTTCAGCTTTTTTTCGTGTTTTAATCTTTTTTGCAGCTAATTGGGGATTGGTGAACTAGTCAGAAATTTGATTCAAGGCATACGATGAAACTGTATATGAACCTCATTCAACGTGTCCACTGTACCAGACCAACCGTCACTGATCTGGTGTACAGATCTGATCTCTGTTTGGCTCCTCATATCTAGTAAGCTATCATTGGGTCACCCACGGTACCCAAAATTACTGCTCTCATTCCCCAACTTAAACACTGGTTACAAGGTATTGACGAAATAATCATCTATGCCTTCTTTCAGTCTGCAAGATTTGGATCGCAGGTTACAGTAAATTGCTCGGCAGTTTCCTTCGGTCTGGTTTTTCGCCTGAACAATTTGCGGCCATACGCTGAAGCGTGTGTTTTCTCTGTGAGCAGTCGTAAAGGAACTTTGCTACTGTGTAGCTCCATTAATTTGAGCCTTGGACCAGAACTGCTGTAAGTACCACACGGATACCTAGCACCAGGCGCGCAACAAATGAGAGTTGCGACAGGCGCTGCCCTTGTCTGCAGCTGCTCCAGTTCCTCCAGGTGCACGACTGACGCGACCAACATTGCCACACTAACAAAACTCCGAAGTATGGATCGGAGGACGAATCTACGTTCAACAAAATATAGTTACACTAAGAGAGAGCCGACTCCCATCAGTTCATCCGCGCATCCATCATCAATGGTTTACACAATCAAGGGAAAGGAACAGGATCAACTGGATTCTTGTATTCAGCACTGTGCAATCCACAGAGTTCCTGGCAATGTCTGCATCTACATCTATACTCCGCAAGCCACCTGACGGTGTGTGGCGGAGGGTACCTTGAGTACCTCTATCGGTTCTACCTTCTATTCCAGTCTCGCATTGTTCGTAGAAAGATTGTCGGTATGCCTCTGTGTGGGCTCTAATCTCTGATTTTATCCTCATGGACTCTTCGCGAGATATACGTATGAGGGAGCAATATACTACTTGACACCTCGGTGAAGGTATGTTCTCGAAACTTCAACAAAAGCCCGTACCGAGCTACTGAGCGTCTCTGGTGGTGGTGGTTGTTGGGATGTTTAAGGGGGACTAAACAGCTAAGGTCATCAGTCCCCCATTCCAAAAACAAGCGAGACAAGGTCGCAGAGCAGATAAAACCCCAAGGGGAAGGAGACTGCCCCCCACCCCAAGGTGCTAAAGAACACAAATTAGGCAACGAACACTACAGAAAAGAAGAGGACGGACAAACACCAGACAGAAAGAAATAGAAGAAAAGAAGATGGCCGGAGACTGGTTGACTGACCACGACAACAAAAAAGGGAAAGAGTCAACCATCTCACGGCACACCAGAACAGCAACAGACACAAGGACAAAAGACACAGAAAGGGAAAGGTGTAGGACCTCCCTAAATCGAACCATAAAACGGACTACCACGGATAAAATTTAAAACGTCATCAGCCATGGAGGCATCGTCAGATAAAACCAAAGCCAAAGTGCCCGGGAGATTAAAAGATCGCCGGAGTGTGCGCAGTCGAGGACACTCCAGCAAAATGTGGCCGACCGTCAGCGGGGACCCACACCGACACAAGGGGGGATCCTCCTGACGCAACAGATGGCCGTGCGTCAGGTATGTATGGCCGATGCGCAGCCGACACAAGACTACCGAGTCCCTGCGAGAAGCCCGCAGGGAGGAACGCCACACAGCGGTCGTCTCCTTAACAGCCCGCAGCTTATTCGGGGATGTCAGGCCACGCCACGCATCAGCCCACACCCCAAGCACCTTACGGCGCAACACCAGCTGCAGGTCGCGAGCTGTGAGGCCGATCTCCAAAGCTGGGGCGTCGATCGCCCCTTTGGCCAGCCTGTCAACACGTTCGTTCCCCGGGATGCCAACATGACCTGGCGTCCAAACCAAGACCACCGAACGACCAGAACGGGCAATGGCGGAAACAGTCTCCTGAATGGAGGACACCAGAGGAGAGCAGGGAAAGCAGCGGTCGATGGCCTGAAGGCTGCTCAGGGAGTCACTGCAGATGACGACAGACGCATCTGAGCAGGAACGCATATGCTCAAGAGCTCGCAAGATGGCCACCAGCTCTGCAGTAAAAATACTGCTGCCAGCCGGCAAGGAGCGTTGCTCAACATGGGCAGCGTGAGCAAAAGCGTAGGCAGTGCGACCATCAACCAGGGAACCATCCGTGTAGACAGGCTCACAGCCCGGAAATGATTCGAGGAGCGCAAGAAAACGACGACGGAGGGCCACAGGTGGAACCGAGTCCTTGGGTCCCTGTGCCAAGTCCAGACGGACGGACGGCCGGGACAAACACCAGGGAGGCGTAGGTGTACGGACCCGGAAGGGAGGCAGAAGAGGGAATGACCCCAGTTCTGACAGCAGGGACTGGACACGGACAGCTATGGAAAGCCCAGACCTAGGGCGCCGTTCGGGCAGATGGAGGACCATAGCAGGGAAAAGCAGGCGACGATTGGGATGATCTGGCGAGCAATGAACGTGGACAGCATAGTCGACAAGCAGACGATGGCGGCGAATCCGCAGTGGGGGAACCCCGGCCTCCACCAGTAGACTATCCACGGGGCTGGTGCGAAAAGCGCCAGTGGCAAGCCTAACCCCACAGTGGTGTATGGGGTCTAACAACTTTAACACTGAGGGGGACGCAGACCCATAGGCCAGGCTTCCATAATCAAGCCGGGACTGCACAAGGGCTCTGTACAACCGCAGCAGCGTGCAGCGATCTGCACCCCAAGACGTGTGGCTAAGGCAGCGGAGGGCGTTGAGGTGCCGCCAGCATTTTTGCTTCAGCTGAGTAACATGAGGAACCCATGTGAGCCGGGCATCAAACACGAGTCCCAAGAAGCGGCAAGTGTCCACCACTTCAAGCAGGTGGCCGTCGAGGTAAAGTGCAGGATGAGGGTGGACCGTCCGACGCCTGCAGAAGTGCATTACTCGAGTCTTGGCAGCAGAGAACTGAAAGCCATGAGTCAGTGCCCAAGATGCTGCCTTGCGAACGGCGACTTGCAGCCTGCGTTCGGCGACTCCCGTAGTCGTGGAGCTATAAGAGATGCAGAAGTCGTCGGCATACAAAGAAGGAGACACCGACGACCCCACTGCTGCTGCCAGACCATTAATGGCCACTAAAAATAAGGAGACGCTCAACACCGAGCCCTGTGGGACCCCATTTTCCTGTATATAAGAGGAACTAGAGGTGGCACCGACTTGCACCCGGAAAGAGCGGCGCAATAAAAAGGTTTGAAGGAAAGCCGGGAGCCGACCACGAAGACCCCACCCATGCAACGTGGCAAGGATGTGATGCCTCCATGTGGTGTCATACGCCTTCCGCAGATCGAAAAATACAGCAACAAGATGCTGACGTCGGGCAAAAGCCGTACGGACAGCAGATTCCAGCCGCACCAAATTGTCCACTGCAGACCGGCCCCGACGGAAGCCACCCTGGGATGGAGCGAGGAGACCGCGCGACTCAAGGACCCAACACAAACGCCGCCCCACCATACGTTCGAGCAATTTGCACAAAACGTTGGTGAGGGTAATGGGACGATAGCTGTCCACCGCCAGTGGGTCCGCACCGGGTTTCAAGATGGGGACAATAACGCCCTCCCGCCATTGCGACGGGAACACGCCTTCGCTCCAAATGCGATTAAATATCGCGAGAATGTGTCTCTGGCAGTCCCTGGAGAGATGCTTCAGCATCTGCGCGTGGATGCTGTCTGGGCCTGGTGCTGTATCAGGGCAATCGGCGAGGGCGGCGAGGAATTCCCTCTCGCTGAAAGGAGAATTGTATGTTTCAGAACGACGCGTGTGGAATGAGAACGGCGTCCGCTCGGCTCGCTCCTTTAGAGAGCGAAAGGCGGGGGGATAGGAGGCAGTCGCAGAGCTCTGAGCAAAGTGCGCGGCTAGCCGTTCAGCAATGGCGGCAGCGTCCGTGCAGACAGCGCCGTCCAAGGAGAGCCCAGGGACACCCATAGGGGTCTGGGAGCCATAAATCCGCCGGATCCGGGACCACACGTGCGAGGACGAGACACGGGAGCCCAGGGAGGAGACGTACCTCTCCCAGCACTCCTGCTTACGCCGTGCAATAAGACGACGGGCGAAGGCACGGAGCCTCTTAAAGGCGATGAGGGTCTCCAGAGACGGGTGCCGCCTATGACGCTGGAGAGCCCGCCTACGGTCGCGAATAGCCTCAGCAATCTCTGGCGACCACCAGGGGACAGCCTTCCGCCGAGGGAGGCCAGAGGAACGGGGGATTGCAGCCTCGGCCGCCGAAATGATGGACGTGGTGAAAACACGGACCACCTCGTCAATGTCACCCTGTGGGGGAGACGCAATGGTTACAGCGGAAGTAAAAGCCGGCCAGTCAGCCCTGTGGAGAGCCCAGCGGGGCAAGCGCCCAGAAGAATGACACTGTGGCAGTGACAAATAGATGGGAAAATGGTCACTGCCACACAGGTCAGGATGCACCCTCCAGTGGAGGGATGGGACAAGTCCAGGGCTGCAAATAGAGAGATCGATGGCCGAGAACGAGCCATGGGCCACACTGAAATGTGTGGGAGCACCGGTGTTCAAGAGGCTAAGGTCGAGCTGAGCCAACACATGCTCCACGGCCCGACCGCGATCATCGGAGACAGTCCCACCCCATAGAGGATTGTGGGCATTGAAATCGCCCAGAAGCAGCAATGGTGGCGGGAGTTGAGCCAGCAGCGCAGCCAAGACATGGCGGGGGAGCTCCCCATCCGGAGGAATGTAAACAGAGCATACAGTAATAGCCGGCGAGAGCTCAACCCTGGCAGCAACTGCCTCTAAAGGCGTCTGAAGGTGTACTGGCGAGCTACAGACAGAGTGGTGAACAAAGAGGCAAACCCCACCTGACGCTCGTTGACAGGCAGCACGGTTCTTATAGTATCCCCGATAACCGCGAAGGGCGGGGGTCCGCAGTGCAGGAAACCAAGTTTCCTGCAGAGCAATGCAGAGAACAGGGGAATCACTCAGAAGCATCCGGAGCTCTGGCAGGTGGCGGAAATAACCGCCGCAGTTCCATTGGAGAATGGAAGCAGGAAGGGACTGGGACGGCGTGAATGCGACTAAGAGGCAGACAGCGCTTCAGAGCCAACCGCCGCCACTGGGGGAGAGTCAGCTGAGTCCATAGGAGAAGCCCCCAAGGGTTCCGTGAGGGCGAGATCCGCGGCAGAGGCGAGGATCTCCACCTCATCCCCGGAGCCAGGACTATGTACAGCAGGCGGTGCTGAAACCGCCGGAACGTCCTTCTTCTTGGACACATTCCGTTCCTTCTTCTCGCGTCTGCCCTTAGGGTGAGAGGGCTGGGAGAGCTTCTCTGAAGGAGCGTCGGAGGCTGACGACGACGCAGAAGCCCTACGACCAGCAGGTGGCGGAACCTTCAGCCACTGGCTGACATCCGGCTGGGAAGGAGAAGAAACGGAGGAAGGGAGAGCCCCGAGGGACCCCTTCCGCGAGAGAGGAACCGGCGGAGGCAACGCCGCCAGAGAAGGAGGGGGAGGAATCGAGCCTCCCGGTTGTGGAGCAGATGTCACTCCCGAAGTAAGCTTGGGGGGAGCGACAGAAGAGGGTTTGCCCCCAACTGCTAAGGGGGCAAGAGAGGAAGGCTTGCCCCCAGGCACGAGGGGGGCAGACAGAGATACATGGCCCCGAGGGCCCACTGAAGGCGGCACAGATGAAGCGACAACCGTCGCCCGTGCGGGCGACGATAACGTGGCTGCAGCATAAGATGTTCGAAGGGAAGCAGGGTACAACCTTTCATATTTCTGTTTAGCCTCTCGATAAGTAAGCCGGTCCAGGGTCTTAAATTCCATGATCTTCCGCTCCTTATGAAGAACGGGGCAATCCGGCGAGCATGGAGAGTGGTGCTCCCCACAGTTAACACATACAGGCGGAGGTGCACATGGAGAATCAGGATGAGAGGGGCGTCCGCAATCTCGACATGTAGCGCTGGATGGGCAACGGGAGGACATATGCCCAAACTTCCAGCACTGGAAGCACCGCATCGGGGGAGGCACGTATGGCTTGACGTCGCAACGGTAAACCATCACCTTGACCTTCTCGGGCAAGACATCACCCTCAAAGGCCAAGATAAAGGCACCGGTGGCCACCCTGTTTGTCTTGGGTCCTCGATGGACACGACGGACAAAATGCACACCACGTCGTTCCAAGTCGGCTCTCAGCTCGTCATCGGATTGCAACAAGAGGTCACGATGGTAAATAATCCCCTGGACCATATTTAAGCTACTGTGGGGAGTGACGGTAACAGGGACGTCACCCAGCTTATCACACAAGAGCAACGCTCGTGACTGGGCTGGGGAGGACGTCTTGAGGAGGATGGACCCATTCCTCATTTTTGACAACCCCGCCACTTCCCCAAACTTATCCTCCAGGTGTTCCACAAAAAACATAGGCTTCGTCGGAAGAAAGGAGTCACCATCAGTCCTGCTGCAGACAAGGTATTGCGGTACGTAAGGCTCCCGCTTGGCACTAGATCGGCGTCCCTCCCATGGCGCAGCCAACGAGGGGAACGTCTGAGGGTCATACTGCGCAGCATCGAAGTCGACTCTACCTCGCTTAGAGACGCTGGTGGCCGTGCGACCACCAGCTTGATGTGATTTATTGCGCTTCATTGCGCCACATCCGCCCAGATGCCACCTACTCCGAACGAGGGCTCTCCCCAAGGGCGCCACCCAGCCAAAGCAACGGGTACCTGGCCGATATCCCGTTGCCCGGAGTCCCCGTGCCCCAGACAAGATGGGCACATACTCCTTGGCATGCATGGGGAGGAAACAGCTCAGGCATCTGTAGTGCGATCCCTGCGTGGTCAGGGGGCTACCACCAAGAGGGTACATGACGACCCCACCACAACGGACTGGCTACCGTGCTGGATTTTAGGTGTTTAAAGGGTCCACAGTTGTCGTAGGCGCTAAGAAGAAGAGTGCGCACAAGGCGAGGAGGAGACCACCCAGAAGATGTTGGGCGTAGTCCCCCCCCCCACGACAATACGTAACATGCAAGCTGGTGGAGCATGATGGACCAATACAAAAACACCACGTAAGGTGTCCTTCCCCAAATGGCACGCACTGACGACGGAAATTTGGAAGAAAAAAGGAGGTCAAACCCAAGAGGGGACCATCACAGAAGGCCGAAACGTTTGAGACTCCTTTTAGTCGCCTCTTACGACAGGCAGGAATACCGCGGGCCTATTCTAACCCCCGAACCCACAGGGGGGTGAGCGTCTCTCTTGCAGAGTCTTCCACAGGAGTTTATCTATCATTTCCGTAACGCTTTCGCGATTACTAAATGATCCTGTAACGAAGCGCGCTGCTCGCTCGCTCTCTCTCTCTCTCCTCTCTCTCTCCTCTCTCTCTCTCTCTCTCTCTCTCTCTCTCTCTATATCAACCCTATTTGATACGGATTTCACACCGGTGAGCAGTATTCAAGCAGTGGACGAACAAGTTTACTCGAACCTACTTTCTTTGTTTTAGGACTGGATTTCCTTAGGATTCTTCCAATGAATCTCAGTCTGGCGTCTGCTTTACCGACAATCAACTTTATATGATCATTCCATTTTAAATCACTCCTAATGCGTACTCCCAGATAATTTATGGAATTAACTGCTTCCAGTTGCTGACCTGCTATATTGTAGCTAAATGATAACGGATCTTTCTATGTATTCGCAGCACATTACACTTGTCTACATTAAGATTCAATTGCCATTCCCTGCACCATGCGTCAATTCGCAGCAGATCCTCCTGCATTTCTGTACAATTTTCCATGGTTCCAACCTCTCGATATACCACAGCATCATCCGCAAAAGCCTCAGTGAATTTCCAATGTTATCATTTATATATACTGTGAATAGCGACAGTCCTACGACACTCCCCTGCGGCACAACTGAAATCACTCTTGCTTTGGAAGACTTTTCTCTCCATTGAGAATGACATGCTGCGTTCTGTTATCTAGGAACTCTTCAATCCAATCACACAATTGGTCTGATAGTCCATATGCTCTTAATTTGTTCATTAAACGACTGTGGGGGACTGTATCAAACGCCTTACAGAAGAAACACGGCATCTACCTGGGAACCCGTGTCTACGGCCCTTTGAGTCTCGCGGACGAATATAGCGCAAGCTGTGTTTCACGTAATCGTCTTTTTCTTTTTGCCATTCTCGCTCAGACACGGGGCGTGTCGATTCTGTAAAGGGATGACAGATGCGCAGTCTCGTGTTTTCGTGTTGTGTAAGTGATCGGGAAACAAAGTAGAGAGGATGGAACCTGCTGCTGGCATTCTCCCAGAAAGCATCAACGAGACCGCAAAGCTAAATACCTCCACCCGACTGACTGATCGCCAACAACTTCTCAGTTCCTCTTTCCACAAGAGACATCTACGTGCATACTACACAAGCCACCATGCTGTGCATGGACGAGGGTATTTTGTACCAGTCATTCCATATCCTGTTCTACTCGTAAATATAGCTATTGTCTATGCGCCTTCGTAAGAGCTCAATTTATCTCAATTTCGCGATCCGTCCGCGAGGTGCGAGTTGGTAACAATAGAATGGTTCTGTTGTGTGTCGCAAATGCCGGTTCCCTGAACTTTCTCAATAGTGTTTCGCGAAAAGAACGTCGTCTTCCCTCCAGAGAATCCCATTTGACTTTACGAACTATCGCCGTAATGCTCGCGTGTTGATCGAACCTACAGCTAACAAATCTAGCAGCACGTTGCGGCTGGGCGGGGTTGGTGCGCTGCGTTGTGATTTAATTATTGTTGTCCACCTACCTCAGTATAGCGTCCATTCACCACCCGTTGCTCTGCATTTGTACATAGGTACTATGTAGACGATGATAAAAGCAGCGTTGAAGAAAATCACCGTCTATACTTACGATTACAAAGTCCGCGTAACTCAAGTAACAAGATAAACTGTAAATCTCTATTGATAACGGGCAAAGTGGATGCTTCCCTCCTACATTGAAAATGTTTGTTTGTAGATACTGATGTTTTATTACGGTTCTTTTCATTTATTGTGTCACCAAGCGCACATTTACGTTGGTAGTACATCTACAACTAGTTCGTGCAGCTTATATCACACGTAAGACAGCCAGAAATGTGCTAAGTCCAACCCGAAATATTACGAGATTCACACAGGCAACACACCGTTACAAAACGAGTTCACATTCGGTCGTTTGCAGTGGATTCTTCGAAAGAAGATGCTCGTCAAAATGTTCTGTACATGCATACGGAACACGGCACGCAGAATATTCACGAAGGCCGATAGTTTCACACGCGGTTTATTCTGCAACCAACATTCCAAAACCTCTCAAAACTTCACAGAAATGTCCGTAATTGCATCTGCTAGCACGGCGATATATACAGAGCGCGATTTCACCGTCATTTCTTCATCTTACAGATAATTTTTTTGGACACGTTTAACATGACCTTCTCGTCCGACAGCGAGTCCACGACTGACCGAATGCTGTCGCTCACAGGGCATATAACTCATTCAATTACGCGGAAGAGACTTTTCTCTCATTGGTTGATCAAAACGATCATCCAGTCAGATTAACCTTTCATGATCAACTTCGCGCACAAACCGCTTTACCCCAATCAGCATTCCCACATGCATCTACGTCATTCCATATTGCAAAAATTCACAAAATGTTCCACAAAACCAAACGAAACAAAAATTAAAAGAAAACTATGCTTTAAATATACTTTAGAACTAAGTACCCTCTTACTATCCTTCTGGCTGCCTTATTACAAAAGCGAACGCTCCTAGACATACGTCATCCACTAGTTAGGGGGATTCACCGTTTTCAGGACATCCTGGTTACGTAATACTTGCTAGTTACGGGTGGTGTAATACGTTATAAAATTGAAATTTGACGTATGTCCCCACATACACACTCCCATTCACTCTCATCTACTCTCTTTAAGGAGGATTGGCTTACGAAGAATTTTTTGATACCTTTGCTAATATACTACGGCTGAAGAGAATGTGAAGCCTATTTAAGAGCTCCACGAAGCGAAATCGGCACGCTCGTAGCGAGTACATTGGAAACCGCAGAACTGGAACATTTACGTCTTTGAGTTCACTCTTGTTATGAATAAGACTAATTGCTTAAGTTCGATTAACTGAGCTCCTTCGATCGAAATGAAGATACTTGTGCAGTATACTACTTAATCATTAAGGCATTCTTCCCTTCCCACTGCTATTTTTTTTAGTGGTACTGCTTATCTCCTACGTAATTTTTATTTCCATTTCTTTACCGTATATGTGAAGTTTCGAATAGTGTGTCTACAATCATAACATTTAAAGATCAGCCAGGTAACTTCAACCATGTTTCTTGTAAGAAAATTCCACCGCACTTCTCGTTTCACGTCGACGCTCCTAGGCTTTTCTCGAGATGATTTTTTACCCTATGGACGAAATCTTTTGCGTGGATCTAAGGTTTGTAATTAAACAGTAGGCTGGACCTTTTACTCCAAAAGTGACGTTACGACAATCTTATCCTGCCTAATAAATGAGACTGCTCCACTGTCGACCCTGCGTTTGTAAATCACGTATGTGTACTACTCACATGCATTTTTTCTCGAATTTGAATGCGTGCTATGTATCAAAAATATTTTCTGAAAGTATTACAGCTCTGTAAAGCAATTAAAAAATAGGAAAACTAACAGGAGAAAAAATTTAGTTCAGTGGTTCACATTCACTAAATCGGGATGTGTTCTCACAACACAACGTCCAGAGCGCTAGCATGACTTATGTGAGCCCAACACGAGCAACATCTGTATTTCTGATGACTGACAGTTGGTTTGACAGAAGTCCAGCCCAAACCGACGTTGACTTTGAGAGATTACCGTGCTCGCTACCCCACCGCACTCCGAACGTAAGACGACGTAAAATACGAAAAAATGCTTCACAGGCAGATGAACACAGCATTATTTTGTCTGGCTTTAATGACGTTGTGGCATTACGCAGGAAGGTCATTCCCACAGCAACTAGCACAAGAACTGTTAAAAAAAGGTGTGATGGGAGATCTGAACTCATCCCGTCGACTTCGGGTCGTCTGAGACGAATGGGGAAAGAAACCAGCGGTGACTTTTCCAACAGAACCATTCGGGTGCTCATACAGCGTGCGCACACTTTATTCAATATGTAAACGTCACTATAGATGTTCGTATTTAGGTTATGACGTGCTCGATATGCCTGCCATCCTCGGCGATGATGTGGCGCAGATAAATAGCGAAATTATGCATGACCCGCTGAAGTGTCGCAACATCGATGCTATCGATGACTTCCTGAATGGCTGTTTTCAACTTAGCAGTGGTTTTGGGGTTATTGCTGTACACCTTCGTCTGTAATATAGCACCATAAAAGTGAGTCGCTTGTGTTCCAATCCGGAGAATATGGCGGCCAATCGAGGCCCATGCCAGTGGCCTCTCGGTACCCCAGAGCCAGAATGCTGCCCCAAAGTGCTCCTCCAGGACATCATACACTCTCCTGCTTCGAGGGGGTCTAGCTCCGTCTTGCATGAACCACATCTTGGCTAAATCAGGGTCACTTTGGATAATGGGGACGAAATCATCTTCCAAAACCGTCACGCGTCACGTATCGTTCGGTAGTCACCATGCCATCAAGGAATATCGCACCGATTATTCCGTGACTGGACATTGCGCACCACAGTCACCCGTTGAGGGTGAAGAGACTTCTCGATCGCGAAATGCGGATTCTCAGTCCCCCAAATGCGCCGATATTGCTTATTGACGAACCCAAACCATATTTACATCAACATCCTGTTCGTCAGTTCTGTGGACAATAGTGTTGGCGAAACATAACCGTCGTTCCATGGCGCTGGGACTTAATGTCTGATGGGTTTGAATTTAAGATATGCAGGTCTTCAACAATTTGTCTCCGTGTCTCTCTGTTGATTCCCACCTGTAGTGTATCTCGTCTGATCGATTTCCTGGGGCTGTTCTGAAACACAGTGCATGTCTTCTCTATGTTTTCAGGCGTTTTCACCCGGTTTGGACGACCAACATTACCATCACTGTCATGACTTTCTCTCAAACTTGCGAACCAAATTCTTGATTGTTAGCACATTTTGACCGGTTGTCTTCAGTTTGAACTCTGTCGCAAACTCCCTTTGAGCCGCTGTTGGGCTGTAATAATAATAATGAGCGTATGACAGTGGTGGCCGGGAGACCCCTCGCGGGGCGGTTCGGCCGCCGCTCCACAAGTTCTTTAACGCCACTACGGCGACTTGCGAGTAATTGAGGATGAAATGATGATGAAAGACACACAACACCCAGTCATCTCGAGGCAGAGAAAAATCCCTGACCCCGCCGGGAATCGAACCAGGGACCCCGTGCGCGGGAAGCGAGAACGCTACCGAAAGACCACGAGCCGCGGACTGTTGGGCTGTTATTGCTCGCATTGTACACCTTCACAAGCGCTATACGCTCAGGCACATTGTACCGTGACAGTTTCACGTGCAAATGGCCGACGACAATGCACATGCGAATCTTAATTCCAATCATGCACCGCTGCCAACAGAGCAGTTTGAACGTCCTAACGCAAACCGTTCAGAAGTTACGAGGATTCTACTTCATATAGTTCAAAAGTTTTCACCCTGTACGAGTGAAAGAAGCGAAGAAAATTTTATTGTAGATAGGCACATGGAAATTAGTATTCCGTTGTTTCTAAATGCAAGACAGAGTCATTGGAAGGATCTACGGAGATTAAATTATGTGAATGATAATTAATCGAAATCCTCGGCTGCCGACAGGTGTTGTTGATATTTTTGATTAATTAATTTTGATTAATTATTTATTCTAGAGAAGCTGCACGGTCATCAATGTTATCTGTTCTTTCGAGAACCGTTACTATCTTCATATATACTAAATTATGTGATTAAAGAGCAACGCGTTTCATCACGGATTCCTTCAGCAAATACGGGAAAGTCATGGACACGTTCATTCCACTCTACTGGTAGACGCTACGAGAGGTATTTAAGGGGGGGGGGGGGGGGTAGGACGTCAAACGGGCTGACTTGGAGCAGGAGAGGCACCACAGGACATTTTAATTTCCACTGTATACTTTTACAAATAAATTCATAACACTTTGCCAGCATGACCAGGAAGGATTCAGAATTCACACTAATAGCAGTGGAAATTCGAAAACGTAACGAAATAATTTTCTTTACATGTAAAATTCCATCATTTTTTCACTTACTAACGGCAGCATTTGTTGCTATAGGTACACTTTTCTTCATAAGTAAGAGAGATCCTTCGATGAATTTTGCACAGCATACAAACCATACTTAAAGGTGTATGAAACTGTAGAATTTTCCAAATCTATTAAAAACTGTGGTAAAAATTGAGGTGATTAACTATGAAATGTGTTTTTTCTAAACATGAAGTTTAAAAGATAACAACTCATTCATTTTTTCATAAATTAAATAAATTCTAGAGTTTCATACACCTGTAAGCATGGTATGTATGCTGTGCAAAATTCATCGAAGAATCTCTCTAACTTTGTTGTCATTGTTGTTGTCTTCAGTCCTGAGACTGATTTGATGCAGCTCTCCATGCTACTCTATCCTGTGCAAGCCTCTTCATCTCCCAGTACGTACTGCAGCCTGCATCCTTCTGAATCTGCTTGGTGTATTCATCTCTTGGTCTCCCTCTACTATTTTTACCCTCCACGCTGCCCTCCAATACTAAATTGGTGATTCCTCGATGTCTCAGAACATGTCCTACCAACCGATCCCTTCTTCTAGTCAAGTTGTGCCACAAGCTCCTCTTCTCCCCAATTCTATTCAATACCTCCTCATTAGTTATGTGATCAACCCATCTAATCTCTCTAACTTATGAAGAAAAATGTACCTATAGCAACAAAGGCAGCCATAAGTAAGTGAAAAAATGATGAAATTTCACATGCAAAAAAATTATTTTGTTATGTTTTCGAACATCCACTGAAATGAGTGTGAATCCTGAATCCTTCCTGGAGATGCTGACCAAGTTTTATGACTTTATTTGTAAAAGTAGAGAGACTGGAAATTAAAATGTCCTGTGATGCCTCTCCTGCTCCAAGTCGGCCCGTTTGACGTCCTGCTCCCCCTCCCCCTAACATCACAGTAAAGTTTACTATTAAAATCCGGAGGGGGTGGGGAGGCAGGAGATGGGATATGACAGTACCTCAAGTACCTTTGCAGTGTATAGATGCAAAAACGCCAAAGGGAGACACTCAAAGAATACAGCAATTTTATAACAAATTCTGATTCGTGAAAGCAATAAGGTTAAGAAGAGATTACTGGTTTGAATTCTTTTCCCGCACACCTTCAGATTGCTGTTCTTTTTATGGAGCCACAAATAACACAGGCTGTCGTTTTAGGGGAGGCGGCAGGGCCGAGCCGACAAGCAAGGAGGGCGGCACCGAACAGATGGGGCGTTGGAGCGTTCAGCCCCAGGGAGTTAGTTCTACGTGGCTTACAGAAAACAAACGGCTCTGCGCTTCACTGCCCTCCCCGAGACTGCGGTATGCAGCGTAGTTGTCAGTTTTGATCAAAGCGCTCCAACTCGTCAACTTGGCCTTCAGTGGCGGCAATAGCACTTTTTGTGTTCACAGAAGTGAAAACGTTTACTCTTAGCAGTCGAACTAGCTCACCGCTACAACTCCGCGGAATACGGGACACAATGAGGAACGGATCACAAGATTAGAGGGAAGGTATCTGCAGCGACTTTCACAAAGTAATCGTTCCGGAATTCGGATGCAGTTAATCTAAAAAGCTAATACCTCAGGGTAGCCACACCACTATCTGAGCCAGGTAGATCCGGAATTTCAGCTCGCTATATTAACACTTCTGAGCCTGTTTTAAAGTGCACTAGTAGTGGACTTTTCGACTGGTCTGTTTCCGCGCTAAGTAAAAGACACCATGACAAGAATAATAACAAATGATTTCGGTCACCATTTTATTGCTGCACTTTATTAGCCTTGTGATTCTTTTCTATTCGATCACTAACAGTTTCTTTTACAATATTTACGATGACAGGCCCCGTAACAAACTGCTCCAGCTGCTTGCTTTGCTCACACGTGTGCAGGAAAGGTTTCGTCACACAGTAACCTTTTCAAAGTATTAACGTCTTGCACTTTAATTATGGGCGTAATCTGAAGTTAGTTTATACTATTAACTAGCCTTTTCCTCGCGGCTTTCTTCGTTTATCCGTTCGACACATACGTTGAATAATCCTCCTCCTAATGTCGACCTCTTTCTCCCTCTGTCTGTCCGCCTCATCCTTCGACCTCTGTGCATCTCCCTCTCTCGTTGTGCATTTTCTCCAGCCCCTCTCCCTGTCCATCTCAACCAATCTCCCGACATTCCCACTCGCACAGTGCTGGTACTCTTAAGGCCTGCTGTTTCTGTGCTAAATTTTTTTGAAATCGATCCAGGGGTTTGGGAGGAGATCCCGGGACACACACGCACACACCTTTTTATATATCACGGCACAAGTTCCTGTTGGCCATATGGTCACCACTGAGATTTAACTGCCTGCTTTGGTGCTACTAGACACTGGCGTATTCTGAGGTTGCTGTTTTCGGACCACTGCTTTCAGTGCTGCGGGAAATGCTTCTAAGGGCGGCTGTAATCTTATATTGCAACATCAAAGTACTTAAGGAGTAAAGTCTTCCACTATTGTTGTTGTTGTTGTTGTTGTTGTCTTCAGTTCTGAGACTGGTTTGATGCAGCTCTCCATGCTACTCTATTCTGTGCAAGCTTCATCATCTCCCAGTACTTACTGCAACCTACATCCTTCTGAATCTGTTTAGCGTATTCATCTCTTGGTCCCCCTCTACGATTTTTACTCTCCACGCTGCCCTCCAATGCTAAACTTATGATCCCTTGATGCCTCAGAACATGTCCTACCAACCGGCCCCTACTTGTCAAGTTGTGCTACAAACTCCTCTTCTCCCCAATCCTATTCAATACCTCTTCATTAGTTATGTGATCTACCCATCTAATCTTCAGCATTCTTCTGTAGCACCACATTTCGAAAGCTTCTATTCTCTTCTTGTCCAAACTATTTATCGTCCATGTTTCACTTCCGTACATGGCTACACTCCATATAAATACTTTCAGAAACGACTTCCTGACACTTAAATCTATACTCGATGTTAACAAATTTCTCTTCTTCAGAAATGCTTTCCTTGCCATTGCCAGTCTACATTTTAAATCGTCTCTACTTCGACCATCATTAGTTATTTTGCTCCCCAAATAGCAAAACTCCTTTACTACTTTAAGCCTCTCATTTCCTAATCTAATTCCACTATTAGGCGCCACTAAAACAAATAAGTAAATAATCTGCGTAACGCTGTGGCCCCCGACGGTGACATAGCTCGTTCGAATCGGACTGACGCCATATATTTTCCATTGCTGAAAATCTGTTGGCAGAGGGAGAACAATTGGCGATGAACAGTTTTTAACGGCAGACTTTCGGCCCGTTACAACCTTCTCCCTCGCCTCCTTCGTCTCACTACTTTTCCTCTGGTGGTACTTTTAAAGAAATATTTGGCAATGCACCACCAAAGTGTCATCACATGCGTTCCTTTCATCCACAATAAAAAAAATTAAACATAATCTGAAGCGGGTAACAGCAAGCCGCTTCTATGAAGATGGTTGCGATTTTGTGCATTTGACAGCGCTGCGTTTTGCAGCAGAATGTGACAATCATTAAGCCAGCCCCTCTGCAACACATTAAAATCGTCCTTAAGTAGGACACCAGGCAACGTACATCATCTTTAAACTCACACGATGTTCGTATAATTTCCAGTCGAAACAAACGGCAAATCGCCACATAAATTTACAATGTTCTTCTATTTTGACTATAAAATGCAATGTTAAAAATGTCGCTTGGAGTGAAACTTAGGCGTCAAGCACCACACTCAGCTGACTCCTGCATAAGTATGGAGGACATTGCCGTAAGCGGATACGAATAAGAGCAACTTGGCAACAGGAAGCAGATACGCCACAGGTAATAATTATCCCTCAACTGCTGCCCGTTCTTCTCCCCACTCACGTACGACTCATTCAGCAGCGAGATGGTTGCCTGCTTAAGTATGACACTGTGCCCTTGCCGCCTCCGTCAGCTTGCTTCTGCTTCCCCCCCCCCCTCCCCCCCTCTCCTCCTACTCAAGACCCCGAATTCCAACGTGTTCGTAGCAGGAGAAAGACGTCCTAAATATTTTGAGACATTTTCCACATTTGTTTCAGCGTTTGCACACTATGAAGAGCAAGTAATATTTCTTCATCCGTCAATATCATCTGCTGCAGTTCGTTCTTAATAGCATAACGTTTAGCAATAACTTGTGTAAACCATTAAAATGTCGAATCCTGCAAACACTATCGCCGGGGAATCCTCCCGAACAACTGACAGTCTTCTACTGTGATTAGGCTGGGCATTCAACGGTATAAAAGTGTCCCTTTCTTGAAAAGAACTATCACATTAGGAAAGTATTCCTCTTTCCGCTATCACAAATACAGAATTGCCCTGTGGTTTCTAATCATTCTCCGATCGTCTTTGCTCAGTGGAGTGGAATATCGATATATGCTGTGGTGCTATTACGTAATTCGGTTACTGGGAGATGAGCTTTCTTCTTGATGTGTCGATTCAACCAATGTAAAAATCTCTACATTCTCCTTCCAGAGGCAAGGTCTTTGGCCACTGCCTTAATGATGCTTGAACATTATTTTAGTTTCAGTTAAAATTAACAAAATGCATACCATGTAAACCAACATCCCCTTCCACAGACTTCAAATATGAAGGAAAAGTGAAAGTTTTGCGTAAGATTGAACTAATTCCAAAACTTATTTCACACATTATTTAACGCTCTTACTCTAAATGACGTCTCGAAATAACATTTTATGCGGAATGAAAGGAGGTTATTAATCTCTGAAAATGAAAGCATTGTACAGGGTAGTCTGTTTGGCCAATAGCTAGTAATCCCAAACTACATTGATGAGCCAAAACATTATGACCATGTACTTAAAAGCGTGTTGGTCCACTTCTGGAATGTGTGCAAGTTGGGTTGCATCGGATTCAGATAAGCTGAATTTGATGGTTTGGTTGGTTTAAAAGGGGGGTGGGGGGGGAGGGGTGGGGGGAAGGGACCAAACTGCGAGGTTATCGGTCCCTTGTTCCCAGTAGAACAATTACCCAAGGGAAACAACAAAAAGAAGACATACGGCACAATAGTAGGAGAAAGGAAGAACCAAAAGAACACAGGACAAAGAACAATACAACGGACAAAACAAAACAAGAAAATCACACAGAGACGCGAGAAACAGGGAGGAGATTAAAAACACGAAAGTAGATTACCATGGCTGGCTGACCGTGAGAATAAATAAGGAGAAACATGCCACTATGCAGCACATTAAAATCTCCACCCTGGAAGGCCTAGGGTGGAGAACGCAGAGGGACAAACGACATGTGCTAAAACTCAGATCAAATGATAAAACCCACCCTCACGAATAAAACTCGAAACTAAAGCTGCTGTTGAGGCATTGTCGCCCAACACAATAGGTAGGGTGCTACGACAGTTAAAAGTCCGCCGCGGAGCGGCTAAAAGTGGGAAATCCAGCAAGAGGTGGACGACTGTCATTTTGGGAGCCACTGTGACACTGAGGTGGTTCCTAGAGACGGATGAGGTAATCATATCTGAGCCACGTATGGCCAATGCGGAGCCGACAAAGGACAACTGATTCCCCACGAGAAGCCCACTGGGAAGACTTCCACACATTCGCCGTCTCCTTAATGACACGCAATTTGTTGTGCATACTGTTGTCACTCCTACTCCCAAAGCCAAACACCCTTGCGGAGTAATACAGAACGCAGGTCAGTTTCAGAGATGCCCATCACCAGGAGCGGATTCCGCGTATCCTGTGGGGCCAGCCCGTCAGCAAGTTCGTTGCCTGGGATTCCGACGTGTCCTGGGCTCCACACAACCACCACTGAACGACTGGACCGTTCCATGGCAGAGATGGATCCCTGGATGGTCTCTATCAAACGGTGGCGAGGGTAGCACTCGTCGATAAATCGTAAGCTGCTCAGGGAGTCACAACAGAGAAGAAACGACTCACCAGAACAGGAATGGATATGCTGAAGTGCACGAGATATGGCCACAAGCTCTGCAGTGAATACACTGCAGCCAGCGGGCAAGGAATGCTGTTCAATATGCTCTCTGTGGACATGAGCGAAGCCAACATTATCATCAGCCAACGAGCCGTCGGTGCAAACAACTTCAGAGCCCTGGAACTCGACAAGAATCGAGATGAAGTGACAGCGGAGAGCCGTGGGGTTAACGGAGTCCTTAGGGCAATGCGAAAGGTCCAGACGAAGCTTCAGCCGAGGTGTACACAATGGAGGTGTACGTGAATGGACCTCAAGTAGAGGTGGTAAAGGGAAGGACTCCAGTTCGGAGAGAAGGGATCGCACGCGAACCGCAATCGTGAGCCCCGGTCTGGGCCGTCGGTGCGGGAGATGGACTGCCGCAGATGGAAAAAGGAGACAGTAATTCGGATGCTCAGGAGAACTACGAATGTGTGCAACATAACTGGCTAGAAGTTGTGCACGTTGGATCCGCAACGGAGGGACTCTGGCCTCCACCAGAACACTGGTCACCGGACTCGTTCTAAAAGCTCCCGTCGCTAGACGAACGCCACAATGGTGCACTGGGTCGAGGAAACGCAACGCTGAGGGCGCCACCGAACTGTAAATAAGACTCCCATAGTCAAGGCGGGATTGAACAAGGGCTCTGTCGAGCTGCAGTAGTGTAGAGCGATCTGCACCCCAGTTGGTGTTGCTCATGCAGCGGAGAGCATTGACGTGCTGCCAGCACTACCGCTAAGCTGACGAAGGTGAGACAGCCAAGTCAATTGGGCGTCGAAAACCAGTCCTAAGGAGCGATACGTCTCCACTACAGTGAGTGGGTCGTCATTAAGATAAAGTTCAGGTTCCGGATGAACGGTACGATGCCGACAGAAGTGCATGACACTCGACTTCGCGGCTGCAAACTGGAAGCCGTAAGCTAGAACCCATGACAGTGCAGTGTGAATGGCTCCCTGTAGGTGCCGCTCAGCAACAACAGTACTGGAGGAGCAATACGAAACGCAGGAGTTATCCGCATACAGAGAAGGGAAGACAGACGGCCCTACAGCTGCTGCTAGGCCGCTGATGGCCACTAAAAATAGATACCATCGATATGGAACCCTGCGGAACGCCATTCTCCTGAATACGGGGAGGGGGGGGGGGATTATGGCAGGTACTAACTTGGACACGGAAAGTACAGAGCGACAGGAAGTTTTGGATAAAAATCGAGAGCGGGCCTCGGAGACCCAACTCATACATTGCGGCAGGGATATGATGTCGCCAGGTCGTGTCGTATGCTTTACGGAGGTAAAAAAAGACTGCAACCAGATGTTGGCGTCTGGAAATGGCTGTTCCGATGGCAGACTCGAGGGACACGATTATCCGTGGTAGAGCGACCCTGGAGGAAGCCGCCCTGACATGGAGCCAGTAGGACACGTGACTCCAGGACCAAACCCAACTGCTGACACACTTTACGTTCTAGCAGCTTACAAAGAACATTGGTGAGGCTGATGGGCCGATAGCTATCCACATCAAGCGGGTTCTTACCGGGTTTAAGTACCGGAATGATTGTGCTCTCTCGCCATTGCGATGGAAAGACGCCATCGCACCAGATCCAGTTGAAATTCAGAGATGTTTGATCATCTGACTGTGGATCAGATCCGGCCCAGGAGCTGTGTCCGGGTAACGTGCAAGGGCGCTAAGGAGGTCCCACTCTGTAAATGGGGCGTTATAGGCTTCACTGTGGCGTTTAAGGGTGCGAAAGGCTGGAGGGTAGTTCTCCGAAGCAGAGGCTCGAGCATAGTGCTCACCAAAGTGCTCGGCAATCACGTTTGCATCGGTAGAAAGCACGCCATTGATGTTAACGCCAGGGACACCTGCTGGGGTCTGGTACCCAAAAAAGACGTCTGGTCTTCGTCCAGACTCGGGAAGGTGACGTATGGCACCCAATGGTCGACACATACCTCTCCCAACACTCCTGTTTCCGTCGTTCTATAAGCAGGCGAACGCGGGCAAGGAGCCGCTTAAAGGATATTAGGTGCTCTGAGAAAGGTGCCACTTATGTCACTGTAGAGCTCGCCGACGCTCTTTAGAAACTTCAGCCACTTCCGGCGACCACCAAGGGACTGTCTTTTGCAGGGGGCATCCTAGAGAAGGAGGGATCGCGCTTTCCGCCGCAGAAATTATCGTTGTAGTGACCTGCTCAATCACTACATCGATGGCACCGTGTGGGGGAGATTCAGCAGTGACAGCAGAGGTGAAGGCTACCCAGTCTGCATTGTTTAATGCCCATCTGGGTACACGTCCGTGGGTATGACGCTAAGGGAGTGACAGTAAGATGGGAACGTGGTCACCACCACATAGGTCGTCATGTGCTCTCCAGTGGATAGATGGGAGAAGTCCTGGGCTGCAAATTGATAAATCAGAGGCCGAGTAACTACCATGAGCCACAGTGAGGTGTGGCGGCCCCAGTATTTAAAAGGCGGGGGTCGAGTTGGGACAGTAAATTTTCAATATCTCTGACACGGCCAGTAAGCATGGTGCTACCCCACAAGGGGGGGTTATGAGCGTTAAAATCTCCCGAAAGTAGGAAAGGTTTAGGGAGTTGATCACAGTGCAGCCAATACATTCAGAGGTACCACACGATCTGGAGGGAGATATACGTTGCACACAGTTATTTCCTGCGTCGTCCGTATCCTGACAGCCACAGCTTCAAGGCGACTTTAAAGTGGCACAGGTGAACTACATACCGAGTTCAGGACATAAACGCATACTCCACCTGACACTATTATATTCACTACGGTTCTTGTAATATCTCCTGTAGCCGAGAAGGGCAGGGGTCCGCATTGCCGGGAACTAGGTTTCCTGGAGGGCAATGCAGAAAGCAGGTGTGAAGCTGAACAGTTGCCGTAGTTCAGCCAGGTTGTGGAAAAAATCGCTGCAGTTCCACTGGAGGATGACGTGATCGTGAGACTGGGAAGGCATCAAACTCTCAATGAGGCAGTCTACACCTCAAGGTCACCTGCTGCCACCGACTTATTTCCTGAACAGGCTTATTCCATTGTGTTGAGGGTCTGGCGAGATCTAGGTCCTCAGCGGACGCCAGAATCTTCACCTCATCCTCAGACGCAAAGCTTGTAGGCAGCAGTGGTGTGGGTGCCACCACAATTCCCTTGGTCTTGGGGGGTCTTCTTTCTGTATTTATCTCACTGATCCTTGGGTTTCTCTGGCTGGGAGGGCTTCACTGATTCAGTCTCTGGGAGTGAGGATGATCGTGAAGCCCTACGGCCAGCTGCGTTTGGGCACTTCAGCCACTGGCTGAAAAACATCCTTATAAACTTTCAGCATCTAGCCATATTTGCACATTAATTTCAGAGGTGAGTGCAGAATGACTCGATCCACAGTACGATTTATCGTGCAAATGATAAATGGAACATGACACCAACCAACCATACCTTTCGAACTCCCTTCTATTACCAAATTAGCTTTTCCTTGATGCCTAAGAATGTCCTATCAACCCACCCCTACAATTATACGACTTGTATCAAAGCTTTTCTTCCTTCCCAAACCGATTAAGTACTACATTATTATCCGATTTACCCATCCAATCTCAATCATTCTTCTGTAGCAACGCATATCAAAAGCTTGTATTCTCTTCTTGTCTGTAAAGCTTGTCACCCACGTTTCACTTGCACAGAATGATGAACTAAGACTCCCAGAAACAGCATTCCTAACACAAATTTATAACTGATAAATCTCTTTTCCAGGAAAAACTTGTATTGCCAGTCTGCATTTTCTATCCTTAATCCTTTCTAGTTCAGCGATCGTCAGTTATTCTGCTTCCCAAATAGCAAAACGGTTCTATTGTAAGGAGTGGTCAAAAAGTTTCCGTTCAAAGGTCACACTAACCGCTAGCGTTCATGTTGTGCTTATATACCCGCATCGGAGTTGCCCTGGGTTCCATACACACTGCATCAAGGCACTCCAGCGGAAACTTTTTGATAGTCCCTTGTACTTTTAATGTCTGATCTCCTCATCCAATTCCTCAGCGACACTAATTCGACTACATTACCATTTATGGTTGTTAGCTCGTCACGATTTGCTACGACTATTGTCTTAATAACATTACTCAGGTTTTACTTTTGTTAATATTCATCCTACAAGCTATTTTCAAGACACTATCCATCGCCGAGACACTATCGCCTTACGTAGATATGCAGTTTCCATATTTTGGCAATAAAATTAAAAATGTGTAGGTAACTAGTTGCAGCTATGAGGTTTATAGACACTCATTTTTATTTGTCATCAGGTGTATATATTACATTTATTCGTTACAGGTTTCTGTTAATTTCAGTATCATTAACTGGAAAAATAATCATAACATATGTTGCTTTAAAAATGCATATTTCTCATAGATGACTGTTACATTTGGTATACGAAAATGTTTTCAATGAGAAATATGCATTTTTAAACCAACGTATGTTATGATTATTCTTCCAATTGAGGATGGTTACAATAACGGAAACCAGTCAATAAATATACACAACTGATGGCAAAAAAATGTTTTTGTATAAATTTCGTCAATATCTGAGTCGTGAAGTCTGACGTATTGTAAAATATTCGGTAGAGTATATCCTAAAGTGACCACTGCCTATCTTGCTCAGCATGTGGTAGTTACTCGTGTGAACTATTACTGGGCCAAATTCTGGTGAACAGTTGATCGACAGTTCCACGAATGAATATATTGTCCAAAATTATCTCTGTTCCGCTAATATGCTATATAATGAGCAGTAACTGTCACATATCATGCGGAGCACCCTCTTCCACTTTCGTTCCAGGCGATGCCTACCCATTGAGAACCACATACTGACAACGAGACCAATCGGCAATCTGATTTGTGCAATTTTTTACATTTATGGTACGTGAAGTTCAGAACTCAAGTATCTGTCAACCGAGGCAGTTAGATTCGACTCTAAAGTATTACCGAGAAAACTGACTTTCTAGTTTTCGACGGAACAGTAATCACTAAAATTAAGGTGGCTCAAACGGCAGCATTGCAAAATAATAATCAGCTGGTCAATGGATCGCTAGTTCGAATCTCATTATGATCTTTTATCGTTTTATTTCTTTTGTTCAGTTCGAATACCTACACATCAAATATAAAATTCATTAAATATATGCTAGTTAAGTGGTGCAGGTATTCGAACTGAACGGTATAAATAACGGCAAGAGACCATAGCAAGATTCGAACTGGCGATCCATTTGTCACCCGATGACCATCATCCAGTGATACCAAGTGAGACAGGCGACCTGTCCTGAAAATCACGTTAATTTTAATGAATTACTGTACTTCGAAAAACTTCGAAGTAGATTTTCCTCGACAATTATTGAGAACTGCTCGAATGCTTCTATTGAAATATTTGACTTCTGATCTTCGCGTACCATAAATATGAAAATTTACAAAAATCTGATCACCGAATGGTCGCCTTGTGAATACTGCTTCTTAACAAGCTTCAGTCGGACTGCATACCAGTCATATTCTGTAACCACATATTTTGTTTCCCCGGGGTCTAGTATTAAACAGAGTTGTTGCCGTATGAAAGGCCGTGATCCGTCCTTTCGTCTGAATGTTTAATGTCAGAGACACTATGCAGCTTTTGCCAGTCATCCACTGACGGTCTCCGACGGGTTTGCAGACCAGGCGTCAGCGTTCCCTAGCGGGTGCATGTAACCGAAACCCGTCCAGTGCAAGGCGCACCACCGAGCAGTGCCGGGGTTTCCTGCCTCCCTTACCGCTCTGCCTTCTCCCTCCAACTGTCTCCCGTAACTTCAATCACATTTTATCAAATCCGTAGTTTGGCAACACATCGCACATAATTTGAAAAAAAATCAACTTTATTATCAACAGGCATTACTTATCTCGAGAGGTTTCCAAATCTAAGCATCTACAAGGCTTATTGTACCTAAAGCGTTTAGTTCTGTCGAGATATTTATATGATTGCGCGCGTGACACCGAATTTCAGTATCCGTGTGGAAAACGAGCTGAGATTAAAGATAGCATTTTTTCCAGTTATGAACAAAAAATGGAAAGATCAGAAAGCCTTCTCGTTGCGTCTCTTAAGTTGTGTCAACTTTATAGAATGACAATCCGCTATGATAATGGTGCCTCCAAGAACAGGTAGAAATGTCTACGGATATTCTGAAACTTCAACACGTGTGTTCTACTTTCTCTTGGATTAGACACGTGTAACATATTTGGTATGTTTCACTTCGCTTTGAAAACAGACTACTTCACGATAAACAGCCCGTGTGGAGAAGATAGTATCAACAACTGCGAGTTAACATGTCCTTGTGAACACTTCCAGTTTTCTACATGTCAAATTCTGCTGCGACGCTGTCGGGTACGACTACCTTACGAAGGAGATTTAATAGGAAAACTGTAAATGTATTTATAATTGTCATTTAATTCCACTGTTATCCTTTGATTAAGCTACTTTCCTCCGTGGCAATAACCTATTTGTTGTCCTAGAATAATTTTCATGCATCTGAAGATCTTAATTCCAACATCTACATCTACGTGATTACTCTGCCATTCACAATAAAGTGCCTAGCAGAGGGTTCAATGAACCACCTTCAAGCTGTCTCTCTACCGTTCCACTCTCGAACGGCACGCGCGAAAAACGAGCACTTAAATTTTTCTGTGCGAGCCCCGATTTCTCTTATTTTATCGTGATGATCATTTCTCCATATATAGGTCGGTGCCAACAGAATGTTTTCGCAATCGGACGAGAAAACTGGTGATTGAAACTTCATGAGAAGATCCCGTCGCAACGAAAAACGCCTCTGTTTTAATGATTGCCACTCCAATTCATGTATCATGTCTGTGACACTATCTCCCCTATTTCGCGGTAATACAAAACGAGCCGCCCTTCTTTGTACTTTCTCGGTGTCATCCGTCAGTCCCACCTGATGCGAATCCCACACCGCACAGCAATACTACAGAATAGGGCAGACAAGCGTAGTGTAAGCAGTCTCTTTAGTAGACCTGTTGCACCTTCTAAGTGTTCTGCCAATAAATCGCAGTCTTTGGTTTGCTCTACCCACGATATAATCTATGTGATCGTTCCAATTTAGTTTATTTGTAATTGTAATCCCTAAGTATTTAGTTGAATTTACAGCCTTCCGATATGTGTGACTTATCGCGTAATCGAAATTTAGCTGATTTCTTTAAGTACTCATGTGAATAACTTCACACTTTTTTTATTCAAGGTCAATTGCCACCTTTTGCACCATACAGATATCTTATCTAAATCATTTTGCAAGTCGTTTTGATCATCTGATGACTTTACAAGACGGTAAATGACAGCATCATCTGCAAAAAATCGAAGATGGCTACTCAGATTGTCTCCTATGTCGTTAATATAGATCAGGAACAATAGAAGGCCTGTGACAGTTCCTTGGGGAAAGTCGTATATTACTTCTATGACTTTCCGTCTATTACTACGAACTGTGACCTTTCTGACAGGAAATCACGAATCCAGTCGCACAATTGACGCGATACTCCGTAGGCACGCAGTTTGGTTAGAAGACGCTTGTGAGGAACTGTGTCTAAAGCCATTTACAATCTAAAAATATGGAATCAATTTGACATCCCCTGTCGATAGTACTTATTACTTCATGAGTACAAAGAGCTAGTTGTGTTTCACAAGAACGATATTTTCTGAAACCGTGCTGTGTGTCACTAAATCGTTTTCTTCGAGGTACTTCACAATATTCGAATACGGCATATGTTCCAAAACACTACTGCAAATCAACGTTAGTGATATAGGCCCGTAATTCAGCGGATTACTCCTACTTCCTTTTTGGGTATTGGTGTGACTTGAGCAATTTTCAAGTCTTTAGATACGGATCTTTCTGTGAGCAAGTGGTTGTATATAATTGTTAAATATGGAGCTATTTTATCAGCATACTCTGAGAGGAACCTGACCGGTATACAGTCTTGCGTTAAGCTGCTTTGTTACACCGAGGATATCTACTATGTTTCTCATCTCGACAGTTGTTCTTGATTGGAATTCAGGAATATTTACTTCGTCATTCCAACATATCGAACCTTAAGTATAATGTTTGGGTGGTTAATTTGCCCTACAGTATTTGCAGGAGTACCTATCACGAAACATGTATGCAGAATTCTTGCAAACTGAGGTGAAAAGGTCCCAGCGACTTACAACAATGCTGCACCTTTCGCCTGCACCAGCCACGTTCATTGGCCATCATTGTCCTGTATCTTGCTGCATTAGCGTTTTGTGTAGGCTCTGATGAAAGACGTAGGGAAAGACTAAATATAACAGACAAATTAAGTGCTAGCATTGTGAGCTTCTGTGCAAGACTAACCCACAACATCAGAAGAGAGAGAAAATTACGAAACGCGTTAAACAGATGCGCTGTAGTTGATGGTAATTTTAAAAATATTTACTAAATATTTCTGATACTTATTGCTTTTTTCACCGTTTATTTTTCGTGTAACAAAGTAAGCTAAATACCGGAAGACAACGATCTCCTTACGCTACTCAAAATTGTCCATACTACCGTCTCCATGATGACATCGCCTCATATGCACCTACGCGTAGCTGGGACAGCTGCGTAATTTTGTCTTATATAGAAGGCAGTTTTCTGATGACGGCACCATTTAACGTATAGGCAAAACGCCATACACGATATCGTGCCTGAACTCAAACCAATATACCACGTGATCAAAAAGTCAGTATAAATTTGAAAACTGAATAAATCACGGAATAATGTAGACAGAGAGGTAAAAATTGACACACATGCTTGGAATGACATGGGGTTTTATTAGAACCAAAGCAATATAAAACTTCAAAAAATGTCCGACAGATGGCGCTTCATCTGATCAGAATAGCAATAATTAGCATAACGAAGTAAGACAAAGCAAAGATGATGATCTTTACAGGAAATGCTCAATATATCCACCATCATTCCTCAACAATAGCTGTAGTCGAGGAATAATGTTGTGAACAACACTGTAAAGCATGTCCGGAGTTATGGTGAGGCATTGGCGTCGGATGTTGCCTTTCAGTATCCCTAGAGATGTCGGTCGATCACGATACACTTGCGACTTCAGGTAACCCCAAAGCCAATAATCGCACGGACTGAGGTCTGGGGACCTGGGAGGCCAAGCATGACGAAAGTGGCGGCTGAGCACACGATCATCACCAAACGACGCGCGCAAGAGATCTTTCACGCGTCTAGCAATTGTTTTTTTTTCGGTTCTAATAAAACCCCATGTTATTCCAAGCAGGTGTGTCAATTTTTACCCCTCTATCTACATTATTCCGTGATTTATTAAGTTTTCAAACTTATACTGACTTTTTGATCACCCGGTATATAGAACAGACATTTCTTTGCTTGACATATGGTTTATGAAATAACATGTGTATCTCGTTTTCAATGCCCTGATTTACGCGTTGTAATATGTTTACCAGAGGTTCTCAGAGACCCCACCCCAAACACAATATGCTTTATGAATGGGAAGACTGCTCTGCAATGAACGTTTACTTTTTTCGTATTAATGCTTTTCCAAATACTCCACAACTGAACGATTTTCTTAAGAGCCTTCTGATTGTTGCTGTATCAGCGAAACACTAACTTGCACGAATATCATCAGCTGTTGGACGAGAGCTGTTCCGCAACATGCAGAGTCAGTCCAAGAACAGATCCTTGGGGAACTCTTGCTACTCAGGACTATAAATCTGAGTCGACCTGCCCCCCGCCCGCCGTACCCTACAAATCTCAGGCCAGATTACAAGGCAACCGCTGCCGCAACCGCCCCACAGTAACAATGGTTATTTTTTAGGGCACTTTCATGATTGGTGCTGTGTGTAATAGTTAAGATTTGCCCCACAGAGTCATTAAAAAAATTTCTACTTCGTACTAACATACGATTTAAAATATCTTGACGAAGAAATGTACCGACAACGAAATATCCTGGCATCTACTAGAAGTGCAGGGCTTTCTTTACGCTGTCGGCAAAAAGAACCTAACTTAGGGATACCATATTGCGACCGCACGCGATAAGCGTGAAATCCGGCTTCGAGTCCGGTACAGCACACTTTCATTGTAGTCATTCCATTATAAAGCTGATGGTTGCCCATATTCGCAGTTGCAAATACATTTCACGGACGTTAGGAAAGTCGGTACGAGTAAGACATTCGACGATACTCGTGGTCCAGGCTTTTTGGTATAAAATTTCGTCGGGCACAATGGCTTCAGAGAAAGCGCGAAATTTTTAATTAGTTTTATCATTCAGTTTGTCACACACTACGTAAATTAGGCATTAGTCTAAACAGTTTCTATAGAAATTCTTTCAATCCACATGTGGCATACAGCAAACCAGTGCTTAACAGTATTGGTTAAAAACTGTCTTGGTTGCAGTTATGGATTTTTTTTATTTTTGAACGACAAGTTTCGCCTTATTTAGGCATCCTCAGGTTCTAAGATAACCTAAAGATACCTAAATAAGGAGAAACGCGTCGTTGAAAGAAACTAACTGCAACCAAGACTGGTTTTAACCAATACTAAACAGTTTCTTTCTAAAATGTTGAGACATCGGGAAAACGAGATCTCAACTCATCCTCAGAGATTTCACTCTTCAGTCTGGTGAAAGTAGCTTCTAGTATATAAGGGGGCGGTCAAAAAGTTTCCGTCTGGAGGCCGTACAGTGCCGAATCGGTATGCCAATTAGGCAAATTCGCCTCTAGTACTGATGCTGGTAAAACACCGTATCCTGATGCATGGAAAAGTCCGTAACTGCCTGTTGCACAACTTTGTCAGACAGGAATCATCGACTCGCCAAGGCTTTTTTAAAGGGGCCGAAGGCGTGATAATCGCATTGGGGGGGGGGGGGGGGGGGCAGGACTATTGGGCGAATGATGGAGTATCTCCCGCTTGAATTGGCGTAACTTCTGCGTTACGAAATTTGCGATATGCGGACGTGCGGTATCATGAAGAAGCAGCACCCCTTAGTGCACTATTCCACGACGGTTGTCGACAGACATGACACACACACACACACACACACACACACACACACACACACACACTCTCTCTCTCTCTCTCTCTCTCTCTCTCTCTCTCTCTCTCTCTCTACTTTCCCCTATGGATGTCTACCGGTGTTTGTCCTTCGGCAACCAAGAAAAGAACAGCACATCGGTCCAGTTCGGGCGCTTTTGGTAATAACGTCGCCATAGTTTACGTTTCTGGATTTACTCTACGCAAGCCGGAAAGACACCAATGGCACTCTAATCCCTTACTTACATGTCTGTGCTTACACGGCCGCATCAGAGTCTCTACGCTGCAGCAACTCCCTCAGACGGAAACTTCTCAGTCGCCCCTTACAGTATTTGTGACACACTGTATTTCCAATCAAGCTGGAACGATTTTTTTAAATAAATTTCTTCTGAAATTCAAATGCGACCTTAAGAATTTAACTATACAGTTTATGACTTCCAACTGGATTGCGGCATATCCTCGTTGTTCATGGGAATAAGAAGGAATTATGAAGTGTTTTCAGTTGCAGAGTAAGCAAAATTAGACACCAATTCACTCGTAGGATACTGGGAAAGTTCAGTAAGTTCACGAAGACGATAGTGTACATAGCCCCTCGGCCAATATTGGAGTACTACTGAAGCGTTTGGGACACAAAAAAAAAAAAAAGATCAGGTTGGACTAAGAGGGCATATTTCGTATAAGAAAAGGATCGTAAGACTTATTTAACTGGCGAAAGAATACAGGAAGTCTGAAAATTCCAACCTGGAAGACGCTAAGAAATAGTCGTAACATCACACCTGCTTGGAAAAAACCAAAGCGGGAATCTAGCATCTCCTTCGGATCTCTACACATTGTACCAGAAAGAAAGTGAAAATAACCTAGGTCGCTAACAGCCCACTCAACACTATACCATCAACAATGCATGGAATGGAAAAAATTTTGATGTGTGAGGCAATTAATAGTGTCCTCCATCACGTACTTTATAATAAGAGTGTAAAGTGCAGAAATATATATTATAGGTGTGTGTAGAAATTTGATTTCATAAATTCTAAGTCTGCACTACTGGAAGCATCATGGACGACCTTCAGCACACGAACACAAATGCACTTGTCCTTTGTGTTTGAACTGTACATATGTTCATTTATAATCCTGACATACCATGAAGTTCGTACTAAACAAATAAAAATTTCTCGTGAACTTTCTGATACTATCAAGCATACGTCAAAGAAAGAAGCAAAATAAAACCTAGTTTCGCTCTCAGTAACTCGCGTGCCTGGCGGTACTTACCGTTTAACAGTAGCAGCATCGGGACCAACAGTGTTTCTTATAGCAGGCGTCACTTCCTCAAAATTTACAAAATACGGAAGTGTCCTATGAGGTTTTGGCAGTAGTATGCCGGAATAAAATCTCTGGGTTTAAGTCACGCCGTTTTGAATAAGATTCTCGAACTTTCGGCAGTTAAAACATTTTTTCAAAATAACTTTCAAATCGAGAAGGCTTTATTCGAAATTAATGTTGCCTGGTCTGGGCTTCAGGGGCGAGGCAAGAAAATATCCCGATTTTAGAGTCTGTAGGTGAATTAAAGATTTTCATACTGTTTCTACAGCAGTCTCATCCATGTTTATCACACGCTGCCTGGACTCCCAACTGAACTGGACAAGTCGAAGTTTTGAAGGTCGATCTACACTGAAGTCGGACGTCGATGGGATGAAAACAATATCACACCGGCGTTATGTGATTTAGGAACGTCGAGGAAAACGAATGACTTTACTCTGATTTGAATCCAGTTCCTCGAGTTTTAACTACGCCACCTCGCCAAGTGCCCTTCTGAGTTTTACTAGGCGAAGGTAGCGATTTCACATTTCCGTCCCTAGTTTCCTTCAGTGTGCCCTGAGATTATATGAGATGATATTAGAGCCTAGTGTACCTGTCCCACAGCTTATACATCCTGCTCTGACGAATTTTCGATGCTGCGAGTCACTTGCCGAGACGACTGAATTTTTGTCAGAACTATTACAGAGTATCTTCTACGTGTTGTGATCTTCAGTCTACTTCAAGACTGCTGGAGTATCTAAAGGTGCTAGAAACTTTTCGTCCCTAAGATTTAAACAAAGCAGATTAAACTATGTCCACAATGTAGGAGATAAAACTACATTGAAAGAAGACCATGATCGTTTCTCATTTTTTGTTCAACATTATGTTAGAATGTAGACTTTAAAAATGAAACGTTCTACAGGAAATCCATTGAGCATAAATAGTGAGGCAGATTTTCTAAAAATACGACAGATACGGTTCACTTAACCAAGCTCCGATGTAGGTACTGTAAGATTTCGAACAATGACTTTATAGTCTTTAAATACGTATGAATTATACGCAACAAATACAGCTATTTCCTGGATTTTTATAAAGTAAGGTATATGTTGCCCACCGTGTCTTCCTATGGAAACGCCGGCCGCGGTGGCAGAGTGGTTCTAGGCGCTTCAGTCCGGAACCGTGCGACTGCTACGGTCGCAGGTTCGAATCCTGCCTTGGGCATGGATGTGTGTGATGTTCTTAGGTTGGTTAGGTTTAAGTAGTTCTAAGTTCTAGGGGACTGATGACCTCAGATGTTAAGACCCATAGTGCTCAGAGACATTTGAACCTATGGAAACCAAACAATTCGATGAAGAGGAATACAACTCTTTGAAAGACTTCACAATGTAATATGTCTTCAGTCGACAATAAGAGTAATTAGGATTCTACCAAGCTATTTGACCAATGTATTGTTCCCCAGATTTCAATATATCGTCGTGGCAAAGCTGGTTAAGAGGCATGCCAGTACGCTTAAACACATTCGATGTTTATGTTTGCAAAGAGAAACACCGTATTGTCAGGTAATAAGATCACGGGTACATCTTTCGATGGCGGCATGTAACATCGACAAGTAGGTACATTTTATATCTCCCCGTCTACAGAGAAATCAATATTATTCTGAAAATACACTCAGGCAGCTTACAGGAGAAATTCCTCGCTTCTAGTCAGAATTTCTTTACCTGCATTACAACGATGCATTAGCGATGTCGACTCTGTTGGAAAGTATTGAATATTTCCTCTTTGGCGACAACTGCGTGTGTTGAGATACATATTTTAAGTATGCTCGCTCTACCTCTCAAACGAATACATGTAGTCAACACTTTATTTCCAAAAAGTAAATCCTATTTGTGATATGTTTGTTGCAGTCAACTGCGTAACCACGTTGCTCGATATTATTTGTTGGGGCAATATTTCAGCAGGAGACTATCCAGCCTAACGTCGCCATTAATAAATACTTACGAACTGCACTAAGACCGACTTTCTAAAAACGGCAAATCAGATTATAGTCTCATTAACAGTTCCCCAAATATTCGATCACTCGGCAATACTTTAATAAAAACAACTCTTAAAACAGTTTACAAGTAAGTCATCGTTGCTCACCTCCACTAGCATAACAACAACAACAACAACAACAACAACAACCTCCACCAAACGTTATATCTTTCAGGAAGAAACTGCCTAACATATTTAATCTCAGAAATTTCTGTTTTGTACCATCTGCCCCAACTTAAAGGAGCTGCTTATGAAGATGGCATGATATGTTTTAGCCAGACACATGTAAACAACATATGGGGACACTTTACAATACACTGTAAAAAGGTAACTCAGCAAACAACTCACCGTCGATGACTCTGAAGTGTTGATACTAATAAACTCAATATCAACTGCCTTTTACATTACGATTAATGTAATTACTGTTTACGGGTATAACTCAACCGACAGCGTATTCAGAACCGCGGCAAAAACCAAACAGTTTGTTTATATGTGTGTGTACAAGCTCAGACTGTGATGACAGAGTCACTTTACTCCAACGTAATATGTAAGATGGAAGAACAACGCTGACTTGTGCTTCGCTCCAACGGTACCACCACCGACAGGCCTTCGGCCCCCTGGAAGGCGAGCGCCTAACAGCAAGAAAGACTAAAAAAGCTGAACCACTGTTGTTGCCTAAACATGATACACGGCCGGTAAGGCAGCTATGCACATGTAGCGCTGACCTCCGAGAACCGTTACCTCGCCTCATGAGCTCTTATTGCTGCTCTCCACAACGCTCCCGAACGGCTCATGCAACCAATTTCACATACACAATACTTTTATTTACTTAACCACTCTGTCATACTAGTTATATGCTTCTCTAAACACCAACACGACAGAAAATTCCATGTTCCGTTGCGGCGATCTTCATCTGCGGCTACCGATGCCAGTCTAGGGCCGCAGTACGCCCAAGGACGTATCGTAGTACTGTCAGTTTAAACCCAACTGAACGAGGGAGGTTTCCTCCCTGAAAACGCCAATAAATAAGCAAATAGGTGGGCAACAGCGACCAGCGGTTCTGACCCAACGCACAACTAACGGTAAGAACGACCAGTTTGTACGAGTAAAATAGTGGTGGCGACTGCACCATTTGTCAAGCGTCATCCGATATGTTTTAACTATGCCCAGGAGTACTGCGTGCACTTTACTGGAGAAGAAAAAAAAAAAAAAAAGACACCGCCCCATTATTACCTATCATTTTTACCGAAATGCGTCTTGAGCAGCGAGGCGCTGGACAGAAAAATTTAATAAACAAAGCTTAAAATAACATTTTCCATATGTTAACTTGAAATTAGCAAGCCACATTACTGTGTTGTTGGTACTTCACCTTTTGCGAAGAAAAGAAGTAATCCTGAGCGACCGTGTAGTCTACTGCAGCCGTCTGCCCACAAGCGCGGAGAGCACTCCAACGTAACCCACGCTACTGCCTGACACACTAATGCTGGAACGGCCCTACCGCAGCCGATGCCCGACAACAGATGGCAGTCTCTTACGCGTCCCGACCCCGCGCGCTGGCGCAGGATCTCGGTCGACCGTCTAGGTTCTCCCGGCTGGGCAGTACCGCTACTGCTTCATTGCCCGTTAAATAAATCGTATTTATTTAGCGCTTACTTGGAAAACGAGTTTTAAACAGCTCATCTTAATACAATGGCGTTCTCGACTAAAAAAAGCTGTCAAAAATTAATTTGTGCCTTGGTGAGCGGTTCACTAGTAAATAATAACTCGTAAACATAGTTAATTCATTACTCAATACCGATCACCGCACACACTACGCGCACTATACACTCATTATTTCATAACGTAACACTACATACACTATCAGCTGACATCAAGACCATGGCTAAGAGTTTGGTATCCATTGCGTGTACAGATACTTCCCATTAGCTGGCCTGAAAAACTGAGTCAGCTTCCGTTCATAATGGGTAAGATGCTTCGACCGTAAATATAATAGACTGACCCTGACGTCATTTTCGTGGCTCCAACATCTCTGGGCTGAAGTCACTTGAATGTTGGCAAAACATGGTTGTTTCGTGTTGCGCTTATGGCTGTACTCAGCGTTTTGTCGGCGGAAATGGCATTACATTTCACGTGTGAGTGTTGCTATGATAGTGCAGATGCGTTTATTAAAATCTGCTGAAGTGACTTTTATATCTTTTTTACACTTGAAATAGAGTATCACGTAAATTAAAGTGTAGAAAGTGATGCCTGTAAAGTCAGACTCATATTACATTTTGGAAAGTATCTGTGATAATTCGGTTACAGAAGTAAGTATAATTGTTTCTCGTTCCTACTTATAGGTTCGCTAAGGATGGAAGCCGAAGGCAGCTTTGGATACAGGCCCTGAAACGGAAAAACTTTAAGCCATCTGCACATACGCGCCTTTGCTCGAAGCACTTCGCGGGGAAGTGTTTTGATAGGTTAGTTATTAATTACAATGTATATTTATAATTTATATTTACAGTGTCTGTAATTTTTAAACCTAGGCTCCAAAATTATTTTCTGAAACTTCAAAGTCTCACCTTTCACCTAAAATATCATTTTTTTAAACTGATAGTTTAAAATTTTGTAAAAATAGTGGGAACTGAACCATTGAAGTGCACCTAAAATTGATACTCTGAAATGGACCTGCTCCTAAAGTCGACAATTTTGGCACTTATAGTTGACATAATTTCCATATCCCATTTTCTTTTATAAGTGACTAGAGCTCAAAACGCGGCAAATCCAGTGTTTAAAGTTTTGACACGAGCCCACTCTTAGTGTTTAAAAGAATTTTAACGACATTTTACTTTAATTGATAGTTTATAGTAATTTCGTCCCGCTGCCCACCAGAGTGGCGTTTGATGTATTTGTTAGATTTTATAAATGGTGCTGTGAACAAATCCAGGTCAGATCTAGTTCTGGCATAATTTTTCGCAAATAAAAAAGTAATCTTTGTTGGAAGCGTTTGGCAGTCAATTGAGAAATGTGGGGAAAATACGATACAAACATAGGATGGCAGACCGCTGATTTGAAATCCCGCCACGTTTTGCCAACAGTCACGTGGTTTATGTTGGAGCCACACCAGCCCTATGGCTTCTGCACAGCAAAGCCAGTCTACTAGTACCAATGGTCGAAGGTAAGATGTTAAGCTCGCAAAGAGGATAAGATATTAATACTGGCCGTTACAGAGCTTTGTAGCAACATTTTCCAGAAAAAAAAAAAACATTGTAATGCGAAAACGTGGTGAAATTACCGATGTGATTTATTGTTATTATTGTTTACCTGTGTTTATTTATTTATTTTATCAGACTCCTTACGCAGCACCGAGCGAGATGACGCAGTGGTTAGCACAATGGACTTGCATTCGGAAGGACGACGGTTCAAATCCGCATCCGGCCATCCTGATTTAGGTATTCCGAGATTTCTCTAAATTGTTTCAGGCAAATGCGGGATGGTACCTTTGAAAGGGCACGGCCGATTTCCTAGCCCATCCTTCCCTCATCCGATGGGACCGATGACCTCACTGCTTGGTTCCCTCCCCCATATCAACCAACCAACCTTACTCAGTGTTATCTAAGTAATCGTTCACTGTACTGGATGTATTGCTTAACAGATTCTTTTCAACTGCCTTTGTGAATAAGATAGTTTCAATCTTCTTTAATATTCGTGGGCAATTTATTAAACAATTTTCATATTTGGAAGAAATGCTGTTTTGAATTTAATGTTCATTAATTCTTTGTGTATGTAAGATTTTACCACGAGCAATCGCCGTAACTAATTAGACTATCCCAGCATGCTTTCAAGATCGATGCAAACATTATGTGTCACTTTTTTTTTATTTTTTACGAACAAGTCATCAGAGATTTCTCTTCGGAAACAGCACTTCCAGAGGAATGGATATGACTGTGTATCATAACTTACCCTGTAATGGGGATACACATCACCTGAATTAACTGCATCGAAACGATACGAACGGAATCAAGGGCACGAAGTCACATGAATATAACGAGATGGAGTGATGTTAGTGAAACTCGTTCAGAAATTTTGACCCTATAGTGTAGTGAATATGTCGTGACAGATGACAATTTCTACCACGATCGGATTCTACCCCTGTTGTTGTTGCTGCTGCAGCTAGAGGGCGCTCAATATCGCCGTGATCAGCGCCCGTACACTGACTGTGTGAGGCGGTTGGGGTGGTTGTTGTTGTTGTGGTCTTCAGTCCTATACCTCACAAAATGAGGATAGCCTAAAATACGACATAAGACCACATACGCTCCCTTGCACTCTTTTTTTACATGAACACACACGACTCCTCTGAACGGTACAATGAGTAAGAGAGCCAAGACAGATCACTACAAACAATATCTGGACAGTCCCTAAGAGGCAAGTCCAGAAAAGAAGCTTGGAGGACCATAAAAATAGTAACTGCATGAGCCAGTCGTTCTCTAACGTATTAAAAGCTTCGACCTAATGGCTTAGGTAGAAGGGAAGCCAAAATACAAAACTGTCAAACACGTGCCACATTCAGCTCATTATCACCTAGAATTCAGAGCAGGTCTGTCGGTAAACCAACTTGACCCCACTCATCATTATATAAAATGGAGCCGGTTAAAATGTGGCGATCAGTAATCAGCACACTATATGCATCACAAACAGGCGGTTCTTCAGGGCTCGGAAGGAAGCCCTGGGTGAGGGGTTTGTGTCCTATTCGAAGTCGTGTTAAACAGACTTTGTCAATTCCAACTGGCCGGAAGGAGGTGCGCCATGGCCTCATAGCCCCTCTTATTCGCCACACTCGACCCAGGCTCTCCTCGGTATCACGACTTAAGCAGTTATGACATCAGATCACATCTTCAGGTCCAACCCAAACATTCATTGCCTCTTTTACGAATAAGCAACCACAGGTTCTCCCTTTGTGATTAGCAGCACCATTGATCAGGCTGATGGATATGAATAAGGTAGTGACATTTAATGTTCTGGTCGGTTCCGCAGGTATGTTTGGATTTCCTTGTTAGTTATGGCAACAGTTCACCTTAGTAGAATTTTTCATTTCTCACTACATATTTGTTGCATTACAGGTTCAAAATACATTGCAGTTTAACTATCATCTCCATCGATATCATTCGTTTACTTTCAGAGAATTTAATTCAACTAATTAATACTACATCTCTTCACCGGTATATTGTAAGTTACAGTAAAGTATGTTCACTTAATATG
The DNA here is from genome assembly GCF_021461385.2 of Schistocerca piceifrons. Lineage (NCBI taxonomy): Eukaryota > Metazoa > Arthropoda > Insecta > Orthoptera > Acrididae > Schistocerca > Schistocerca piceifrons. The sequence goes on from NC_060149.1 coordinate 112,596,743, forward strand.
TGTATTACGACTCGCTATTTTGAAGAAGTGATACGCGATATTGAAACTCCAAAACAGTCCAAGGTTAGAATTTCCCGGAGTAATTTTGTATGCTATAGTACAATTGAATTAATGCTGATTAGGCCTATCGCAGTCGTAGTTATTTTGTACATAACAAGCGTCTTTATTGTTTGTTTTTTTTACGGTTGAAGGATTATTCGCCGGCCGGAGTGGCCGAGCGGTTCTAGGCGCTACAGTCTGGAACTGCGCGACCGCTATGGTCGCAGGTTCGAATCATGCCTCGGGCATGGATGTGTGTGATGTCCTTAGGTTAGTTAGGTTTAAGTAGTTCTAAGTTCTAGGGGACTGATGACCACAGTAGTTAAGTCCCATAGTGCTCAGAGCCATTTGAACCATTTTTTAAAGGATTATTCGTTTGATAAATAACTTGGATTTTAAATAAAAACAGCTATTTTTTTAGCCCCCGCCTATATGAAACTGGTACTTAAAGTTATTTTTCTTTTGACATTTCCTGTTTATCTTCACTGCTTTTGTTGGTTGGTTGATTCGGGAGAGGGGACCATACAGCGAGGTCATCGGTCCCATTAGATTAGGAAAGGAAGTCGGCCGTGCCCTTTCAAAGGAACCATCTCGGCAGTTGTCTGACGCGATTTAGGGAAATCACGGAAAACCTAAATCATGATGGCCGGAAGCAGGTTTGAACCGTCGTCCTCCCGAATGCGAGTCCAGTGTGCTAACCACTGCGCCACCTCGCTCGGTCTGCTTTTGTTTAAAGAAAAATAAGGATGCAAATGAAGCAATTTCACTTTGAAAATGAAAGGAGTAATAGCATATTGCTGAGTCCTAAGTATTTCTTTCAGAAAGTCATACCACAAAGTTAGCTTCTACTTCTCCAAGGGATAGTCAAATGAAAACGAGACAGATGGAAAAAAGTGAGCAAACTGTTTATTATTTTAAAAGTATTAAAAAATAGGCGACCACGAATGTTTTTCTTCGAAGTTTCAAAAATATGTGTACCCGCCCACATGTAACCAACGTTGTTTGGATGGCGCTTCAGAAGTTTCTCTGGGAAGCCATTCCATTTCCTCCATACGATCCTGATCTCACCCTATGCGATTTCCATATTTTTGGATCCCTAAAGAAAGACATTCGTGCACGCCTGGGTACAATCATGTTACCTTAGGCAACAGCAAACATCTTTCCATGAAGGCACTGACCGTCTTATTTTACAGTGGGGTAAATTTATTAACATTTATGGCGATTACTTTTAAAATAATAAACACTTACTTACTTTTTCGCCTCAGTTTAGTTTTCGTTTGAGTGCCTCTAATACACCTATATCTACAGACATATGCCGCAAGCCACAGTATGGTGAATGGCGGAGGTTACCTTGTACCACTACTAGTCACTTAGTTTCTCGTTCCACTTAGAAATAGAGCAAGGGAAAAACGACTGTCTATATGCCTACGTACGAGCAGTAATTTCTGTCTTCGTAGTCCTAACGCGAAATGTACTTTGGCGGCAGTAGAATCGTTCTGCACTCAACTTCCAAATGCCGGTTCTCCAAATGCTCTCAACAGCGGTTGGCGAAAAGAGCATCGTCTTCCCTCCAAGGATTACCGTTTCATTTCACGAAGCATCTCTGGAACACTCGCATGGTTAACGAAGGTACCGGTTACAGAAATAGCAGCCCACCTCTGAATTGCTTCGTTGTCTTCCTTTAATCCGACCTATTGTGGATCCCAGGCACTCGAGCCGTACTCAAGAATGGGTGGCACTAGTGTTGCATCCTAAAACTCTCCGAATAAAACCGAAGCCAACCATCCGGTCTCCCTACTATCGTCCGTACGTTCTTGTTCCATTTCATATCGCTTTGCAACGTTTCGCCGAGATATTTAATCGACGTGTCTGTGTTAAAAATGGTTCAAATGGGACATACCATCTGAGGTCATCAGTACCCTAGACTTAGAACTACTTAAACCTAACTAACCTAAGGACATCACACACATCTATGCCCGAGGCAGGATTTGAACCTGCGACCGTAGTAGCCGCGTCGTTGCGGAATGAAGCGCTTTGAACCGCTCGGTCACAGCAGCCGGGCGCGTCTGTGTCAAGCAGCACACTACTAATGCTGTATTCGGACATAACGGAATTGTTTTTCCTGCTCATCTCCATTAACTTACATTTTTCTACATTTAGAGCAAGCTTCAATTCATCACACCAACTGTAAATGGCATCTTGTATCCCCCTAGTCACTCGACGACGACACATTCCCGAACGACACAGCGTCATCACCAATCAGACTTTTGCCCACCTGTCCGTCAGAGCATATACCTATACAGAGAATATGAGGGGCCCGGTCACGCTTCCCTGGGGCGCTGCTGACGATATTCTTATATCTGATCAACACTTGCAGTCGAGAACAGCGTTCTGGGTTCTATTCCTTAAGAAGTTTTGAATCAGCTCACATATCTGGGAACCTATTATGTATGCTCGGAGCTTCGTTAAAAGTCTGTAGTGGGACAACACGTAAAACGTTTTTTCGGAAATGTAAGAATATGGAGTCTGCCTACTGCGCTTCATCCATGGCTCGAAGCACATTGTGCTAGAGAAGGGCAAGCTGAGCCTCGCACGAGCGTTGCTTTTAAAATCCGTGCTGATTTGTTGAGAGAAGCACCCCAGTCTCAAGGAAATTTGTCATATTCGAAATGAGAATATATTCAAGAATTCTGCAGCAAACCGAGGTTAAGGATACTGGTCTATAATTTTGCGGGTCCGTTGTTTTTTCCTTCTTATACATGGGAGTCACCTGCGCTTTTTCTCAGTCCCTTGGGACTTTTAATTTGGCAGGGGATTTGCGATACATGCAAGCTAAGTAAGGGCCCAATGCCGTAGACTACTCTCTATAAAACAGAACTGGGATTCCATCAGGATCTGACAGTTTATTTTGTTAAGCTCTCTGAGTTGCATCTGTATGCCAGGGATGCCTATTACTATGTCCTCCATACGGAAGTCCGTGCGACAAACGACGGTACGTTTGTACTATCCTCCTGCTTGAATGACCTCTTAAAAAAACACATCTAAAAATTCAGCTTTGCTTTTGCTGTCTTCTGTTCCCACATCAGACTGGTAACGAGTGACTGGATAGAAGCCTTCGGCCCACTTAGCGATTTTATGTAGGACCAGGATTTCCTTGGATTCTCGGCAGGATCTTTTGCGAGGGTAAGACGGTGGTAGTTGTATGTTTCGTGCATCTGTCTTTTTATAGAGGTACGAATTTCTACTTTGCCATTTACAATGGATTTCCACAGTATGAAAAGAAAATACTCTGAAAAGTAAAATTTCCGTTAGACGACTGGAAGAAAAGAAAAGAGGCCAAGAAAAATCTCGTTACCCAACACTCCTATGACAACCAAAGATCGACATCTACATTTGCACATTACACCTAATCTTAGAGTGCATGGTAGATGGTATTTGTTATAGTACCATACCTTAAGTTTACGCCCAGTTTCGTTAACACAAGGAGTGTGGGAGTAATGTTTTTGCGAGCTATTGTTAGTCTGGTTTTATTTTTACGGCCCCTGCGAGAGTGATATGGTGTATTTGAAGAACATTCATGTATTTCCCGTCGAAATTCTGTTCTTGAAACTTTAAAAGTTATTTCATGCACAATGTTATACGTCTCTTTCCGAGTGTCTCTCAGTCAATAACCATTCACGCTGGACTTTGCATGTGCTCAGCGGTCCCTGTTAGTCGATACAGTTCCCACACACGTGCGAAGTTTTTCAGTATAGACTGTGGAAGTGTTTCGTAAACGATCTCTCTGTCAAACTGACTCCTAACTGCCGATATAACAGTGCAGATTCGTGCCCTGTTAGGTGCATTGCCTACAACTCTTTTTATAATATCACTTCTTATCATAACCAAAGAGTTTTCACTCCTATGAATTCGTTTTTAATTACTAAATCTCATTATGAACCCTTAATCGTGTAATTAAATGGCTTTATTCTATGTTTTTTTTCTGAAGTGTACAGCGTTACGTGTTTTTACAAGGGTACCCAGAGACTAAGCTTTACGAATGCGACTGAGCTCTATGTTGCTCTCCCATGGAGTGAAGCAAACAAGCTCTCCGTTCATGATCCCAATCATACTACTTCAGACGCTGTATACAAAGAAACTTTAGAAATCTAAAATAAATTTCACATGTGTGAAATCTCGGGCACAGCTATGAATAAATTCCCGGGCAATGCCATGTTTCTGAACTGGTAATGAATAATAAAATAGGAATGGAGATAAGCTGCTACGGAAAGCATAGCGAGTACATTCTTGTAGCCGAGATAGACACGATTCCCCCCTTCGCTGGTTTTGAGTCCTATGAGACGATACAATTTCATAATTTTGTTGTTCCTCCAAGATTGCAAACGCCTCAAGATCTCCAGGAAAGGTGCGTGCAGGGTTAGAATCTTGGTGGTGCACAGAAGTTTTCATCGTGTCATTTCAAGCTGTAGTATGCGCACACCGAACTACATGTGAAAAATAATTATGATTTATAACGTCTCTCCGTACATTGACAACAATAACGATTGGTGCCGGTTTCTACTCTCATTCAGACACAGAACTTCTCGTCATATCATTTCAGGTTCAAACATGCCACTCCTAGTTAGTGCTGAAAAAGAATTCGATAGTTAATGCCACTTCTTGTGTGGTCGACAATAATGATATGATTCATGGTTCGACTCCCACTCAGTGCAGAGCTTTTCGTCACGTTATCTCCAGCTCAGACATGTGCACATCTCGTTACTGGTGAAAGCGATTGCCGGCCGCGGTGGTCGTGCGGTTCTAGCGCTGCAGTCTGGATCCGCAGGACTGCTACGGTCGCAGGTTCGAATCCTGCCTCGGGCATGGATGTGTGTCCGCATCTCGTGGTCGTGCGGTAGCGTTCTCTCTTCCCACGCCCGGGTTCCCGGGTTCGATTCCCGGCGGGGTCAGGGATTTTCTCTGCCTCGTGATGACTGGGTGTTGTGTGCTGTCCTTAGGTTAGTTAGGTTTAAGTAGTTCTAAGTTCTAGGGGACTGATGACCATAGATGTTAAGTCCCATAGTGCTCAGAGCCATTTGAACCATTTTTGTGAAAGCGATATTTAACGCTTATTCGTGGCTGGCTAGAATCCCGGTAAGGCCAAACATTTTCGCCTCATCATTTCAGTTTCAATCATCTTACTACTGGTGAAAGATTTCGATATCTTACATTTGATTGTGCTTAGTTAACAATCCTATTAGGTGCTAGGTTCGAATCGTCGTCCTAAACAAAATTTTACACCACGTCATTTTTAGGTAAACATGCACATATTTAAAATCTTTCGTGGGTAGTTAATACGGACAAATAGTTGCCGAATTGGAGTCCCGGATCCCGGTCCAGTACAAACATTTTCATCATATGATTTCAAGTTGAAACTTGCTTTTTGAAATTACGTTTATTGTAACAAATTTGAGTTTACTAGCGTTAAAGCTGTGCCACCTCTAATAAAGTGTTTTCTTATATTTGCATTATCGTGGTGTTAATTTGCATCTGAACTGACAGCCATACAGAGCAGTTTTATCTAGTGGTCTCTTGTAGTAACGATTTGATATACTCAAACGACTGTATCGTAAAGAGTTCGGAGGAACTGTAAGACAGTCACGTAATGTGGATTGCATACAAATCAGGCGGAACGAAATCCAGGTCGTAGGAAAACTATAGGGCGCGATAGTATACAGCGTGCGGCGCTTAAATCCGGACAAATTTCTATTTGAATTTCCCGCCATATCGTAGTTCCACCGAAGGCCGCGATTGCCGTTCTTGAAAGCCATAGGCATCTACACTGAAGTGCCAAAGAAACTGGTCAGGGCTTGCATGTCCAAATGCAGAGATATGTGAACAGGCAGAATACGGTGCTGCGGTCGGCAACGCCTATACGAATAAGACAACAAGTGTCTGGCGCAGTTGTCAGATCGGTTACTGCTGCTACAATGGCAGGTAATCAAGATTTAAGTGAATTTGAACATGGTGGTACAGTCGGCGCACGATCGATGGGGCACAGCATCTCCGATGTAGCGATGAAGTGGGGATTTCCCCGTACGACCATTTCACGAGTGTACCGTAAAAATCAGGAATCCGGCAAAACATCACATCTCCGACATTCGTGTGGCCGGAAAAAGAGTGGGACCAATGACCACTGAAGAGAATCGTTCAACGTGACAGAAGTGCAACCCATCCGCAGATTGCTGCACATTTCAGTGTTGGCCATCAACAAGTGCCAGCGTGTGAACCATTCAACGAAACATCATTGAAATGGGCTTTCGGGGCCGAAGGTCCAATCGTGTACCCTTGATGACTGCACAACACAAAGCTTTATGCCTCGTCTGGGCCCGTCAGCACCGACACTGGACTGTTGATGACTGTAAATATGTTACCTGGTCGGACGAGTCTCGTTTCAAATTGCATCGAGCGGATGGAAATGTACTGGTATAGAGACAACCTCATGAATCCATAGATCCTGCATGTCAGCAGGGGACTGTTCAAGCTGGTGGAGGCTCTGTAATGATGTGGCGCGTGTGCAGTTGGAGTGATATGAGATCCCTGATTCGTCTAGATACGACTCTGACAGGGACACATACGTAAGCTTCCTATCTGGTCACCTGCATCCATTCATGTCTATTGTGCATTCCGACGGATTTGAGCAATTCCAGAAGGACAATGCGACGTCCCACACGCCCGGAATTGCTACAGAGTGACTCCAGGAACAATCTTCTGAGTTTAAACTCTTCCGCTGGTCACCAAAGTCCCCAGACATGAACACTATTAAGCATATCTGCGATGCTTTGCAACGTACTGTTCAGAAGAGATCTCCATCCCCTCGTACTCTTATGGATTTATGGACAGCCCTGCGGGATTCATGGTGTCGTTTCCCTCCAGCACTATTCAGACATTATTCGAGTCCATGCCACGTCGCGTTGCGGCACTTCTGCGTCCTCGTGGAGGAGTTACACGATATTAGGCAGGTGTACCACTTTCTTTGGCTCTTCAGTGTAGTAAACAGTCAGAACCCCAAAATTTCCGAGATGTTACGGACAAGTACGGAGAACAACCGAAGAGCCGCGATTATCGAAAGTTTTCGCGCTGGGCGTTCTTCTAGTGGAATATTTCGATTCTTCGGTTACGCGAGGTCAACTATTTATGACATTGTTCCATCGGAGAAGTCTGGGGGAGGTTCCCCAAACCCAGCGAGGAAGCCTTATTCGAGGAAAGGAACGTCACGAACTGCGACACTCATTGAAAAGGCTCAGGCGCTGATTTCGGAGGACCTGGGTAATCCCTGAGGCAATTGGCGTCAGTACTGAATGTCAGCGAGCGAACAATGCGTCGGATGGCAAAGGAGGACCTCATACGAGCCATTTAGTCCAAAACTAGCTCTCGGGTGACGTTGACATGTTCTGGTCACAGGAGTTCTGGCCCCCGAATAGACCGGATTTGAACCCCCTCGACTACTACGTTTGGAGCGTAGTCGATAGGGTTACTAACAAGACGAGGCACCCAAATGCTGTATCTCTACGCACCACTATCGAACCAGCATTCGTGGAAATGGACAGTGCTGTTTAAAGACTGCGTGCGATCGCTTCAGGACAAGATTGGAGGCGCTCATTGCGGCTGAAGGGGGTTACACTGAGTAATGCTACTCTTGAAAGATACTGCTACTTACGTGCAAAAGTTTTTTTCATTTTCATTTGTATTTTATTTTAATAAATTTACTTTAAAAAATTGTTTCATTTGTCTGGATTTAAGCGCCGCACCCTGTATGCAAGACATAGTGGTAACTATACAGTGTGTGAACGGTAACTGTTTACGACTTACTACTGTGGTGTAGGGGACGTCGAGACGACTAATTTTACCAGGTGCATTCAAGTTCTAGGGCCTCCGATTTTTTTTGTCCTGACTGGAAAGAGATAGAAACATGAGCATTGTTTTAAAATGAGGCCGTGTTCATTGTCAATAGGCCCCAGAGATGGCAGCACCGTACGGCAGATGGAATTTTACCGCCAGCGGCGAGAATGAGAACTGTTTTAAATACTTAAAATGGCGACGTTTTCCTTACTTGAACAGCGTGCAATCATTCGTTTTCTGAATTTGCGTGGTGTGATACCAATTGAAATTCATCGACAGTTGAAGGAGACATGTGGTGATGGAGTTATGGATGTGTCGAAAGTGCGTTCATGGGTGTGACAGTTTAATGAAGGCAGAACATCGTGTGACAACAAACCGAAACAACCTCAGGCTCACACAAGCCGGTCTGACGACATGATCGAGAAAGTGGAGAGAATTGTTTTGGGGGATCGCCGAATGACTGTTGAATAGATCGCCTCCAGAGTTGGCATTTCTGTGGGTTCTGTGCACACAATCCTGCATGACGACCTGAAAATGCGAAAAGTGTCATCCAGGTGGGTGCCACGAATGCTGACGGACGACCACATGGTTGCCCGTGTGGCATGTTGCCAAGCAATGTTGACGCGCAACGACAGCATGAAAGGGACTTTCTTTTCGTCGGTTGTGACAATGGATGAGACATGGATGCCATTTTTCAATCCAAAAACAAAGCGCCAGTCAGCTCAATGGAAGCACACAGATTCACCGCCACCGCCACCAAAAAAATTTCGGGTAACCGCCAGTGCTGAAAAAATGATGGTGTCCATGTTCTGGGACAGCGAGGGCGTAATCCTTACCCATTGCGTTCCAAAGGGCACTACGGTAACAGGTGCATCCTACGAAAATGTTTTGAAGAACAAATTCCTTCCTGCACTACAACAAAACTGTCCGGGAAGGGCTGCGCGTGTGCTGTTTCACCAAGACAATACACCCGCACATCAAGCTAACATTACGCAACAGTTTCTTCGTGATAACAACTTTGAAGTGATTCCTCATGCTCCCCACTCACCTGACCTGGCTCCTAGTGACTTTTGGCTTTTTCCAACAATGAAAGACACTCTCCGTGGCCGCACATTCACCAGCCGTGCTGCTATTGCCTCAGCGATTTTCCAGTGGTCAAAACAGACTCCTAAAGAAGCCTTCGCCGCTGCCATGGAATCATGGCGGCAGCGTTGTAAAAAATGTGTACGTCTGCAGGGCGATTACGTCGAGTAGCAACGCCAGTTTCATCGATTTCGGGAGAGTAGTTAATTAGAAAAAAAATCTGAGGCCTTAGAACTTGAGTGCACCTCGTATTAGGACACTTTCGGTGCATCCAGTCGGGAAATTACCTCAAATTGACCTCCAAATGCCACCTAAGCTACAGCGTATGAGCATCTTGCGATGCTTCCTAACCCTTTCCCTGTCTTGCACCACCTGACCAGGTCAGGATTCTTTGACTGGTGTTTATTAATGGCCATAATTTCAAGTAACATTTCGTTAACATTATTAATTTAAACTATGTGGTGAAAGTAATGAAAGAGGAAAAGACTTCTGTAAACGTTGTGCAAAAAGTAATTACCTTTACAATTTGATATAAAGTTAACCCTCACATGCACAATAGTTTCGTAGTAGGAAGGCCGTCTAGACAAACCGATTTAATTGTTAGTCATATGCTGTTCAAATTCGCACTATTTTGAGGTAAAATTTACACAAGCGATAATTTTACGTATTAATAACTTTAATACAACGTATTAACGTTCTACAATGATATTTGTTAATTCGTTATGAACCGGTTTTCGGCTCCCTAGGCAACCGTCAGATAACTTAATGTTGAACAGATAGTCCACAAAACTTAAGCGAGAATTCAGAGCTGTACAAAGAACGCTGTACAAAGATATGTGGTATTTTATGACTTTATCGATACAAAACATTAGCATGTTGTATTACCTAAAGAGGCACAGAACAAATAAATCTTACGTAACAGTTTATTCAAATATTAAAACTATGTGGGTACATAAAACAGAAATGTTCTACAAGCGAGTAATGGCACAGGCTACTACGTGATATGCCCAAACTGGTGACGTTGATGAACAGACCGAATAAAAGAAGGGGAAAAGAGCTGTCTATGGAAAGTGGGTGTGGAACAGTTATAACAAGCTTATTAGCTAATGGAGAGAGGAAAAATAACTTGCTGCTACTTTAATAAGGGTGAGTAGTGGAACTGTGTTTGGTCATTAAGGACCAGGTCAGGATTCTTTGACTAGTGTTTATTAATGGCCAGAATTTCAAGTAATGTTAGTTTTCTCCCTTTAATTCCTTCATGGAGGACACCACATTTCATATCATATGAATGACATTCATTCAGAGCATGTTCAGCAAAGGTGAAATCTTCCTTTCTCAGTCTTCAACTCCTTTCATGCTCAGTTAATATAGTGGTTATAGCCCTACCTGATTGACCTACATATAATTAGCAGGGAATTCTATAAATTCCACTCTGTTCTAAAGATGGAATCTTATCTTTACTATTGAACAGAAGGTGGGCAACAGAGAAACAGAGACTGAGAAAGAGAGATTCCACCTGCTTTTTCAAATTTCATATAGGATTTATAAACTGCAGAAATTTCGTCATGGACCCCCCCCCCCCAATGAACCATGGACCTTGCCGTTGGTGGGGAGGCTTACGTGCCTCAGCGATACAGATAGCTGTACCGTAGGTGCAACCACAACGGAGGGGTATCTGTTGAGAGGCCAGACAAACGTGTGGTTCCTGAAGAGGGGCAGCAGCCTTTTCAGTAGTTGCAAGGGCAACAGTCTGGATGATTGACTGATCTGGCCTTGTAACAATAACCAAAACGGCCTTGCTGTGCTGGTACTGCGAACGGCTGAAAGCAAGGGGAAACTACAGCCGTAATTTTTCCCGAGGGCATGCAGCTTTACTGTATGATTAAATGATGATGGCGTCCTCTTGGGTAAAATATTCCGGAGGTAAAATAGTCCCCTATTCGGATCTCCGGGCGGGGACTACTCAGGAGGATGTCGTTATCAGGAGAAAGAAAACTGGCGTTCTACGGATCGGAGCGTGGAATGTCAGATCCCTTAATCGGGCAGGTAGGTTAGAAAATTTAAAAAGGGAAATGGATAGGTTGAAGTTAGATATAGTGGGAATTAGTGAAGTTCGGTGGCAGGAGGAACAAGACTTCTAGTCAGGTGACTACAGGGTTAAAACACAAAATCAAATAGGGGTAATGCAGGAGTAGGTTTAATAATGAATAGGAAAATAGGAATGCGGGTAAGCTACTTCAAACAGCATAGTGAACGCATTATTGTGGCCAAGATAGATACGAAGCCCACACCTACTACAGTAGTACAAGTTTATATGCCAACTAGCTCTGCAGATGACGAAGAAATTGAAGAAATGTATGATGAAATAAAAGAAATTATTCAGATTGTGAAGGGAGACGAAAATTTAATAGTCATGGGTGACTGGAATTCGAGTGTAGGAAAAGGGAGAGAAGGAAACATAGTAGGTGAATATGGATTGGGGGACAGAAATGAAAGAGGAAGCCGCCTGGTAGAATTTTGCACAGAGCACAACATATCATAACTAACACTTGGTTTAAGAATCATGAAAGAAGGTTGTATACATGGAAGAACCCTGGAGATACTAAAAGGTATCAAATAGATTATATAATGGTAAGACAGAGATTTAGGAACCAGGTTTTAAATTGTAAGACATTTCCAGGGGCAGATGTGGACTCTGACCACAATCTATTGGTTATGACCTGTAGATTAAAACTGAAGAAACTGCAAAAAGGTGGGAATTTAAGGAGATGGGACCTGGATAAACTAAAAGAACCAGAGGTTGTACAGAGATTCAGGGAGAGCATAAGGGAGCAATTGACAGGAATGGGGGAAATACACTCCTGGAAATTGAAATAAGAACACCGTGAATTCATTGTCCCAGGAAGGGGAAACTTTATTGACACATTCCTGGGGTCAGATACATCACATGATCACACTGACAGAACCGCAGGCACATAGACACAGGCAACAGAGCATGCACAATGTCGGCACTAGTACAGTGTATATCCACCTTTCGCAGCAATGCAGGCTGCTATTCTCCCATGGAGACGATTGTAGAGATGCTGGATGTAGTCCTGTGGAACGACTTGCCATGCCATTTCCACCTGGCGCCTCAGTTGGACCAGCGTTCGTGCTGGACGTGCAGACCGCGTGAGACGACGCTTCATCCAGTCCCAAACATGCTCAATGGGGGACAGATCCGGAGATCTTGCTGGCCAGGGTAGTTGACTTACACCTTCTAGAGCACGTTGGGTGGCACGGGATACATGCGGACGTGCATTGTCCTGTTGGAACAGCAAATTCCCTTGCCGGTCTAGGAATGGTAGAACGATGGGTTCGATGACGGTTTGGATGTACCGTGCACTATTCAGTGTCCCCTCGACGATCACCAGTGGTGTACGGCCAGTGTAGGAGATCGCTCCCCACACCATGATGCCGGGTGTTGGCCCTGTGTGCCTCGGTCGTATGCAGTCCTGATTGTGGCGCTCACCTGTACGGCGCCAAACACGCATACGACCATCATTGGCACCAAGGCAGAAGCGACTCTCATCGCTGAAGACGACACGTCTCCATTCGTCCCTCCATTCACGCCTGTCGCGACACCACTGGAGGCGGGCTACACGATGTTGGGGCGTGAGCGGAAGACGGCCTAACGGTGTGCGGGACCGTAGCCCAGCTTCATGGAGACGGTTGCGAATGGTCCTCGCCGATACCCCAGCAGCAACAGTGTCCCTAATTTGCTGGGAAGTGGCGGTGCGGTCCCCTACGGCACTGCGTAGGATCTACGGTCTTGGCGTGCATCCGTGCGTCGCTGCGGTCCGGTCCCAGGTCGACGGGCACGTGCACCTTCCGCCGACCACTGGCGACAACATCGATGTACTGTGGAGACCTCACGCCCCACGTGTTGAGCAATTCGGCGGTACGTCCACCCGGCCTCCCGCATGCCCACTATACGCCCTCGCTCAAAGTCCGTCAACTGCAAATACGGTTCACGTCCACGCTGTCGCGGCATGCTACCAGTGTTAAAGACTGCGATGGAGCTCCGTATGCCACGGCAAACTGGCTGACACTGACGGCAGCGGTGCACAAATGCTGCGCAGCTAGCGCCATTCGACGGCCAACACCGCGGTTGCTGGTGTGTCCGCTATGCCGTGCGTGTGATCATTGCTTGTACAGCCCTCTCGCAGTGTCCGGAGCAAGTATGGTGGGTCTGACACACCGGTGTCAATGTGTTCTTTTTTCCATTTCCAGGAGTGTAAATACAGTAGAAGAAGAATGGGTAGCTTTGAGGGATGAAGTAGTGAAGGCAGCAGAGGATCAAGTAGGTATAAAGACGAGGGCTAGTAGAAATCCTTGGGTAACAGAAGAAATATTGAATTTAATTGATGAAAGGAGAAAATATAAAAATGCAGTAAGTGAAACAGGCAAAAAGGAATACAAACGTCTCAAAAATGAGATCGACAGGAAGTGCAAAATGGCTAAGCAGAGATGGCTAGAGGATAAATGTAAGGATGTAGAGGCCTATCTCACTAGGGGTAAGATAGATACCGCCTACAGGAAAATTAAAGAGACCTTTGGAGATAAGAGAACGACTTGTATGAATATCAAGAGCTCAGATGGAAACCCAGTTCTAAGCAAAGAAGGGAAAGCAGAAAGGTGGAAGGAGTATATAGAGGGTCTATACAAGGGCGATGTACTTGAGGACAATATTATGGAAATGGAAGAGGATGTAGATGAAGATGAAATGGGAGATACGATACTGCGTGAAGAGTTTGACAGAGCACTGAAAGACCTGAGTCGAAACAAGGCCCCGGAGTAGACAATATTCCATTGGAACTACTGACGGCCGTGGGAGAGCCAGTCCTGACAAAACTCTACCATCTGGTGAGCAAGATGTATGAAACAGGTGAAATACCCTCAGACTTCAAGAAGAATATAATAATTCCAATCCCAAAGAAAGCAGGTGTTGACAGATGTGAAAATTACCGAACTATCAGCTTAATAAGTCACAGCTGCAAAATACTAACACGAATTCTTTACAGACGAATGGAAAAACTAGTAGAAGCCAACCTCGGGGAAGATCAGTTTGGATTCCGTAGAAACACTGGAACACGTGAGGCAATACTGACATTCCGACTTATCTTAGAAGAAAGATTAAGGAAAGGCAAACCTACGTTTCTAGCATTTGTAGACTTAGAGAAAGCTTTTGACAATGTTGACTGGAATACTCTCTTTCAAATTCTAAAGGTGGCAGGGGTAAAATACAGGGAGCGAAAGGCTATTTACAATTTGTACAGAAACCAGATGGCAGTTATAAGAGTCGAGGGACATGAAAGGGAAGCAGTGGTTGGGAAGGGAGTAAGACAGGGTTGTAGCCTGTCCCCGATGTTGTTCAATCTGTATATTGAGCAAGCAGTAAAGGAAACAAAAGAAAAATTCGGAGTAGGTATTAAAATTCATGGAGAAGAAATAAAAACTTTGAGGTTCGCCGATGACATTGTAATTCTGTCAGAGACAGCAAAGGACTTGGAAGAGCAGTTGAATGGAATGGACAGTGTCTTGAAAGGAGGATATAAGATGAACATCAACAAAAGCAAAACAAGGATAATGGAATGTAGTCTAATTAAGTCGGGTGATGCTGAGGGAATTAGATTAGGAAATGAGGCACTTAAAGTAGTAAAGGAGTTTTGCTATTTGGGGAGCAAAATAACTGATGATGGCCGAAGTAGAGAGGATATAAAATGCAGGCTGGCAATGGCAAGGACAGCGTTTCTGAAGAAGAGAAATTTGTTAACATCCAGTATTGATTTAAGTGTCAGGAAGTCATTTCTGAAAGTATTCGTATGGAGTGTAGCCATGTATGGAAGTGAAACATGGACGATAAATAGTTTGGACAAGAAGAGAATAGAAGCTTTCGAAATGTGGTGCTACAGAAGAATGCTGAAGATTAGATGGGTAGATCACATAACTAATGAGGAAGTATTGAATAGGATTGGGGAGAAGAGAAGTTTGTGGCATAACTTGACCAGAAGAAGGGATCGGTTGGTAGGACATGTTCTGAGGCATCAAGGGATCACCAATTTAGTATTGGAGGGCAGCGTGGAGGGTAAAAATCGTAGGGGGAGACCAAGAGATGAATACACTAAGCAGATTCAGAAGGATGTAGGTTGCAGTAGGTACTGGGAGATGAAAAAGCTTGCACAGGATAGAGTAGCATGGAGAGCTGCATCAAACCAGTCTCAGGACTGAAGACCACAACAACAACAACATATAAGATTTATAGATTGCAGAAATTTCGTCATGGACACTCCTCGTTTTGGACAGAGCAAGTTTAACTCCTAGGATGGGGGTGTTATGATGCCTTAATTTTGTCCAAGAATCAATAAATAATGTGCAGAAGTATTTAGGTTGATTGCTTCATTAGTTTTTTTCAAAAAGAGATCATAAATGTCGCATATATTATGTGCTGACTGATGGGAATGCAGGCTTAACTCATTCATCTCGAGTGACCCTTGATGTTAATCAAACATAGAGATGGGTATCTACATTCAATTTGTTCCTCGAGACGTGATCTATAATACCTCGTAATTTTCCTATGTCATTTTGAAGTATTCTTTGTTCTACTTTCCCTTTTCCAGTGAAAGTAGCAAGTATTTTTATCGAAAGATTGCGGACAACGATCAATTTTAACAACTAAGAAAACTGAGAACAAGACATTAACTATACTGCCGTGAGACCAAGCACTCGTAGCTTTATAATTTACATACAGTTCACAGGTGCTAATTGTGTCAGTGCATAGTACAGAAATTAAAATGGCATCTACTGAGAAAAAAGCTTCAACTGTTACGTCTTTCCTCACAGCCTCAGTATGACGTAGGAATATAATTTACTCCATTTAAGCTGAAGGACAATGCAATCTGCGGCTGGCATTGTTAAGGCGCAATTCCAAAATTACGTGGGCGATTTAGAGAAAGCATGGGAATGCTTCCTCAGAATGCCTGGAATCCCCACCGCGCATAATATTCTCGCGCCTGGTCATACGTTGCACAACACACGGAGAGCTGCTTTGCGAAATACATCTCACAGTGCGTAGCTCATGTTTACTGCCTCATCACAAATGATAATTATATTAACTAGCACGAACTGATCATATTATCGCATAACAAACTATCCCCCTCGTTTCACTTTTATATACGTCATGCACACAGTTGTAGATTCACTGGTATACTGATGCTGCGTAGCAGCGACAGCGTGGTAGACTTACGTCATTGAAACTCCTTGTTTGCGGTTATATACACAACACTAACACATTTAGGCTCACGTAAGTCAACTAAATGGTGAATGCTCCGCTGCATTAATACACCACTGAACCTAACAGTGTGTGTGTTTTGTATTCAAATGCAAAATAAGGTGTTAAATGTGACAGAATAATGGCCAGGTGCAGCGTTTGAAATGCACTCCGCAAAAACTCAATAATCATGATGGTCATCAGCACCATTATTATCATTGTACTGTTTCCCAAATATTGTGAATGAGCTCTTTCACTTACTTATTTTCACGTAAAACCTGTCACGGAGGACATCACCCACTGTCCTTTCTCTGGCAGCGTGTTTATCCTTGATGATGTCCACCCAACGGGTTCTGGATCTTTCTACAGGACATTTTCCTTCCATCTCTCTTTCCAAGTTTATTCGGGCTATTCCTGTAAGCTCCAGCCTCACTAAAATGCCTGTACTACAGTAGTCTGAATGTACCAATTCGTTCTAAAGGGATGGTATGGTTCCGGCTTTCTTTCTCATCTCCTCATTCTTTAATTTATCCGTCTTAGTGTTATGGAGAGTGGATATGAGAATTTTATTTCTGATGCCTGAAGTCTCGATGACTCTCTCTTTGTGAGAGTGCTTCCTTCCATGCCACCCATACCACAGGTAATATTGGCATGATATGGGTGTTGAACATAACTGATTTTGCTGTTTTGTTGGAATCATGTCGTCCCACAACAGGGGTTCTCACTTGTTGCTAACATTGAGAATCATTTTGCTTTCTGCTGATAATCTTCTGTCAAATCAAATTATCCCTGGGAATTGTACACTGGTGTGCAAAACTTAAAGACGGAAGTAACTTACGAATGATGCGTCACTGCGAAGAAACACAGTTCGATGTGTGTATGACTATCATGGAAGACCGTGTATGCTCCCAAGCTGGTCACGAGGTTGGTACAGAGTTCTTATGTCTGGGCGTTCTATTTCTCCATCAGCACGGTTGACAACTGCTTGATGGCCGGCCGTGGTGGCCGAGCGCTTCTAGGTGCTGCAGTTTGGAACCGCGCGATCGCCACGGTCGCAGGTTCGAATCCTGCCTCGGGCATGGATGTGTGTGATGTCCTTAGGGTAGTTAGGTTTAAGTAGTTCTGAGTTCTAGGGGACTGATGACCTCAGATGTTAAGTCCCATAGTGATCAGAGCCAACTGCTTGATGGCCGTTGGTCCATGTAGTTGTGCTCCAATACGTCTTGCCAACACATCCAACACGTGCTCGATGGAGTTTAAATCGGGTGAGTGGGCGTGCCAATACATTCGTTGAAAATGCTCTCATTCCAGGAGCTCCTCTACCTGCGACGTTCGATGCGTTCGCGTGTTGTCAACCATAAAACTGAAGTCAGGGCCGAATGTACCTCTTAAAAGACGCACATTGAAAAGGAGTACACTGTTACAACAATGTTGACCGGTGTGTGTACCGCGTCAAAAGGTTTAGAGCTCCGTACATCCATGCAGTATTATGTCTCCCCACACCGTGACACCTGGACCACCGGAATGATCATGTTGGGCAGTGTTCCAGGGTACATTATGTTATGGTAAACGTTCCACACATTCTAGCTGGTGGTCTCTTTGTTTCACACTTGTAGGATGCACGTCTCTGTTGACTTTCATCACTATTATCGTGGTGTCACTGATGTGGAGGTCGTATTCCTCGAACTGGGATTTCCACACTTTGTATCTGGTCTGACGTTCCTCTTCTATTTCATCCCAGATCGTCAGCAAAGTCAAATTTTCGTTATGTTCTTTATTATATCTTTCATAAAAGCGATGAACGGTACTTAAGACGGTGCAATGCTTTGATGAGCTCCACTCTTGCTCAGAAACTATGAAGAACGTGCCTCTCACAGCTAGTACAGTCCTTGTGGAGTTTACTTGACAGTCCTTCAAAATCATTTCTTTTCCTCAGGCATTACAGAGCTTCTCTCTTGCAACACTATCATACACAGTATTTTACATCTAGCAACACAATTCACGGATTTCTTGTCATTCTCCTAGTGTTTCTCCAACTGAAGATGGGTTCGTCTGCTAAACGCATCTTGGCGTAAATAATGTTGTATAAAAAGTGTCTCTTTTTTGTGTTCCTTCAGGTAAGGAAATGTACTTCACGACCGCGGAATGCAGCGTTGATGCTCCTGGACACATATCTAAGAAGTTGCCGCTGCTTCTCACTCCGTGAGTGCTGTTCTATGCCTGTTCTTGCAATACGAAAGAGCTGTCGATTGGTCAACTGCACTTACTTTCATCCAAATCACTGTTAAGTCTGTTTTTGCACCATTTAGTGGGTTTCCAAATACGCTACTGGCCATTAAAATTGCTACACCAAGAAGAAATGCAGATGATAAACGGGTATTCATTGGACGAATATATTATACTAGAACTGACATGAGATTATATTTTCACGCAATTTGGGTGCATAGATCCTGAGAAATCAGTACCCAGAACAACCACCTCTGGCCGTACCAACGGCCTTGATACGCCTGGGCATTGAGTCAAACAGAGCTTGGATGGCGTGTACAGCTACAGCTGTCCATGTAGCTTAAAGACGATACCACAGTTCATCTAGAGTAGTGACCGGCGTATTGTGAGGAGCCAGTTGCTCGGCCACCATTGACCAGACGTTTTCAGTTGGTGAGAGATCTGGAGAATGTGCTGGCCAGGGCAGCAGTCGAACATTTTCTGTATCCAAAAAGGCCCGTACACGACCTGCAACATATGGTCGTGCATTATCCTGCTGAAATGTAGAGTTTCGCAGGGATCGAATGAAGGGTAGAGCCACGGATCGTAACACACCTGAAATGTAACGTCCACTGTTCAAAGTGCCGTCAATGCGAACAAGAGGTCACCGAAACTTGTAACCAATGGTACCCCATATCATCACGCCGGGTGATACGCCAGTATGGGGATGACGAACACACGCTTCCAATGTGCGTTCACCGCGATGTCGCCAAACACGGATGCGACCATCATGATGCTCTAAACAGAACCTGGATTCATCTGAAAAAATTACGTTTTGCCATTCGTGCACACGATTTCGTCGTTGAGTACACCATCGCAGGCGCTCCTGTCTGTGATCCAGCGTCAAGGGTAACCGCAGCCATGGTCTCTGAGCTGATAGTCCATGCTGCTCCAAACGTCGTCGAACTGTTCGTGCAGATGGTTGTTGTCTTGCAAACGTCCCCATCTGTTGACTAGGGGATCGAGACGTGGCTGCACGATCCGTTACAGCCAATGCCGATAAGATGCCTGTCATCTCGACTGCTAGTGATACGAGGCCGTTGGGATCCTCCTGAACCCACCGATTCCATATTCTGCTAACAGTCATTGGATGTCGACCAAGGCGAGCAGCAATGTCGCGATACGATAAAGCACAATCGCGATAGGCTACAATCCTACCTTTATCAAAGTCAGAAACGTGATGGTACGCATTTCTCCTCCTTACACGAGTCATTACAACAATGTTTCACCAGACAACGCAGGTCAACTGCTGTTTGTGTGTGAGAAATCGGTTGGGAACTTTCCTCATGTCAGCACGTTGTAGGTGTCGCCACCGGCGCCAATCTTATGTGAATACTCTGAAAAGCTAATCATTTGCATATCACAGCATCTTGTTCCTGTTGGTTAAATTTCGCGTCTGTGGTGTAGCAGTTTTAATGGCCAGTAGTGTTTGTTTCTTTTCTCGTATGCTACCTCTTTAGATATCTAATAACTGTTACAGAAAGTTTTTAATTGTGTCGTATAGAATGTTTCTATTGTTCTGCACTAATTGCAATATTCGCCGAAGATGAGAAACTTACCTGCAGAGTCAGCTGTTTTTGCACGTTTTGATCGCCTGAGAGCTGACGGCTGGGAATAACAGTTCCCAGTCCATTTTGTTACTGTGGATACCACTTGTTGTTGTTGTTGTGGTCTTCAGTCCTGAGTCTGGTTTGATGCAGCTCTCCATGCTACTCTATCCCGTGCAAGCTTTTTCATCTCCCAGTACCTACTGCAACCTACATCCTTCTGAATCTGCTTAGTGTATTCATCTCTTGGTCTCCCTCTACGATTTTTACCCTCCACGCTGCCCTCCAATACTAAATTGGTGATCCCTTGATGCCTCAGAACATGTCCTACCAACCGATCCCTTCTTCTGGTCAAGTTGTGCCACAAACTTCTCTTCTCCCCAATCCTATTCAATACTTCCTCATTAGTTATGTGATCTACCCATCTAATCTTCAGCATTCTTCTGTAGCACCACATTTCGAAAGCTTCTATTCTCTTCTTGTCCAAACTATTTATCGTCCATGTTTCACTCCCATACATGGCTACACTCCATACGAATACTTTCTGAAATGACTTCCTGACACTTAAATCAATACTGGATGTTAACAAATTTCTTTTCTTCAGAAACGCTTTCCTTGCCATTGCCAGCCTACATTTTATATCCTCTCTACTTCGACCATCATCAGTTATTTTGCTCCTCAAATAGCAAAACTCCTTTACTACTTTAAGTGCCTCATTTCCTAATCTAATTCCCTCAGCATCACCCAACTTAATTAGACTACATTCCATTATCCTTGTTTTGCTTTTGTTGATGTTCATCTTATATCCACTAACATACAATATTTGCTTCAACAGAAGCAGCCAGTAATGTTGCATTTCTTCCTGTTACTGTTTATGATCCCACTTCTGACACCAAATGTAAAGTATACGGGCACGCCTGACACCAATTGTAAATGTATATGATTCCACTTCTGGTACCAATTGTAAACGTATACAGGGTTTGGGAAATGGGGGAGGCGGTCGTTACATATGCCTCGTGACGACAGGGTGCAGAAGGTCGAGCGGTCGGGATTAGAGAGTGGGCATCCAGGGTTGCCGTTAAATAACAAATCGGGAAATTAGGTACAATAAAGAGGATGTATTTCAATGTACGGTGTACAAGGGGCGCGCTTAGGGTCGGAAGTTACCAGGTTTAGGCCAGTCTAGGAGGTCGAACAATTAATTGAAATGGGCAACGGCAGGGGGAGCGGTTCATGTTAACTTACGTTGGTGCCTTCCAAAAAGACGTCTGTTCTGCTCGAGGTCTGGATTACAAGAGAGAGAAGCAACTGTGTGCTGCACCGCAGGAATCTCCGGCGTCCACACACGTGATCCGTATCCCGCGCACGCTATGGCTAAATTCAATGGCTTGAATTCGCTAGCAGTTTCAACTGAGGGCTCAGGGCGTCTCCTGTCAGCAGCTTTAATTGGACAGAACTGCCTCGGTTTTGAAAGACAAGCTACTTGTGCCACGTAGACACGGCGTGAATTACTCTGGGAGAAAACTTGTAAAGATTCCACTGGGCCTTTGAAATAAATTTCTTAAACCAATTCCTTAAAATATTCCTTGACTGGCTGCTATCCTGTACACTACTACAGATACTGATCAATAAGGAGGAGAACGTAAAGTATACAATGATTTGATCTTTCAAGTTTCTGTGATGAGCATGAAATGTAATAGAGGAGGCAGTTAGAGTAGTATATAACTGAATTAACGGCTGCGCGAACCTCATTTTTAGTAAAGGACTCTAGCTAGAGTTCAATTTACTTAAAGCGCACAGGAAAACGCATCGATGCTGTGTCGCTGCTCTTTAAAAAGGGCTATTAACACGTATTTTGGTAGAATATATAGTATTACGACATATTTCCTCGTTTATAACTTCTTTTTGCTGTTTGGATTAGCCTTTGTTTAGTCTAAAATTTATGTTAAGCTGTTTTGTTCTTTAACGGCGCCGTGAAACAGTTGCTAGGGAGATGTTCAGTGCGTACTGTTCACAGTTTGGTTGGAACCTAAACAGGAGCAGCGAAATTTACGCTCGATACATTAGCAAGACAACTAGGGAATCCATCGACATAGCATGTAAAGAAATTGAGGAATCGTCTGAAAACTAGAAAACTACTAAATGTACGAAAACTGTCAATAATTAATCATTCACATCATATCACTTCCACTTTCCTTGCAAACGATGTTTTATTGTGTAGATATCGTGTACTTTTATTCTACCTCGCACTCGACATGCTATAATCAGGAACACTGCTGACATCATAAGTAACTAGCTTTTCAGTTTGTGAACTTATATGTCCTTACTGGCCGGCCGGAGTGGCCGTGCGGTTCTAGGCGCTACAGTCTGGAACCGCGTGATCGCTACGGTCGCAAGTTCGAATCCTGCCTCGGACATGCATGTGTGTGATGTCCTTATGTTAGATTTAAGTAGTTCTAAGTTCTAGGGGACTGATGACCACAGCAGTTAAGTCCCATAGTGCTCAGAGCCATTTGAACGATTTTTTGTCCTTAGTGGATCTATTTCGTTACGAAATACATTTTTAGTACGATTTCCCTTCCTTAATAATTTTTTCAATTATTCTATAAGACTTCATCCCGGTTTCCATGAAAGAACGACAATATTGTTGGAAAATTTCGGGATTTCTTGAACATAGCTGTTATCATTTGCAAAATAGTAAACGCGCATGACACCATCGTTTTCACAATGTTTATGCTTTGGTAAGCTCGCCTTCGTGGTCGAGATTACTCAGACACGTTCGTGTGTCGGTACTTGGCTCGGGGATATTTCGCTACAAGGCTTCGAGGACGGCACGTTACCAACCAGCAGTTCTGTCATCCGCTGTCTACGGCCTTATTGGACTTCTAGAAAAATACCATCTCCGGAAACACATATTGTTACAGTGCAGCCATCCACTTGCCTTCTCCTTAACAGCACGATACGGCTAATCAAGTGTCTGCGCAGTTATACTGGCGAAATTGCTTCTGATTAGTGTAGTTTGTCTCCAATCACTGCCAGAGATGATGTTAAAATGGCATACAGGGTGATTATAATTAACGCTAAACTCTCAAACCGCTGTAGAAATAACATCACAGGTCAGAATGACGTCAAATTGCAACGGAATATTATTGGAGAAAAGGGGAAACGTATGGCAGAAGAAAAATAAATAGTTACAAAATGTAGCTATAGATGCCGCTCTAAGCATCATAATTTAATAGTAGTCGACTACAAATGGCAAATGAATCATACAAGGCCGGTCGGAGTGGCCGTGCGGTTCTAGGCGCTACAGTCTGGAACCGAGCGACCGTTACGGTCGCGGGTTCGAATCCTGCCTCGGGCATGGATGTATGTGGTGTCCTTAGGTTAGTTAGGTTTAATTAGTTCTAAGTTCTAGGCGACTGATGACCTCAGAAGTTAAGTCGCATAGTGCTCAGAGCCATTTGAACCATTTTTGAATCGTACAACGATGCCTAAGGTGTACGCTTTACGTCAAACAAACTGTACTACTCAGTGAGCATGGGTGTACAGATGTGATGGTGTTAGTTACGTAAGCCCATCCAGCACGGGAAGGTCATATCACATCGGATGGGAAAAATCGGTGTTTAATTGTCCTGAGGCGAAAAACCGCACAAAAGCACCACTAACGTCAGTTTTTAATTGTCCTGAGGCCAAAACCGCATAAAAAGCATCAATCACGTCGATTTTTAATTGTCCTGAGGCCAAAACCCGCATAAAAAGCATCAATCAAAATCAAATCGGATTATTGATTTCCGTGTGACTGGCGCAAAACATGTTCAATATGCTGTCCACCGTTTTCTGCAACAAGTTGAAATCGAGAAACAGCATGTTCAACAACTGATCGAAGTATTTCCGTGGTCACGTTCAGAATTTGTTGCGCAATGCGCGCCTCTTCAATGTACCTAAGTTTGTAAACAGAACACTGGACACGACATTTTTCAGATAGTCCCACAGCCAGAAGATGAACGGATTAAGATCAGGTGATCAAGACGGCCAGGCTGTAGGGAAATGGCAGCTGATAATTCTAGCATTTTTGAAGTGGCCCTTCAGCAGCTGCTTAACTAGATTTGCAATGTGGGGAGGTGCGCCCTCTTGCATAAAAATGATCCCATCCACACATCCACGCTGTTGGAGAGGTGGAATGACGTGGTTCAAATGGTTCAAATGGCTCTGAGCACTATGGGACTCAACTGCTGAGGTCATTAGTCCCCTAGAACTTAGAACTAGTTAAACCTAACTAACCTAAGGACGTCACAAATATCCATGCCCGAGGCAGGATTCTAACCTGCGACCGTAGCGGTCTTGCGGTTCCAGACTGCAGCGCCTTTAACCGCACGGCCACTTCGGCCGGCAATGACGTGGTTGCGCGAAAGACACTCTTAACGCTTTCCAGTGACGGTACAGGTAAAAGTACCGGAAGCACCTGCCTCTTCGAAAAAATATGGCTCTATGATAAATGATACCGTAAACCCGCACCATACAGTGACCTTTTCAGGACGAAGTGGTACTGGTTGATTTGCGTGTGGATTTTACGATGCCCATATACGACAATTCTGTATATTGACATATCCTGTCATATGGGAGTGGGATTCGTCTGTCCACAAAATCTTCCATGGCCAATCGTTGTCCACTTCCATGCGAGCAAGAAATTCTAAAGTTCTCTCTTGCTGGCTGGTCAATAGGAAGCAGCTTGTGCAAACGGGTAATTTCGAATGGATTGCAAAGAAGGATGTTACGCACCGTGCTCACGGGTATGTCCAATATTCGGGCAATTCTCCGTGCATTACAAGTTTGCACACCACCACTCGTCTCCTCCTGCACTGCCGTGGCCACTGCTTCTACTGACGTCGAATCAATTTGTTTCCTCCCTCTACTAGGTTGCACACCAAAAGAGCACGTCTTTTCGAATTTCCGAATGATTTTTGCCAGACCCACGGCAGTCGTTGGACCAAAGCCTTTTTTCAAACCCTTCAGTGTCTGGAACTTCTGCAGAGCAACGTGTGCACAGTCATCATTCCTGTAATAAAGCTTTACAAGCAGAGCGGGATCTTGCATTCAAACAGTCATGACGAACGTCGCAGATGGGAAAGGAGAAAAGTCGTGTACCCGGTGTTCAAAAATGTGTGAAATCTTATGAGACTTAACTGCTAAGGTCATCAGTCCCTAAGATTACACACGACTTAACCTAAGTTATCCTAAGGACAAACACACACACCCATGCCCGAGGGAGGACTCGAACCTCCGCGGGGACCAGCCGCACAGTCCATGACTGCACCGCCCAGACTGCTCGGCTAATCCTGTGCTGCGTACCCGGTGTGTTTACACCAACTTCAATGGGTCGTGCGCATGACAGGTGTTTCATTTACTTATTGTGACACATACAGCACCATCTATTGATGAATTTTCACCCTATTTTTTTTCTTCTGCCATACGTTTTGCCCCTTCCCCGATAATATTCCGTTGCAATTTGACGTCATTCTGACCAGTGGTGTTATTTCTAAAGCGTTTTGAAAGTTTAACTTTAATTATAATCACCCTGTATATATATATATATATATATATATATATATATATATATATATATATATATAATGGTTTTTTGAAATATGTGAATGATATATTTGAAAAATAAAAGAAAATAATAAAAGTTCTCACTTATGTACAACCGTGCAGAAATTAAATAGGAAAATGTAAAAAATAATGTTCATTGGTGTATAAATTTAAAATACTATATGCGCAGTATAAGCAGCAAAAACATATATCGTTCCTCTAAGCTAGGAGACGCAAATTATAGTAACATCTGTGGTAAAGTTTGTAACCAGTAGATGTGTTAAGGTAAAATGCAGTACTCCGAAGGAAAGTATACAACGAGGATGCGTAAGACTGCTGGTATGTCTCGTCAGTTCTAAAACAGTTCTTATTAATCCACCAAAAGCATTCTCCAATTAACGTGATAAACTTAGAACATCCAAGGTATTTCGACATCTTTGGTTTCTCATGAGCAATGCATCCAAGCTAAGCACCGGAAATGCCATGTGATTATGAAGCAAAGTCCCCGAAACCTGTCGTAAATAAAAAAACTTAAAATTCACGAACTGAATACGTTGTTCTTTCATTTACATTTTAAACAGAGATTCTCAGCCTTCCAAACATAGGTTTTGAAAGATAAAGCCAATCTCGCGACTCTGGAATTATGGAGACAGAGTCGGAGATTGGTAGTGATATCATTGGTGTAGCAGGTGGTTTTACATTCAGCGCACGGCGATGGCCATTGGGTTTCTGCCACTGAAGCCTTCGTTATGCTGATTCACGATTAAAAATATTTCCATTGCGTGTTATTGTGTTTTTATAAGTTAGTTATCCTATTTTTCCCCGTTTGAAAATAATACTGGCTTGCGTGAATTCTCCTGATAATTTTTACTATGTGTGTGATGAATGAGCCATTACAATCAGAACGAAGAGATCCCATGGCACAGTCATTTTACTTTCAAATAGAAGACTGAGTTAAATTGTGGGCACCGCATGCTGACAGACACAATAGTACAGCAACTTGAGAATTATACACTGGTAGTATATAATTCGTTTAATGTTCTTTGCAGTGTTGATGATTCGGAGAAAATCAACAAATCGTTCAACTCACTGCTATTTATGTATACTCTCACCTGTCGACGATTGCTTAAAAATAAGATGAGAAGTACGAGGGTATCCTGAAAACTAATGCCATCGAATTTTTTTATCTGTTTTCAATGTCAATTGAGGCATTACAGGTCATGAATATTACTCACTCGACTTTCCTGCTTCGCTGACGCTAGTTACAATCATCTGCCGCTAGAGGGCTCCGAATTGTAGCCTATAACAAGGCGGTGTGTAACGTAAGTAACCATGTCGGAACGTGAGACATAACGTGTCGTAATCGAGTTTCTAGCCGTAGAATACGTGCATCCAATTGAAACCCACTGAAGTATTAGAGCTGATGATGATTTTATCGATATCAGTAATGTGTGACCCTGGAGTGTTCGCCGTGCTCATAATGCAGGAAACGGTGATGCTACCCTCAACATGTGCGGCCGAGCTCGGAGCGGACGACTGTGAATGGCAACCGACAAGACTCATCGGAATCAGGTTGATGAACCGATCAGAGAAAATCATCGGATAACACAGACACAGCTCTCAGGCAGGTGTGCCATATCACGAAAGCGTGAACAGGCCATCGCTGCAGAACTGCGGTACAGAAAATGTTGTGTGAGGTAGGTGCCTCGAATGCTCACTCCTGGCAGGAAACGGAGGAGATTGGACATCTGTCAACAGTTTATTTTGAGTTTTGAGCGTCATGGTGGTGGGTTCATTAACAGAATTATGGCAGGTCATGAAAGCTGGGTACACCTGTTTGACCCTGAAGACTAGAGAGCATCAGTTGAATTCCGCCACAAAGTATCATCGACGCCAAGAGTGTTCAAGATCATGGCAATAGCAGGCAAAGTCATGCTCACACTGTTGTGGGATGTTCAAGGTGGGTTGCATTTGGAATTCGTGCCTACAGGCTCTACCACTAACTCTGCACGGTACTGCGAGACTCTCAAAAACCGAAATTACGAATTCGAATTGTTCGTCCACACGTGGAGCACCCTCCTCTTTAGCCTGACAATGCCAGGCGACACACGAACGTTGCGACATCTACAACAATCCGACATCTTGGGTTCACTGTCAGCCAACATCCTGCGTATAGTCTCCACTTGGCCCCATCCGATTTTCATCTGTTTCCAAAACTTAAAGAACACCTTAGACGACCTCACTTTGATAGTCAGTCAGCGGTGAAGTGGAAGTGAGGTTATGGCTCCGTCAATAAAGTCAAATATTCTACAGTGACGGTATCAACAGAGTGGTCTGTCGTTGTTAGAAATGTGTCAAAAAAATGGGTTCAAATGGCTCTGAGCACTATGGGACTTAACATCTGAGGTCATCAGTCCCCTAGAACTTAGAAGTACTTAAACCTAACTAACCTAAGAACATCACACACATTCATGACTGAGGCAGGATTCGAATCTGCGAGCGTAGCGGTCGCGCGGTTCCAGACTGAAGCGCCTAGAATCGCTCGGCCACACCGGCCGGCTGAGAAACGTGTCCGTCGCCAGGATGACCATATTGAAATACGAAATAAATACGTAGACGTGAAGAATAAATAAACAGAAAATTGAAAACGTTTGGTTTATTTAAAAAGCTATAAGAGCTTCCACGTAAAAAATTCGGAGGCGTTACTTTTCAGCACGCCCTCGTAAAACCCATCCAAACATTTTCTCAGGCACTCCATCTGTTTCATGTAGTGAACATCTAGCAATTTCCGAAACACAAAATGAGCACAAGTCAGGTTGTAGTGAGACAACAGGTGATCCAGAGAGTATCTTTCATCTGAACCCGTTTGTGTTGACAACAGAGTCATTCACAGTCAGCGCGAGCTGACCTTAAATACAAAGCCCCCTGAAAACAAAACTGACCAGTTAGAATTAATGTTATAACAGCGGAACTTGTTTGAACATTCGCTCAGTGTATTATCTTTTGGGAACAGCGAGAAGAACTTCAAATACACTACTAGCCATTAAAATTGCTACACCACGAAGATGACGTGCTACAGACGCGAAATTTAACCGACAGGAAGAAGATGCTGTGACATGCAAATGATTAGCTTTTCAGAGCATTCACATAAGGTTGGTGCCGGTGGCGACACCTACACGTGCTGACATGAGGAAAGTTTCCAACCGATTTCTCATACACAAACAGCAGTTGACCGGCGTTGTCTGGTAAAACGTTGTTGTGATGCCTCGTGTAAGGAGGAGAAATGCGTATCATCACGTTTCCGACTTTGATGAAGGTCGGATTGTAGCCTATCACGATTGCGGTTTATCGTATTGCTACATTGCTGCCCACGTTAGTCGAGATCCAATAACTGTTAGCAGAATATGGAATCGGTGGGTTCAGGAGGGTACTACGGGACGTCGTATTGGATCCCAACGGCCTCGTATCACTAGCAGTCGAGATGACAGGCATCTTATCCACATGGCTGTAACGGATCGTGCAGCCACGTTTCGATCCCTGAGTCAACGGATGGGGACGTTTGCGAGACAACAACCATCTGCACGAACAGTTCGACGACGTTTGGAGCAGCATGGACTATCAGCTCGGAGACCATGGCTGCAGTTACCCTTGACGCTGCATCGCAGACAGGAGCGCCTGCGATGGTGTACTCAACGACGAACCTGGGTGCACGAATGGCAAAACGTCATTTTTTCGGATGAATCCAGGTTCTGTTTACAGCATCATGATGGTCGCATCCGTGTTGGGCGACATCGCTGTGAACGCACATTGGAAGCGTGTATTCGTCATCTCCGTACTGGCGTATCACTCGGCGTGATGGTATGGGGTGCCATTGGTTACACGTCTCGGTCACCTCTTGTTCGCATTGACGGCACTTTGAACAGTGGATGTTACATTTCAGATGTGTTTCGATCCGTGGCTCTACCCTTCATTCGATCCCTGCGAAACCCTACATTTCAGCAGGATAATGCACGACCGCATGTTGCAGGTCCTATACAGGCCTTTCTGGATACAGAAAATGTTCGACTGCTGCCCTGGCCTGCACATTCTCCAGCTCTCTCACCAACTGAAAACGTCTGGTCAATGGTGGCCGAGCAACTGGCTCGTCACAATACGCCGGTCACTACTCTTGATGAACTGTGGTATCGTGTTGAAGCTGAATGGGCAGCTGTGCCTTTGCCTGCCATCCAAGCTCTGTTTGACTCAATGCCCAGGCGTATCAAGGCCGTTATTAGGGCCAGAGGTGGTTGTTCTGGGTACTGATTTCTCAGAATCTATGTACCCAAATTGCGTGAAAATGTTATCATATGTCGGTTCTAGTATAATATATTTGTCCAATGAATACCCGTTTATCATCTGCATTTCTTCTTGGTGTAGCAATTTTAATGGCCTGTAGTGTATTTTTAGCACTTGAAGAGGCAATACTTGCATGGATTAATACAAATCGTCTGACGGAAGCGGCCTCCTTTCATCACGATTCTGATGAATAGAGAGTTTCCACAGTTTCTCCGAAGATGAATTTAAATGCCGTTCTCACAAGGGCAGAAAACTGCCTTCAGTTTCCATTGGTCATTTTATACCCGTCGAAGCGTCACCTGGCAACATGTAGGATTTACTTAGTGCTCATATACCTAGAAATTTGAAAAATCTGTAGAAATCTCAGAGCTGTTTTTCTTATGTTATGATTGCATTTAGGACACACAAAAAACCGTTGCTTCGTGTTTGAATGACACAATGAAGCTCTTAAGTTTCTTTACGTTAAGAAAATTATATGGAAGAGGATCGAAAATGACTCTGAGCACTATGGGACTTAACTTCTGAGGTCATCAGTCCCCTAGAACTTAGAACTACTTAAACCTAACTAACCTAAGGACATCACACACATCCATGCCCGACGCAGGATTCGAACCTGCGACCGTAGCGGTCGCGCGGTTCCAGACTGTAGCGCCTAGAAACACTCGGCCACTCCGTCCGGCGGAAGAGGATCGCTTCAGCGTGGTACAAAAAATGTTCACACTACACTCGGGTTAATGAAAATCTTTGTAGAACAGGTGCAAGAAAGAACTGCAGGTTTCAGGTGTGTGGCGTAATAATTTCCCTGAACAACTCAAGCAAATTCGAAAGAAGATACCTTTATTCATGCTCAAATTTCGGGTCTCTACAAGGAAAATTGTTTTAATGGCGGCGTTCAGGACGACGAGAAGCTAGTGCGCAGTAGTTAACAGCTATTCTACGCTTTCTTCTCTTCTGCTTGTTTAGGAATTTTGCGAAACGGCAATAGGTCCATTATCACAGAGCTGTTGGGTGGGGCGTACTGCCATAAACTTGAGTTCAAATGTTTCTGATGCTTCACTTTCTTCATGTCCCTCTCGTTTCCAAGAGAATCGACATTGTGTCAGTGATTGTTACAGAAATTCCATCTAGATATTGCTGCAATTCAGAAGAAGTATAAACGACAATGAAACCCATCAATGTTAGGCGTTGGCTGGGGGAGAATCAAAAGAGGCACTCCAGAGACAAGCTAAGGGAAAACGCTCAGCTTTAAACAGCAATAAATGTAGTTATTTAGTTATTTATTATGTACTTAGACCCTAGTTATGGAAATCTGTCAAACAAATTGACAATAAATGTGTGGAAAATTGTTGCGTAGTTCACCTTGAAACCATGAATATTTTCTTTTTTTAGTTTATTTATCACGTCTCCTACTTTAGATACTAGAAAATTTTGAAATTTGTGGTAAGTTCTATGGGACCAAACTGCTGAGTTCATCGGTCCCTAAGCTTATATACTACTTAATCTATCCTAAAGAAAGGTACGCAAGGGACAACACACACACGCATGTCCGAGGGAGGACACGAACCTCCGACGGGAAGAGCCGCGCGAACCGTGACAAATCGCCTTAGACCGCGCGGCTAAATACTCGAGATAATCTTGTGATATGGTATAGTCACTTCCTTTATGGACACTGAATACCATAACATCTACACCCACCAAAAAAAGAAACAAAACACATCTATTTTATTTAAAGAAAAGCAGATAGTAATTGGCTTGCTGCCTGCCTAAGAGACAGTCTCCACTGCTTCCAATCTGAATATATAATCGCAGAGCAGATGTGGTTTAAATTGAATGAAATAGGATTGACGCCAGTTTAGA
The DNA here is from genome assembly GCF_021461385.2 of Schistocerca piceifrons. NCBI lineage: Eukaryota > Metazoa > Arthropoda > Insecta > Orthoptera > Acrididae > Schistocerca > Schistocerca piceifrons. The sequence continues at coordinate 112,628,648 of NC_060149.1, forward strand.
GGTATGTACCAAATAAATTAATAAGAGATGGTACTGATCCCCCACGGTGCACAAAACAGATCATAAAAAGCACACCAAATTTAAAGGAGCGAAAAACTCTCAAGATTGCTGAAGTTTTACAGAAGCTCGAAATTTAACGCAAACTTCAGTGCGAGATGCTTTTAACAGTTTCCACAACCAATCTCTCTCTCGAAATCTGGCAGAAAACCCAAAGAGATTCTGGTTGTATGTAAAGTATAGCAGCGGCAAGACGCAATCAATACCTTCAGCGCGCGGTAACATTGGTGATGTTACTGATGACAGTGTCATTACAGCGAGGTTACGAAACTTCTTCCCCAGAGAAGGCGAAGTAAATATTCCACAATTCGAATCAAGAAGAAACTGCCAACATGAATAACTTGGAAGTAGATATCCTGGGTGTAGCGAAGCAGCTTAAATCACTTAATAGAGGCAAGGCCTCCGGTCCAGATTGTTTACCAGTCAGTATACAACCGCTGACGTCGAAAACCCTTACTTAAAGACTTGAAAGTTGCACAAGTCACAGCAATGCTCAAAAAAGAAAATAGGAGTAATCCGCTGAATTACAGACCCATCACTAAAGTCTATTTGCAGTAGGATTTTGGAATATATACTGTGTTCGAAAATTATGAATTACCTCGATGAAAATGATTTATTGGCAAGCAGCAAATACGGATTCAGAAAATATCGTTCTTGTGAAACACAACTGTCTCTTTAATCTCACAAAGTAATGAGTGCTGTCGACAGGAGGTATCAAATCGATTCCATATGTTTAAATTTTGAGGAGGCTTTTGACACCGTTCCTCCCAAACGACTTCTAATCAGATTGCGTGCCTATGGAGCATCGTCTCAATTGCGCGACTGGATTCGTGATTTCCTGTCAGAAAGGTCACAATTCGTAGTAACTGACGGAAAGGCATCGAGAAAAACAGAACTAATATCTGACGTTCCCCAAGGAAGTGTAATAGGCCCTCTGCTGTTCCTTATCTAGGCGCAAGCGACATAGTAGACAATCTGAGCAGCTCTCTTAGAGTGTTTGCAGAAGATGGAGTCATTTACCGTCTTGTAAAGTCATCAAATGATCAAAACCAATTGAAAAATGATTTAGACAAGATACCTGTATGGTGCGAAAAGTGGTAACTGACTTTAAAGAATGAAAAGTGTGAAGTCATCTACATGAGTACTAAAAGAACTTCCTTAAATATTACTCAGACGATAAAACACACACATCTAAAGGCTGTAACTTCAACAAAACACTTAAGGATTAGAATTATGAAGAACTTACATTGGAACGATTACGAAGATAATGTTGTGGTAAAGCAAACCAAAGACTGTGATTTATTGGCAGAACACTTATAAAATGCAACAGGTCTACCTAAAGAGACTGCGTACACCTCGCTTGTTCGCCCTCTGCTGGAGTATTTCTGTGTGGCGTGGGATCGGCATCAGCTGGGATTGACGGAGGATATCGAAATGTTCAAAGAATGACAGTTCATTTAGTATAATCGCGAAATAATTGAGATAGTGCCAGGATATGATACGCGAATTGGGGTGGTAGTTATTAAAGCAATGGCGTTTTTCGTTGTGGCAAGATCTTCTCAAGAAATTTCAATCACTATCTTTCTCCTCGGAGTGTTAAAATGTTTTGTTGTCGTCTAACGCCATAGGGAGAAATGACATCATAATAAAATAAGGAAATCAGAGCTCACACGGAAAGATTTAAGTGTTCGATTTTCCTGCGCTCTGTTTGAGAGTGGAACGGTAAAGAAATAGCTTGAAGGTGGTTCGATAAACCCTTTACCATGTACTTAATCGTGAATTGCAGAGTAATCATGCAGATGTAGGTGTAGATGTACGGATATTTAAATAACCTCATCTGAATTCGTTAAAGAAGACCTGATCAGAATTTGTTGAATAGTGTTACAAACCGAGGTGTGCAGCTGGATCACGGAAATGAATTCCTCAGATTGCTGCGATTGTCGCAGCCAGTCACAATGGAAGCAACTACGTCAGCTACGAAATAAAAACGTGGGGCGGTGTTGGCGGAGTAGAAGGCTGCCAGCCACGACCAACGGATTCGTGACACACGAGACAAACCTGGCAGTCCTTCTGAAAGCAACGCAGAGGCTCTGACAAAAGCACGTCCGTGTAATCAACTGGGTCTGAATGCGGGATCCCACATTGTGCCCTGCATTCTTAAGTACAGCCTGGAGCCACGCAGATGGTTAGTAGTAAGTTCCCTGGGTTTATGAAAGGCCTTGAGCAGCAGCAATTACTGATCGATTACGCACCAACCCACCACTCACGGCTGCTATGTAACCCAATCCATTTAGTTTCAACGAAGCACTATTCTCTTTCGTCATCTCTTTCTCTATCGATGAGGCGCTCGCATGAGCAAAATTTAATTATTTTTGCTGTCGAGTAATTTTCTTGCCACAAACGAAAGAAAGAGATTAGTCTCTCTCTCTCTCTTTCTCTCTTCTCTGGTAGCTATGGTATCGAGTGGACGCAAATTGAGAAGCGCGCTCACATTTATGTATGACTTCGCTCAAAATAAAGTGTCTGTGGCATTGTCAATATTATTTCAAATACCACATCTCATCCAATGTTATTGTATGTTAAAGCAAATTAACCCCAAGCAGCCCAACAATCTGAAAAGTGAAAAAGAGTGGAAGGAAGTGGGATTATTTGTATTAGACTGATAAACGAAGATCCGACCATAATAAGGATCTTATCAGTTACACATTATGCGACTAGCTTAAAATATTCTGGCCGAATAGGGTCGTGTATGTTATCGTCGAGGGCATGGGCACCCTAATGAGATGTGATAGGACAGCTCATGATAGAAAAAAAACCGTTAAGCTGTCCACAACGGTAAGGATAGCTTGAACACCACATTGCTGTATTAGCAACCGACCTAGTGGCTGTGATACGTCCTCGCCTTCTACAGACTTTTCAACTGACTTACCTAGTCAATTATAAGAGTGATTTACAGTTTAAGGCGGAATCCAAAGAATGGAGCAAGTTCGGATTTTTAACATTAACAAATCATTACCAGAGGTGAAGAAACTATGAGGGACTAAATAAATTCTAACACCCACTGAAGATCTAATCCCAGACCTTCTCATTAATATTATGGCATTTATACTCTGAGTCATTTTTACGAAGATTTTTTTATTTTACTGAAATACCGTGAATTACAACGTTTTGCAAATGTTGATGTGTAGCTTAACCATCATCAGTATCTACTTCAAATTATTTCCTTTAAGGTAGAAATTAAAAATAATAATAATAATGATGGTATTAACAATAATAATAATTCTGAGACCAGTTAAAGAGCGTAAAAACACAGAAGATGTCATAATAGTGAACTTGATACACCTACAGAAAAAAAATTCGGCATTATTAGGAAAATAATAGTTTTCTACGACCACATACAAAGGATGAAACCTAACAGGCTGAAATGAAGATTGTTCACTTATTTCTATAAATTAAAAATGGATAACACATGGTGCAAAGAAATCGGAAGAGACAGAGACGAACTCCAAATTCTTCAACTTTATGTAGTCTTGTCGTCCTAAGTTGCTTGTAATATTACAGTATGTTGTTGATTTTTTACTTTTGGACCGTCTAAATACAACTGCATGAAACAAAATTTTCGTGCCATACGCGTTCCGCCGTTATTTTTTGTCACTGTAGATGCCTTGCAAGAAATAAAGGCGAAACGAGTATGGAACAAAAATTGTGTTTCGTTCAGTTGTAGTTAGACGGCCAAGAGTAAAAATTAAGAACTCAGAATTACTCCACAAGATACTGAGGAATGACTGCTATACAGAAAGAAATGGTAAGACTTGAAAGATTTCCATGAAAAACTCAAGACAAAGACTAGAGCCACTTGGAGATAAGAAAAAAGAGAGAAACATCGTGAAAGGATGAAAGGAATGTGGAAGAAAGTAGAGGAGAAACAGTTGAAATAAATGTAGTCCACAGTGGCCCATTCGTAAAATCATAATTATGGTAATAACACATTTGTGTCCAACTTGCTGGACAGTATAAACTGACCTGAAGTACTTCTTGCAGAACATTTTCTTTATTCTGTGTTGATAAACTATATCAACTGCTTTTAGTTGTAAATTAGAGAAATTAAATAGCAGATTTACAACAACTGCCACAGGATGTCACTATTTTTCCTAAAATGATAGTCCACCTGGATTACAGTAAAGTGAACATCTGATATTTTCGTTCAAATTTTTTGTAGGTGGACGTGATTTAAGCAAATGAACGTATGTGGCTCCACATACCTTATCAAGTCTCAATCAACTGATTTGTTCTGTTGTTTGTTAATTAAATTGTATACACAATAAAATTTGACATGATATCCAAAAACATAAAAAGTTACACCAAACTATGCTTTGTCTCTGTTCCACTCTCACATGTAGTCTCAAAACGGTCTGCATTTTAGTCTATTAGTTTTATGATTTTCCCAGCTGACTTGTGTTTCGTTTTAACTTTATAATCTCTGGAGAGCTAGCGCACATCAGTAAATAATTAACAAGCATAGGTGCCTTCAGATTTCGAATGTATACGTAACTAATGACGCCTGTCGAGCATTGATTGACCCTTTGGAAATATCTGGATGATCTGATGTGTGAACAAATCTTTTGAATGTTCTATTGGAATTATGTACAGTCTAATATGTACATATGTCATACCCGACGTATTGCACTACTGTAATCAGTGCGTGAAAGCTGTTGGAAAACTATTTATATATTTTAACATTTTGTATTTTACGTCTTAATTAATATTGTTCCTTCTAATGCAGGTAATGGTTTGAAAATGTAAGCAAGCGTTCGAAACTAGTCACCAATAAAAGAAATTATATGCAACTTTGACAGAAACCTTAATAAATTGTAAACAGTAAGTTGCTGTCACATCTTGGAGCAAGTGAGCCAGGGATGTGATAATGAGAGCACATGTTAAGAGTGTCTTTTACTTACACGTCTGACATACTGATACCTAAATTTGGGTGAAACATCATTCTATGCTAACAGAAGGAACCACTGAAACTCCAGTCCAATATTTGCGACGCATATTAAAAATAGAAAAGAAAGGAAAAGTTGGTCAGTATAAACTACACATTTAACAGACAAGTAATTAATAATGAAAAATAAAACACTAAAACACGTTATAATTATAAATCAGAATATTAGATTAGTGTTTCTATGGATCTGCAATGCAGAGAGCAAAGAAACCAGATGAAATGAGTGTTTCTACTGCTACGACGTTTACTACACCAGCTGACACAGGTAATAGGTTGGTATAGGTATATGTAACATCAGCAGCATGTGGGACAAAAGGAAATCAGTGCCAGGGGTAATGGAAGGCCAGAACATGAGAACAATTTCATGTGTTAGTAAAACAGTGCTGGCATGAGCTGATACATGGTTACAGTAAGGTACTTTTACACTTAGAGCAAAAATATAAGAAAAATGGTGATATTGATTTTAAAGAAATGAGTTAGAATAGCGTGTAAAAGGAAAAAAAATTGAATTTTTCGCAGAAAAATGATAAGTATAGCAACAATATAATCTGTATTTACATTGTCTATTGTCAGGGTTTATGGTGTTATATAACACCTTGCAGTGATCTCTCGGGAAGTTGCTGACACCTTCACGTTTATTGCGAAGGGAAACTTGCTACAATCTTCGGCACGGCTAACAGGACCAAGCACAACGCAAATCAACAAAACACTGTGGTCATACGTATATGTTAGTTATATGTTTTCCTTTACAAACAAAAATTAGAGTTTGGTTGGTTGATTGATGTAGGGGAGGGGAACAAACAGCGAGGTCATCGGTCCCATTGGATTAGGGAAGGATGGGTAAGGAAGTCGGCCGTTCCCCTTCACAGGAACCATCCAAGCATTTCCCTGAAGCGATTTTAGGGAAATCATGGAAAACCTAAATCAGGACGGCCGGACGTGGGTTTCAACCGTCGTCCTCCCGAACACGAGTCCTGTGTGCTAAGCAGTGCACCACCTCGTTCGATAAACAAGAGTTTGCTGTAGTTTCTAGGAAGCGAAGCATATATTATCTGGAAAATAAAAAATAGCTATTAAGTCGAATTGCTCTCGGCACTGACGATATTATTAAATAGAAGAAGGACGGAAAAAAGTAGCTGTTAAGTAACTGTTAGTAAATCCGCAACAATCGAAACAAAATTCTGCTTTATTTATTCAGTGAGAGCTCACACTGAATCGTCGCTGCCTGCCAAACAGAGTGAAGGACCCAGAAGACATGCTCGGATGTCTACACTATGTGATCAAAAGTATCCGGACGCCTGGCTGAAAATGACTTACAAGTTCGTGGCGCCCTGCATCGGTAATGCTGGAATTCAATATGGTGTTGGCCTACCCTTAGCCTTGATGACAGCTTCCACTCTCGCAGGAAAACGTTCAGTCAGGTGCTGGAAGCTTTCTTGGGGAATGGCAGCCCATTCTTCACGCAATGGTGCACTGAGGAGAGGTATCGATATCTGTCAGTGAGGCCTGGCACGAAGTCGGCGTTCCAAAACATTCCAAAGGTGTTCTGTGGGATTAAGGCCAGGACTCTGTGCAGGCCAGTCCATAAAAGGGATGTTATTGTCGTGTAACCACTCCGCCACAGGCCGTGTATTATGAACAGGTGCTCGATCGTGTTGAAAGATGCAATCACCATCGCCGAATTGCTCTTCAACAGTGAGAAGCAAGAAGGTGCTTAAATCATCAGTGTAGACCTGTGCTGTGATAGTGCCACGCAAAACAGCAAGGGGTGCAAGCCCCTTCATGAAAAACACGACCACACCATAACACCACCGCCTCCGAATTTTACTGTTGGCAATACACACGCTGGCAGATGACGTTCACCGGGCATTCGCCATACGTACACCCTGCCATCGGATCGCCGCATTGTGCACAGTGATTTGTCACTCCACACTACGTTTTTCCACCGTTCAATCGTCCAATGTTTACACTCTTTACATCAAGCGAGGCGTCGTTTGGCATTTACCGGCGTGATGTGTGGCTTATGAGCAGCCGCTCGAACACGAAGTTTTCTCACCTCCCGCCTTGTCATAGTACTTGCAGTGGATCCTGATGCAGTTTGGAATTCCTGTGTGATGGTCTGGATGGATGTCTTACTATTACACATTACGACCCTCTTCAACTGTCGGCGGTCTCTGTCAGTCAACAGACGAGGTCGGCCTGTACGTTTTTGTGCTGTACGTGTCCCTTCACGTTTCCACTTCACCATCACATCGGAAACAGTGGAACTAGGGATGTTTAGGAATGTGGAAATATCGCGTATAGACGTATGCTACAAGTGACACCAAATCGCCTGACCATGTTCGAAGTCCGTGAGTTCCGCGGAGCGCCCCATTCTGCACCCTCACGATGTCTAATAACTACTGAGGTCGCTGATATGGGGTACCTAGCAGTAGGTGGCAGCACAATGCACCTAATATGGAAAACGTGTGTTTTTGGGTTGGTGTCCGGATATTTGATCACATAGTTTATATAACTTTATATACGTACATATCGTCGGGGTTATGCAAATGATTAGCCTTGCAGTACTCTGTGACAAGTAAAATGGCTACCAGAGAGCATTAGTCTTGTTCATTTTAGTGCTCTTACCAGGCCTGATAGGGTATCTAGGGAGTTGAACAGCTTCAGATGTTGAGTGATCACTGCAAATGACACGGACATGCCGCATACTTGCTTGAGACAGTCTTATCAGCACCTGTTAGAATTTGAAAGCGTCGTCATTGAGGGTCTCCATTTGGTTAGCTGGTCAAATAGTGCAAATATCCAGAAATGTGTGGCATTTGGATGTTACAGGGACCCAATGTTGGACTGCACTGGAACGTGAGGTGAGACATACTCTTCGTCGAGGTTTCGTTAGACCATATCTGACAATTACAATAGAGGTTCGTTGCATTGTGCACCATGCACATCATAATCCCTTCACCCCGAGAACAAGCAATGGTCCCCCTACCACATTCTCTGTCATACCGGACTTCAGCGTGACTTCAAACACTTTGTTACAGGAAATGTTCAAAATGTCATCCGTTAGCGAGGATACATGCATCCACCCTCCGTCGCATGGAATCCCTGATGCGCTGATGCAGCTCTGGAGAATGGCGTATTGTATCACAGCCGTCCACAATACGAGCACGAAGAGTCTCTACATTTGGTACCGGGGGTGCGTAGACAAGAGCTTTCAAATGCCCCCATAAATGAAAGTCAAGAGGGTTGAGGTCAGGAAAGCGTGGAGGCCATGGAATTGGTCCGCCTCTACCAATCCATCGGTCACCGAATCTGTTGTTGAGAAGCGTACGAACACTTCGACTGAAATGTGCAGGAGCTCCATCGTGCATGAACGACATGTTGTGTCGTACTTGTCAAGGCACATGTTCTAGCAGCACAGGTAGAGTGTCCCGTATGAAATCATGATAACGTGCTCCATTGAGCGTAGGTGGAAGAACAAACTAAAATGAGCTCTAACATGGAAATTAAGCGTTTCCGGACACATGTCCACATAACATCTATTCTTTATTTGTGTGTGAGGAATGTTTCCTGAAAGTTTGGCCGTACCTTTTTGTAACACCCTGTATTGTTCGCGCGCCTGCCTGAGAGGCATATTTATTGGTCAGCTGAGTACATGGAATGAAATTCACAACGATTCTATGCCCTGGTATCGGCATGTCCCCTGTTTACTATTCTGGACAGCTGCGTGGTGAAGTTGCCCTGTGGCGTCACACATTCATCCATCGGCCGCCAAAGTTTACAATTTTACATTTTCCGTCGATACCTGTATAGATATCAATTTGTGACCAATTTGCATAGCTCCTTGACGATCCTTGTTCTTCTTTTCTTTGTGTTATACAGTCTGGACGGGTTGTGTGAATTATCGTAAGTTCCATTCGTGTAGTTTCTATGACCTCAAGGATAAAATTAGATTAATAAAACTCCCATAGTTCCACGTAAATTACGGTCCTTCTCATTTCCCATCCGTGTTATACCGAGTGTTTCAAAAGGATTCATCCGATTTCAAATGCGTATAACTTCTACATGAATGAAGACAGAAACTTGAGGTAAATTTCAATATATGCATCGAAACTAAAAGTTTACGTAGCCACTAGATGTAAATTTTGCGGTTCGTGTGGTTGCCGGAAGTGGCCTCCCTGGAGCAGTTAACTTGCCCGTTCATAATCCAACGTAGCAACAGAAGGCGTTTTGCAGTCTCAGTTATAGCAGGTACAATTCGGCTACACGTGCGCGGCGTGATTTTCGTTGAGAGCTCTGCACTCAACTTCTTACTGCTCAAAGCATTCAGTGATGGCATCAGCAGTTTCTAATCACTGGTTCCGTATGCAGGGGGAAATTCATAGGTCAACCCGTGCGCTCGTTCAAGGCGCATGGCATATACCTTACAAGCCTGCTTTCGTACCAGCCTAGATGTAGCCATTCCTCGCGTGTCTGTCTGCATAGGCACCTCCATGTTTCAGTCCATACTACCAGCTCTCAAAACATGGATAAAAAACTTGCAGTAGAAGAGATTTGTTTCACAGTTTCGAAGATGGAGAAATGGTCACAGCTCTTTAAGGTATGTGTTTTAGAACCCATATTTACTAGACTTTTCTGCTACGAATGATCGTTCCTATAATATCCATGAACATTAACCATTCCTCCTGGGACAGACTGTATAAACCTAGCGATATGACAGTTTCCTCAGTACGTGAGAAGCTCGTGGCGACGTATCAGAACTAAATCGTAGTCACTTTAGTGTCCCTTCTTCAGCATAGACAGATAATTAGGCTTTCACTCCCAGTGCAAGTTGACAAGTTGAAATCTATAGAAAGGGAGCACTAGCTCTAACTGGATAAGGGTAGCGGTAGAACCTGTCATGGCTTTGTTGAAGGCATCACAAGTGTTCACATGAACAGGTTTCCGAAATCGACAGGAAATTCAGATCAGGATGGTTCTGACATCTACTCTTGCCTTCCTCGCTAAAGATAAGCGATCGAAGTGGCGCAATGGTTAGTACAACGAACTGATATTCAGGTGGAGTGGGTTTCAATTAAGCGTCCAAATATCCTGATACAGATTTCCCGTCGTTTCCTTAAATCACTTCTGGTGAATACCAGGTGACTTTTTATACAAAATGACGACCGATTTCTTTAAGAACGCGACCGTCATGGATTATTAAATTCGTTTCTGTATTGCTTGCTTGCGGTGTTCAGGAAATCGTGTTAGCAATTGCGCCAGCTGGAAGCTAGTGCACAGAGTAGAGGGTGTCTGGTTGTCTGGCTGCTTCGTACATATCCTTAGAAGTGTGAGGTTCTGGTCCTCCATCTGTACCCCAGAAATGCCACACACTAACAGTTAACACGAAAAGACATATAACGGCGTTTACACGATTTAAAGACAGGTGACGTGCACGATGTTCCTTATCTTAAGCTAAGGCAACGTTGTAGAGAAGACAATACCACTCGGCCACAGAAACAAACACACAATGAGTGGTCTCGTCAGGTGTGGGACACTGCCAGAAATAAACCTACGTGCAGTACCATTTGCCACAGGAAATGCCCTTTTATTTGTGTGTGGATGTGGTTCTCTTTCACTAAGTGTTGGATGGTTTTATTAATTTATTTCTGTGCAAGACATTAGCAGCCAGTTTGATCTTCGTCATTCGTCCTTGATTTTATGGAAAGGAGCTGCTGCTGCTTATCCTATTGGTTTTCCTTGGTCGCCAAAAATCAACGTACATTCGTACAATATTTACGAATAGTCTTCGGGCATTAGACCCCATTTGTTCCAAACACGTAGGCCGTATGATTATTACTATTTAGTACTGTTCAAATGTGTGTGAAATCTTAGGGGACTTAACTGCTAAGGTCATCAGTTCCTAAGCTTACACACTACTTAACCTAAATTAGCCTAAGGACAAACGCACACACACCCATGCCCGAGGGAGGACTCGAACCTCCGCCGGGACCAGCCGCACAGTCCATGACTGCAGCGCCTAAGACCGCTCGGCTAATCCCGCGCGGCACCATTTAGTACTTCCTTTCGTTACTATTACAGCGTTAAGTATACGGTGAAGGCTCTCCACTAAGAGTCGAAGTAAATGTAATGTTGCGGTCTTGAACTTTAAGAATGATGTCAGTGTTAAACTCTTCTTAGCACTTCTAAAAAGTTACCGATTTGCTGTCGAAAGACGACCTATAAAGAGATCATAAAACGAAATTAAACAACGTAACGATCGAAAGAAGCATAGTAACAAGACAAGCAGGTAAAAGCAAAGGTATCCACCACCAGAGGGTTGCTTTGTACACCGCAGTGATCCACAAACTATGATCCTTTTGGAGCTGCTATGCTGTTGCCTTCCTCCGACCTTCGAACTTCAATACACATTCCGCTATAGAGGGATCTACCGTTTAACGTGGACTCAGAACCACAGCGATGCTCAGCATTTGTCACACACACAACTTACTGCCGTAAGTGAAAACAGCGATAAAAAAAATGGTTCAAACGGCTCTGAGCACTATGGGACGTAACATCGGAGGTCATCAGTCCCCTAGAACTTAGAACTACTTAAACCAAACTAACCTAAGGACATCACACACATCCATGCCCTAGGCAGGATTCGAACCTGTGACCGTAGCAGTCGCGCGGTTCCGGACTGAAGCGCCTAGAACCGCTCGCCGCCGCGGCCGGCAACAGCGATAAGAGACAGAAAATGTCCATAGGCCACCTGATTGAACGCTGAACCTTTAGATCTGTAGGCTGAACTATCGAGCCAGTTATATTCCTACTGGACACAGCAAGATCATACATCACATGCAGGATGGGATGAAAAATCAACAAAGGTTATGCATCAGCGTAGCAAACAGACAGCTGCAACTTCTACGGAGATCATACACGGTCCATTCACATTAATGTGACCACCGCCTATGTTCGACATCAACGTGCAGTAATCAGTCTCAGATAGCTGGTGGCAGCACTAGCAGTGGTGGGTATATAAAGCATGTCCATGGCACGCGGAAAAAGTACTGTCATTGTAATGAGAAAACGGTGCGTTTTGTCTGATTTCCAAAAGGGCATGATAACTGGCTTCCTCGACAAGGGTGGAAGCATTTCTGAAACGGCAAAGTTTGTAAACAATTCCCATGGCGCCGTGGTTAAAGTATACCGTGCATGGTAAAATGACGCTATCCAAGACTGGCACCGAGGGAAATAGATGACAGAGATGAACGATGGCTGCGAGATGTGTACGGACAGACAGACGTTCAACTGTTGAGCAACTAACCTCCCGGATGGAACCAGGCGCTACCAGCAGTGTCTTCTCAACGACAGGTTAGCGAAAGCTTCTGCTTATGGCCCTCGCGGCAGGCGCCTGGTTCAAGCACCCATGATGACTGCTATTCATCGGCAGTACGCAGATGGAAGTCAACTGAGTGGCGACAGGAGGCCTTTTCAAATGACACGTTTTATTCTCCATTATACAAATGGCCTATGCAGGGACAGGCGTGAAACGTCTGAAAGCAAACACCCTGCAGCAATAGAGGAAGCGTTGTGGTCTGGGCATTGTCTCCGTGGCATTCTCTGGGTCATATCGTCATTCTGGAAGGCACAATGGATCGAAAAACGTATGTATCTATCCTTGGGGACTATGTCCACCTCATCATGCAGTTTGTTTTTTCTCCGCACAATGGCATCTACCAGGAGGACAATGCAATGTGTCACCCAGCTCGCAGTGTATGTTCTTGGTACGAAGAGAACTAGTATGAGTTTACCGTATTCCCCTGGGTACCAGACGCCCCGGATTTAAACTCAATCGAGAATCTGTGGGACCACCTCGATCGGGTTGTTCGCTCCTTGGATCCTCAACTGAGAAACCTGGCACAGCTGGCGACGGCATTGGAGTCAGCTTGGCTCCACATCTCTATAAGTACCTCGCAGAACATCACTGACTCTCTCCCTGCACGTCTCGCAGCAGTCCATGAGGTGGCCATATTAATGTGGCTGGACAGTGTAACGTTCCACTATCCAGTTTTGGGATACGATGCAAGTGTATAGGCCCAGTATCAACATGCGTAAGCGTGTAAAGACTTAATGTAGAACGGTTAACAGGTTATTTTCGACTATACTATCCTATGAATTGCAGGTGAAGCTGAAAATACGTCCATTGGACATCAGCAGGAAAAGAGGTACCAAGGTAGACAAGGGCGACAAAGCTCAAGTACATGGGACTCTAGCAGTAGAGGTCAGTACGAAAAGAAAGTGAACGTAACATCGCATTTCACAGCTATGGCAATATCTAAGGCCAGGTATAGGTTCCTTTGCAGAGTCGTTGCTTTTGGTCGACCTTAAGCAGGCCTATCAGGAACCATTCCTGTATTTTAGAAAAGCCATCAAAACCTTGAAATGACTCTTCGTGCCATATTTCACTTCGTTGAGACACTGTCTATGTTTCACCTACTTCAAGATGTGCAATGATTCCTTCCTATAGATCGTGTTACAGATGGCGCCTCTGTAGCATCGTGTGAAGTCTTCTCCAAATGAGTACATTTTTCTTAGAAACAAGAAATTATGAGTGTAATTCTCTCATTTTTTTGTCCTTCAACTACTTGACGAAGCGAAGCAGGGAATACTGCTTATCTACCCAAATAGCCATTTCCATTTTGGGAAGAAATCTTCGCTATCATTTGCAGAGATTACTGACCTTTCTCTTTCCATTTTCCACTTTATCAGATTATGCTATATGAGGCTGGAATAATAGAAAATTGTGAAGGTGGTTCGATGAACTCTCTGCCAGGCACTTAAATGAGATTTGCAAGGTACCCATATAGATGTAGATGTAGATATAGATGCTCAAATCTCGAACACTGGGGTACTTCACAGACTTTCCCGTAAGTCGTCAAGCAGGAAGGTGTCTCCGCGTTTATAATTTAAACTGATATGGAGAACATGAAGATAAATATAGCAAATATCTCAAAGCACGTGACACATACCGGTTTGAGGTAAATCAGTGCTGCCCCTCGTTCTATTCTGAACACCCCACAATGATCTCATCTAAACAATTGATTGAGAGTGAGAGGTGCGAGCTTCTTCCGTAAAAAGGCAAGAACGGTTTGAGGAAACAAAGATAAGTAACAGACAAGATGGCGAGTAAAACTGTGGAATTGTAGGATATTATTTTAGTTGTGACGTGCTTTACAATTTTTGTGAGTAAACTTTTAAATACAGCTCTATTATTCTGTCATATTGTCATGTGGCCTGAGAAAGAAACTTGTATAGACATTTATACTTCTAATTATTGATTACAGTGATGTTATCCTGCAAGGTCTTTCTCAGGAAATCTCTCGGTATCTGGGACTGCTTATGAATTCCTGCGTTTGTTTTATATGCAATGTTCGAATCTTTGGTCATATTTCACAATCGTATGCACAGCTACCCTGGCTCCCTGCAGACAAGCGCAGAGGTTTCCATACCCTCTGTCTTCTCTACTGTCTTATCAACGAACACTGTCCTTCACATCTTTCTCGATTTTAACGCTCTTATCTGAACAACATGGCAGAAACACCCATTCCCATCAGATCCAAATCCCTTCTGTTCCATTCCATCCTTCAACTACTTTACCGAAGTCCTTCTCAGTAGCAGGAACCCGACTCTGAAATAACCTCCCCCATTATATTACAGAATTGAATAACATCTCTAGTTTCAGTAGACAGTTAGTGACGTATCTACTAAAGAAACAAATGGGGTTACCATTGTCCCTGTACGCACTCGATACCCTTGTACATTCTTCTTGCCGGCCGAAGTGGCCGTGCGGTTAAAGGCGCTGCAGTCTGGAACCGCAAGACCGCTACGGTCGCAGGTTCGAATCCTGCCTCGGGCATGGATGTTTGTGATGTCCTTAGGTTAGTTAGGTTTAACTAGTTCTAAGTTCTAGGGGACTAATGACCTCAGCAGTTGAGTCCCATAGTGCTCAGAGCCATTTGAACCATTTACATTCTTCTTCGCAACCAGATCTTCCTCTTTTTCCCTGTATTCTTAGCTGATGCGATCTCCTTAAATTTTCTTTCCCCAAGAACTCGCTGTATAAAAAGCGTATATCTAGCACATCTATAAATTCTTTATACACTCCTGGAAATGAAAAAAGAACACATTGACACCGGTGTGTCAGACCCACCATACTTGCTCCGGACACTGCGAGAGGGCTGTACAAGCAATTATCACACGCACGGCACAGCGGACACACCAGGAACCGCGGTGTTGGCCGTCGAATGGCGCTAGCTGCGCAGCATTTGTGCACCGCCGCCGTCAGTGTCAGCCAGTTTGCCGTGGCATACGGAGCTCCATCGCAGTCTTTAACACTGGTAGCATGCCGCGACAGCGTGGACGTGAACCGTATGTGCAGTTGACGGACTTTGAGCGAGGGCGTATAGTGGGCATGCGGGAGGCCGGGTGGACGTACCGCCGAATTGCTCAACACGTGGGGCGTGAGGTCTCCACAGTACATCGATGTTGTCGCCAGTGGTCGGCGGAAGGTGCACGTGCCCGTCGACCTGGGACCGGACCGCAGCGACGCACGGATGCACGCCAAGACCGTAGGATCCTACACAGTGCCGTAGGGGACCGAACCGCCACTTCCCAGCAAATTAGGGACACTGTTGCTCCTGGGGTATCGGCGAGGACCATTCGCAACCGTCTCCATGAAGCTGGGCTACGGTCCCTCACACCGTTAGGCCGTCTTCCGCTCACGCCCCAACATCGTGCAGCCCGCCTCCAGTGGTGTCGCGACAGGCGTGAATGGAGGGACGAATGGAGATGTGTCGTCTTCAGCGATGAGAGTCGCTTCTGCCTTGGTGCCAATGATGGTCGTATGCGTGTTTGGCGCCGTGCAGGTGAGCGCCACAATCAGGACTGCATACGACCGAGGCACACAGGGCCAACACCCGGCATCATGGTGTGGGGAGCGATCTCCTACACTGGCCGTACACCACTGGTGAACGTCGAGGGGACACTGAATAGTGCACGGTACATCCAAACCGTCATCGAACCCATCGTTCTACCATTCCTAGACCGGCAAGGGAACTTGCTGTTCCAACAGGACAATGCACGTCCGCATGTATCCCGTGCCACCCAACGTGCTCTAGAAGGTGTAAGTCAACTACCCTGGCCAGCAAGATCTCCGGATCTGTCCCCCATTGAGCATGTTTGGGACTGGATGAAGCGTCGTCTCACGCGGTCTGCACGTCCAGCACGAACGCTGGTCCAACTGAGGCGCCAGGTGGAAATGGCATGCCAAGCCGTTCCACAGGACTACATCCAGCATCTCTACGATCGTCTCCATGGGAGAATAGCAGCCTGCATTGCTGCGAAAGGTGGATGTACACTGTACTAGTGCCGACATTGTGCATGCTCTGTTGCCTGTGTCTATGTGCCTGTGGTTCTGTCAGTGTGATCATGTGATGTATCTGACCCCAGGAATGTGTCAATAAAGTTTCCCCTTCCTGGGACAATGAATTCACGGTGTTCTTATTTCAATTTCCAGGAGTGTATATCTGCCACTATCATTACTGTTATTATAGTCATTATTACTATTATTGCTTTTATCACAGCTATTAATATGCACAGCTAGTTACAGTATATGATATAGCTCCATACAGTAATGCTAAACAGTCCTCCAAAATAGTGCGTTCAATTAACGATTCAACAAATCAAAATTTTAGGGAAAGCCTGCAACAGTTAGACTGGGATGAGGTGTACAGGGAACCACCTACGGATTATGGTTCGGAGGAACCCTGACAGCAAAGCCATCATGTTGAATAATGCTTTTCGTGCAGCCACAGGACGTCGTGTTACGACTCAAACTGTGCGCAATAGGCTGCATTTTGCCCAACTTCACACCCGACGTCCATGGTGAGATCCATCTTTGCAACCACGACACTATGCAGCGCGGTAGAGATGGGCTCAACGACATGCCGCATGGACCGCTCAGGATTGCCATCACGTTCTCTTCACTGATGCGTGTTGCATATGCCTTCAACCAGACACTCGTCCGAGACGTGTTTGGAGGCAACCCGGTCGGGGTGAACGCCTTAGAGACACTGTCCAGCGAGTGCAGCAAGGTGGAGGTTCCCTGCTGTTTTGGGGTGACATTACGTGGGACCGACGTACGCCACTGGTGGTCATGTAAGGCGCCGTGACCGCTGTACGATACGTGAATGCCATCCTCTGATCGATAGTGCAACCATGTCGGCAACATATTGGCTAGGCATTCATCTTCATGGACAACTATTCGCGCCCCAATCGTGCACATCTTGTGAATTACTTCCTTCAGGATAACGACATCGCTCGACTAGAGTGGCCAACATATTCTTCAGACATGAATCCTCTCGAACATGCCTGGGATAGTATGAAAAGTGCTGTTTGTGGACGTCGTGACCCACCAACCACTCTGAGGGATCTAGACCGAATCGCCGTTGAGGAGTGGGACAATCTGGACCAACAGTGTCTTGATGAGCTTGTGGATAATATGCCAGGACAAATAAATGCATGCATCAAAGCAAGAGGACGTGCTACTGGGTATTAGAGGTACCGGTGTGTACAGCGATCTGGACCACCACCTCTGAAGGTCTCCCTGTATGATGGTACAATATGCAATGTGTGGTTTCCATGAGCAATAAAAAGGGCGGAAATGATGTTTATGTTTATCTATGTTCCAATTTTCTCTACAGATTCCGGAACTCTCGGAACCGAAGTGATTGGTTGGTTGGTTGTTTTGGGGAAGGAGACCAGACATCAAGGTCACCGGTCTCATCGGATTAGGGAAGGACGAGGAAGGAAGTCGGCCGTGCCCTTTGAAAGGAACCATGCCGGCATTTGCTTGGAGCGATTTAGGGAAATCACGGAAAACCGAAATCAGGATGGTCGGACGCGGGATTGAACCGTCGTCCTCCCGAATGCGAGTCCAGTGTCTAACCACTGCGCCACCTCGCTCGAACCGAAGTGATGCAAAACTTTTTTGATGTGTATGTTGCCTCCGGCGACCTTATCATTTTCGCGCCTGTTGAGGTAAAAGGTTGGAAAAGCAGGTAGGTTTCTGGATTTTAGTTGCGGCAGAAATTTAATTCCTGTTGAGCCTGACACGATAGATGGTCGCACCATGGTGAATGCCGTGCGGGGTAGCCGCGCGGTCTGGGGCACCTTGAATCGGTTCGCGCGGCATTCGGAGGTTCGAGTCCTCCTTCGGGCATGGGTGTGTGTGTTGGCCTTAGCGTAAGTAAGTTTAAGTAGTGTGTAAGCCAAGGGACCGATGAACTCAGCAGTTTGGTCCGCCCCGTAGGAACTTACCATCTCCATAGGGAAATGATGTCGGCTGTAGTCGTCGTAAGGGTTGGCGTCTCTAGGCTCTTCCACAGGTCACATTGGCTAATGGTTTGGCTTGATCTGCCAGCCTGCAGCTGATAAGTTGGTTTCTCCCTTAACTACATGAAGTGAGCTGCATCGGAGTGGTGGGGGTGTCGGGGGAGGGGGGGGGGGTTGGGTGGGAGGGCGTGGCTCAAAAGGCATACTGACTGAATGTTGTATACACATACTAGGCTCGTGTAAGGATTAGAGAATTTCCCATGACGCCATATACTTTTGCAGTACCATTTAATTTAGAAATAACTAGTACCCGCACTGGCTTCGCACAAATGGCACTAAGTATTTATGGTCGGATGACTAGTCTGGTGTAACAGTAATTTTGTTTAAAGGGCACTCTGTGGAGTCATGATGGAAATTCAGAGAACAACATTGGGTGGCTGAATAGCAGCACTTTCACATGACTTAAATGTTATAAGAAGCGAATATCAGGAAGGTTCTCAGAAGGCACGAATGTTATCTGTTACATATTTAATTGGCGCCTGGAGTGACATCTCGTGGCACTGATGCGAGTTGCCGACCAGTCCGCCCGACTGCTGCGCTACTTGGACATGAGCTGCGGCCACTTTCTGGCTGCCTAAAAATCCAGCGTCAGTCTTGTGTGAGCTACTTTTGTCTGCTTTTTCCCTTTTTTCCATTCACACCCCTTAAACATTAATTTCATTATCAACATAATACCTGATACGTCCTGCACTGCAGGTTACTTAAGAAGTTTGCGGTAACGCGTACTGGCCTCCCGAAGTGGTGACCTTACGCCTGTCACAGCTAGATAGCAACGTCGTCGTTTTCACAGCGGCGGAGGACTTAAATTCATCACAGCCCAGCCAATTAGCACGAAATATTTATAAATTATGTACATAAACCCATCTCGTGAAGCAGTCTATCTTTTAGTGAAAACCATATGAAAACCTTAAATCTACACCAAAAAATAACTTCTTATCAACTTAATACCTGATACATACTGCATCATAAGTTGTTTAGGTAATCGGCAGTAACTCGCTCCAGCCCCCCGGTAGGCGTAGTTCGCCTGGCACTACAGTCAGGTGACCTTGTGCCTATCACCACTAGATGGCAATAATATTCTATTCACATCATCAGGGGACCTTAATTCATCACAGTTCAACCAGTTTATACGAAATATTTATAATGTACATAATCCTTTCTCGTGAATCCAACTGTCTATTATCAAAAACGATATCAAAATCCCATCTGTTCAAATGGCTCTGAGCACTATGGGACTTAATATCTGAGATCATCAGTCCCCTAGAACTTAGAACTACTTAAACCTGCCTAACCTAAGGACATCACACACATCCATGCCTCAGGCAGGATTCGAACCTGCGACCGTAGCGGTCGCGCGGTTCCAGACTGAAGCGCCTAGAACCCCTCGGCCACTCCGGCCGGCAAAATCCCATCTGTAGTTCGTGAGATAAGCCTGAACGTACAGACAGACTGCCGATATTCTCCCAGTCAGGATGATTCACTGAAAGCTCAATGTTAACGATATACGTTATCCAGTCCATTAGTCGGATACCAAAGTGTTCCTCAATGTAGTTACACCGGTCAGCCAGAACGTTATCACCACCTACCTAATAGTCGATATGTCTACCTTTGGCACGGAAAACAGCAGCGACGCATTGTGGCATGGAAGCAATAAAGCCTTGTTAGGTCGCTGAAGGAATTGGCACCACATCTACCCACAAAAGTCACCTAATTCCCGTAAATTCCGGGGAGGAGAGTGATGAGCTCTGACGCCAGGTTCAATCACATCCCAGATGTGTTCGAGAGGGTTCAGCTGTGGCGAGTTGAGGGGCCAGCCCACCAACTGGAACTCGCCGCTGTGTTCCTTAAACCACTCCATCACACTCCTGGGATTGTGACATGGCGTATTATCTTGTTGAAAATTGCCTCTGCCGTCAGGAACGGTGATTGTTATGAAGAGGGGTACGTGGTCTGCAATCAGTGTACGATACTCCTTGGCCGTCAAGGTCCATTGCACGAGCTCCACTAGACCCATGGATGCCCACGTGAATGTTCCCCAGAGCATAATGGAGGTGCCGCCATCTTTTCTCCGTCCTGCATGTCGTGCTGTTAACATTGGTACACGCAAGGGCCGTCTGCTGCGGAGGCCCATCGTTAGGAGTGTTCGGTGCACTGTGTCTTAAGACACACTTGTATTCTGTCCAGTATCAATGTCATATGTTAGCTCCATCATAGTTCACCACCTGTCGTGTTTTACCAGTCTGCCCAGCCTGTGATGAGGGGTGGTCGCCCAATCTCCACGACATCTGGACGTGATTTCACCTCGATTTCACTACGTGTTGAGGACACTAACCGCAGCACTCCTAGAACACCCGGCAAGTCGCGAAGTTTCCGACATGCTTGTGCCGAGCCTCCGGGCCATCACAATCTGACCTCGGTCAAACTCAGATAGATTGTGGGTCCTCTCTATTCTACACACGGACAGCACACTCACTGATACTGCTTGTACCATACGTGTGTCTGACTAGCAGTCATTCCTCACCAGGTGAGGCTGCTATTGACTGGGTGGGTTTATAGCGATAGCAGTTCGGTGGTCATAATGTTCTGACTGTTAAGTGTATATTGCTATAGGGCATTTATCATTGGTATTTTAGTTGAAAATGAAATGGCTCTGAGCACTATGGGACCTAACTTCTAAGGTCATCAGTCCCCTAGAACTTAGAACTACTTAAACCTAACCTAACCTAAGGACATCACACACATCCATGCCCGAGGCAGGATTCGAACCTGCGACCGTAGCGGTCGCGCGGTTCCAGACTGTAGCGCCTAGAACCGCTCGGCCACCCCGGCCGGCGTATTTTAGTTGTGCCGATTTTAACCTTATTAATTAATGAAAGGCCGTTCCAGTTGTTGATACATAGTTTACTTAAGTCCACGGCCGGTTTCGGCCTTCATATCCTGGCCATTTTCAAATGGATCTTAACCCGACAACAGCAGTACAAATGGTTCAAATGGCTCTGAGCACTATAGGACTTAACATCTGAGGTCATCAGTCCCCTAGAGTTAGAACTAATTAAACCTAACTAACCTAAGGACATCACACACATCCAGGACCGAGGCAGGATTCCAACATGCGGCCGTAGCAGCAGCGCGGTTCCGAACTGAAGCGCCTAGAACCGCTCGGCCACAACGGCCGGCTACAGCAGTACACCAACATGGAGAAGCTAACAATTCTACTCTTCTTTGGCAGGTCAAAATGGGGCTGACGACTATTATTAAAACAGTTTCGTAAGTTTAGCAGTGCCGACAAATGATCCGAGTTCATTGATAAACGTCTGTTTGTTGGTAAGTGGCGCAAAACGTCGCGTGATTTTTCTCGTGCACAATACATCGCTAAGAGTGCGTGGATTCCGACCGCGAAAGAGAGACTGCGCGATACCACGTCATCTCCCACGACGAATAGAAGGAATGTTTCAATACATCTGTGTTGACGTGAAAGAGCACGGAAGTGAAAACAAGTATACAATTATTGCTCTAGTTGGAGGGTGGAGCAACTTGACGTTAAAAAAATTTGAATCTCTACCTCCTATATGATCGAAGTCTGACACTGATGAGTTACAGCATAATCTGTCTATGTATAGATAGATGCTCTACATGCTAAATCATATTACTCAATAGTGAACGTAGTGAAATGTCAAGACAACTCACATTATTCGCCGCTCGGAGTGGCCGCGTGGTTAGAGCTGCCATGTCACGAATCGGGCGGCCACTCCTGCCGGAGGTTCAAGTCTTCCCTCGGGTATGAGAGTGTGTGTGTGTGTTGTCTTCAGTGTAAGTTAGTTTAAGCAGTGTGTAAGTCTAGGGACCGATGACCTCAGCAGTTTGGTCCCATAGGAATTCACTCACACATTTGAACACATTGACATTGTTCCATACTCTCTTGGTAAATGTAAATGTCGTGTGACTAGGGCCTGCCGTCGGGTCGACCGTTCGCCGAGTGCAAGTCTTTCGATTTGACGCCACTTCGGCGACTTGCTCGTCGATGTGGATGAAATGATGATGATTGAGACAGCACAAAACCCAGTCCCTGAGCCGAGAAAATCTCCGACACAGCCGGGAATCGACCCCGGGCCCTTAAGATTGACATTCTGTCGCGCTGACCATGCAGCTACCGGGACGGACACTCTCTTGGTGAATTTCTAGTGTAGATGGATTGTCATTATTTCCCCCCACCTGTAGACGTTTAAATGTGTCGTACGGATAACAGGTGTGTGCTTGCACAGTATAGCGGTTTTTCTCCATGGAAAGTGGTGGAGTAATGGATCTTTTTTCCTGCACTCCACAAGATTTTATTGATAGGTGCGTAGTGATACACAGTCTGAAGATAGAGAATTAGTCCCTACAACATCTTCAAAAATGGTTCAAATGGCTCTGAGCACTATGGGACTCAACTGCTGAGGTCATTAGTCCCCTAGAACTTAGAACTAGTTAAACCTAACGAACCTAAGGACATCACAAACATCCATGCCCGAGGCAGGATTCGAACCTGCGACCGTAGCGGTCTTGCGGTTTCAGACTGTAGCGCCTTTAACCGCACGGCCACTTCGGCCGGCACAACATCTTCCCAAGACGGTCAGATACTGGTAATGAAAGTTCCGTCCACTGCCAGGATTATAAGTGGTGTTCAGCGAAGAATGCCACCGCACTATAGGTGATCACTGACAGTTGCAGTGGACCACAGATTCGAAAACCTACCTCAAACAGTAACGTAACGCGGTTTTGTACCGTCTCTATGGTAACCCCTCAGTGTTGCCATAGCTCTGTACACGGCTACTATTTTCGTTTGCAGACGTGAGCATTTCGCAGCTGAAAGTTGGCAACAGCGCTTGCGAGCTGTCATTGGCATTTTGTTATGCGCGTTTGAAATGATAGAAATTCGTGAAAAATCAAAGCTTAAGTCTATGATGTGTATTTATCCATGTTGGCTTGGGAACACACCTGCTATTTTCTGAAATATCACTGAGGGATCATATTGCAACAGGTCATACTTTTCGAACGAGTGATTTAGTTCATTATAATTAGTTTCGGACCTAGGCAGTGAGGAGTTCTTACAAATTTCACATTTTTGTCTAATAACTTAACAGAATATCGGTAATTTTGTGGTTTAAAAAATCTTTTACATAATATGCAATGTCTACACATTCTGATTAATTGAGGAAAAGGTTTATTTTATATATATCGACATGGAGGTAATTACTCAGCACTCCGCTTCTGGGATTCGCGTAGGCGCATCAGCGCTCTAATCGCATACGCTCTGCGGATTAACAGTGAGAACTAGTGTACCGGCCTGCCTGGATATGGTTTTTAGGCGGTTTTGCACATGCAACTAGGTGAATACCGGGCTGGCACCCACGTTCCCGCCTCAGTTATTCGATACGAAAACATTTCGAAGACGTGCTCACACATTCACGCGAGACAATACTCGACGCAAACGGATGGGGTACAAAAATTACAGGAAGGCCATCTGGCCATCCTCTACTAACATAGCCAAATGCAGATTAACATGCCGATCCTGTGAAGATACAGGATAAGACCAGGAAAAGGAAGAAGATTACAACATAAAAGTCTGCTCTATTGATGTGACATGCTGAAACATGAACCAGGCTAGGACAACATGGTGAAGATACCTGTTTACGTGTTTTATGTTTACATCTGACGTAACGAAAGTGATTTGGTTGGCTATACCAAAGAACAAGATAGTTCAGTTATAGGATACTTTTACAGTTATTTTATCTTCCGCTGAAAAGAGCCCTATTTCTATCACAGAACTTGAAGAAACTTATATATTTAATTTTTAAAACTAGTGAAAATGTACAGCATAGTTTGTTTGGCAAGAAAATATTTTTTGGTATTCTAACTTAAACAATGGCACTATACGTATTTTCTCCATCAGTACAAAATTAAAGGAGTTGGACGAAATTTTATAGGAAAATTTGGTTCCATAGCTCTGGTTGGTCATTCAGGCTGTAGTCAAGGTTGTTGTGAATGTGGCTCTGTATTGGTAACTCTTGCAACAAATTCATCTGTATTCATTTCTCAACACAGTGTAGTACATGTAAATATTCTTCAGTGCTGTTCTCCATTTTTCCAAATGAGCAGCAAATGTTGGTTTAAGTTGTTAAACCCGAGTGGCATCCATCAGTTCACGTCTTCGCATGGTGAAATTCCAAACAGTTTGGTCAATAAAAAATTTTAGTTTCTAAATGCCAAATTTGTTTTTAAGTTTTGAATTAGTTTATCTTTCGTTTTATTATTTATAGAAAAACAATGTACTTTTAAAATATGATATGCCCCCATAAGCATCCTTTGTCTATGCTTTCCACCTCCAGCGAATCTAGAGCTCTCAAGATAAACATCTTCAGAGATGTGGTTGTTGATGGGGAGAAGCGGTGCGTGGGTGGACAAGTGAGTAAGAGGAGAAAGTGCTAGTGGTCGTTTAAGATGATTAATGAATTTGTATGGTTTGCATTTCAACTTTTCTTTACTTTATGTGAACAATGCAGCCAGACAAATTCGGGAAAAATTAAACACTACGTCAAATAGTTATAAAGTTTCAATATTCTTCATGTTTTTATGCCATAAACACCTACTACGTGTTGCAGACGGTGCTGAGCAGTAAAAATACAAGACGACAAGCAATATTAACTTATTAAGTTTCAGCCTACTAAGCGAGGTAGCAAAGTACGTTTGGTCACACGCTGGACTGTTTATGGATGAGTAGGGTTCAAATGGCTCTGAGCACTATGGGACTTAACATCTATGGTCATCAGTCCCCTAGAACTTAGAACTACTTAAACCTAACTAACCTAAGGACAGCACACAACACCCAGCCATCACGAGGCAGAGAAAATCCCTGACCCCGCGGGGAATCGAACCCGGGAAGATGAGTAGGGAGTCCTACCTGTAGGTTGGGAAAAAAGTCGTTAATGGGAAACCACATTTACATGATTGATAATCAGTGGAAAAAAGACATCGAAACATTACTTTTATCGCTTGTCCCCCGCTTACAACATCTTTCCAGTGACTGGCATCTGGACGTATTTGAAACAGTTATAACTATTATTGGTGTATTTGTCACAACAGCAGATGTTCGAATGGGATTGACAACCAGGGCGATTTCAGTGGTTCTCTGATTTTTTCGTTTCCTGTGAAAGGTGAAGTTTTTCTGGTGAAAATGTGAAATCCGTCATAACTTCATTTTTCGAGCCGCTTAAAAGGTGGAGGGAACTTCTTCTGGACGCTGTGTTATTTACCCTTGCGTCACCGGCATCAACACGACTGGCGCCCGCAACAGACGGGAGAAAGCAGCGGCTGCCGCCAGGAAAACTTCCGCGGCTGGGCGAGATTCCAGAGAAGACCTCGCGGTCTATCTGCGAGCGCAAGCCGCGAGCCACAGGGGACAGCGGCGAAAGTTGAGCGTTTCGCGCCAGCCCGGTAGGTGGAGGGGGGAAGGGGTGGGGGGAACCTCGCCGCATGCCGGTCCAGCGAAACCACTGCATTCGTCGTTGGCAGCCGTCTTTGGCGCTTACAGCTGTCGGCGAGAGTTATTTTTTGTCCATTGTTAGATAAACAAAGCTGCAGTCACTAGTATGGGAACGTCGACATTCCTGGATAAAACTTCTTTAGTTTACTGTCCACGTTAAGATAACCGATTCCTCTGTCGTCATCGTAAACAAGCGACTGTCGTAACTGATGTTATGGTGGTATTTTATCTCTAATACTCTGCTAGATCACATCTTGATGGTGTCATTACAGAAACGACGGAATTTACGTATGCTACCACAGATTGTGTCTAAGGTTGTAATTAGCGATCTCTATCTGAAGTGCTACTGTCTGGCGTATCGACCGAAGATCTTCGCATTTCATTTCTTGACTAATTACGACATGACGGCAGCGAAATGTCATTGAAACGCAAAACAAAATACTTTCCAATTCTGCACCCACATGAGCCTGTTGCATAGTATGTTCCAGATTTCTGGAGAAGAACAACATGAGCTGTTTTAAACCTGGTGCAGGGATTAGTGACAGTTCTGGCGTTTCGTTTCGAAATTAGGGTGGTCCACACATTGAGAGCCCAGTAAGAAAATTGAATCTGCTTTATTTCATTTACTAGCGACCAGTACCGACTTCGCACGGGTAGCACTCAGGTTCTAGAGCCGGACGACTTGTCCGGTTCAAATGGCTCTCAGCACTATGGGACTTAACATCTGAGGTCATCAGTCCCCTAGACTTAGAACTACTTAAACCTGACTAACCTAAGGACATCACACACATCCATGCCCGAGACAGGATTCGAACCTGCGACCGTAGGCGCAGCGCGGTTCCGGACTGAAACGCCTAGAACCGCTCCAACACAGCGGCCGGCACTTGTCCGGTGTATCAGTAATAAATTATATACGCAAAACTTTCCCCGTGAATCAGTCTATCAATTAGTGAAGACATAATCCCAATCCCGACAGTACTTCCTGAGATTAGCATTCTCATACAGAAAAACACGACGGAAACTTAAGTTAATAATACATTAACGTGACCACCGACTTTGCTGAACGTCAATGTGCAATGACCACTCACAGACAGGTGGCAGCACTAGCATTGGAGGGTATATGGTTCAAATGGCTCTGAGCACTATGCGACTTAACTTCTGAGGTCATCAGTACCCTAGAACTTAGAACTACTTAAAACTAACTAACCTAAGGACATCACACACACCCATGCCCGTGGCAGGATTCGAACCTGCGACCGTAGCGGTCACGCGGTTCCAGACTGCAGCCCCTAGAACCGCTCGGCCACCCCGGCCGGCTTGGAGGGTATATAAAGGGTGTCGGAGGGACACTGAAAACAGTGCACTCGTTGTCGTGTTGCGAAAGCAGAGCGCTTTATCTGACGTTCAAAAGGGCATGATCATTGGCTTCCTGGGCAAGGGCCGAAGAATTTCAGAAATGACTAAGTTTGTAAACAGTTCCCGTGCCGACCTGTTTAAAGTGTACCGTATATGGCAAAATGCTGCTATCCAAAGTGGGCGCCCACACAATCGTGGTGCACCACGGGCCATAGATGACAAGGGTGAACGATGGCTACAGAGATGTGTACGGAGGAATAGACGTGCAGATATTGAGCGACTAAAACCTTAGATGAACCAAAGCGCTACAAGCCGTGTCTCCTCAACGATCGTTCAATGAACGTTGCAGCATAGGGGATTTCGTAGCAGGCGACTGGTTCATGCACCCATGCTCACTGCGATTCATCGGCGACTAAGGCTGGAATTTGCAACCCAGTACCGAAACAGGACGTCAGCTGAGTGGTGACAGGTGGCCTTTTCAAATGACTTACGTTTTGAGCTCCATTGGACAGATGGACGTTGGCGTGAAAGGTCTGAAAGCAAAAACCTACAGCAATACAGGGAGCGACATGGTCTGAGGATTGTTTTCGTGGCATTCCCTGGGTCACTTCATCATTCTGGAGGGCACAACGGATCAACACTGGTATGCATCTGATCCTGGGGACCATATCCATTCCCACAAGCAGTTTGTTTTTCCTCGGGACGATAGCATCTACCAGCAAGAAAGTGTAACGTGTCACACAGTTCGCAGTGCACATTCGTGGTCCGAGGAGCAAAAAGATTTGTTTACCGTACTCCCCTGGCCACCAGAACCCCCAAATTTAAACCAAATTGAAAAGCTTTGTGACCACCTCGATCGGGCTGTTGGCACCATGGATCCTCAATCGAGAACCAAGGGCTGGAGTCGGCACGGCTCCACATTCCTGTCGGCACCTTCCAGAACCTCATTGACTCCCTTCCTGCACGTTTCGGGGCGGCCCGCGCCGGAAAATGTGGTTAGTCAGGCTTCTGACAGGCGGTCACATCATATGTGACTACACAGTGTACGTGCTGATATGTATAGATTCTGGTCAAGCTTCGCTGCTTTATAGAGTTTGGGCGGCTGGTTACATCACTGCTTTTCCTTGCAGATACCGCCTCCTTTGTAATAGCTCCAATCATTGCCACGAGATGTCCAAACGTCTATTAAATATGGAACAGATAACAACACACATATTGCACAGTCATCCCTATTATAATTATAAACTATAATGATAAACCTTCCTTGTGAATCGCCGCGAGGGGTAGCCGTGCGGTCTTTGTGTCTTGCCACGGTTCGCGCGGCTCCCCCAACAGAGGTTCGAGTCCTCCCTCGGGCATGAGTGTGTGTATTGTCCTTAGCGTAAGTTAGTTTAAGTTAGATTAAGTAGCGTGTAAGCCTAGGGACCGATGACCTCAGCAGTTTGGTCCCTTAGAACTTACCAAAAATTTCCAAATATTTCCTAGTGAATCATTTTATCTACTGGTGGAAAAAAATATCAAAATCCCTACAGTAGTTCCTCAGATTAGCCTTCACATAGAGATAGAAAAACGCGTCGAGATGATGTATACATGCTTTACTTCTACATGCTGGAGTGCAAAAGAGGGTACCAGAGATCGATAAAGTAGGTGCTACATTAGTTCATCACTGAAGTGGTTGTAATTCGTAAAACCAACTGCCATAAACAATCCGGACGTCTCTTGAACGAAACATATTGTTTTCTCGCACATTCTACTACTGTGATAAACTTTACTAATTAACTAATCAAGTACTCATTATGTACAAACTGATATTAAAATGGTCAAGGCATTTCGTTTTATATCTAAAGCGAGATAAACTTTTACATACCGGTACTTTGTATCTGAAGTGCTGCATTGCCTATCGCTGTTTGTGTGCTCTCACTCAGTACCACTGAGAGATATAATGCGAGTGTGACAATAAAGTTCTCTTATGAAGACGATAAATTATGGGTGTCCTGGAAGATTATCTGCATTTTGGGCCAATGCATTGGTCTATTTTAGCAATCGAGCTGCCTGTACGAGGTATCATAGTTGATTTCGAAAACAGTGTTACGAATAAGTTACTTGTCAGTTTCCTGCACGGTGTACGGTGCAAAGAGATGAAGTGCCTGAAATATTTCTGGAACTCTGAACTTCCTGTTATTATTTTCGGGAACAGACCACAATAGTGATTGTAAATTTCATGGCTTATGTGAAGGAAGGATCTAACTGGATATGTGGATGTCTTTTATTGAAGTATTACTATATTGTGCTGAACTGATATTTCCCTGCTTCGGACACCGTCACGGTAAATGACTTAAGGCTCACAATCTGAAATGCATAAATAATGCTTAATCGCGTACAGGCTGGTGGAAACTTTTTGCATATCAGCAAGGAGTGATGTCAGTGACGGAGACAAGTTTTTCTTTTTTTTGTTCGACCACTGAAGGAGAATAGCGATTTTTTATGCTCGGTTGGTCTCAAATTTCCTAGAAATATACATCTCTTGTGAAGCAGCAATTATATTAGTTTATCAATATGTAGCGTCATAACGTTGTTCAGAACACGGACGTCACATTTAGTTTTGAGAGTTCAGCAAATCAGTGATTGCCACAAAAACAAGCATGAGAAAAAATACTCTTCCATACATCACCCTACAGGAATTCTACTCTCAAGCAAGCTGCTTAGATCGGAATCAGTAATAACAGATTTAACTGACGCAGATTCTATACCTTAGTGGTGCATGGAAGCGTGTGCTCGGAGAGGCTACAGAAAAACACGTTGGGTTGTTTGCTTTCAGATGGGATCGGAGGCCCTACCAGCATTGCAGACACTGAGCTAGTCTCAGACAGGATACAGGGTGCCCTGAAACTATACAGACGGTAGAGGGTCCTAACCCTAGTATTTTGAGATAAGGTACTAATGAATGGAAATAAATATTGCACGCATTACGAGACTTTGAATGATCACTGCAAGTGGGGTGCGTTTTTGTTAATTTATTATGTTTCATAACAAACAGCTTTAGCTGTCAAAGCTGAAGTTTTACTCGTCGCAGGAAATTACAGAAATTCTTTCAATGTATGGTGCAGCAGATTGTGTTGCTCGAAAGCCGAGCGAGTGCACAGAGAAAGGATTCGCAACACGCGTCAACCTAACTGTAAGAATTTAAGGAACTAGGACGTCCAAGCAACACAGAGCTGGCAAAAATTCTCGACAAAGAATTGTTCGCATAGTAGAACCTGAGGAAATGGTGTTGGATCGTGCGGAAAAGGCTCTTCAGTTAGAATCCCTCAACATCCCTCAAAAATTACACCACTATAATAAACAATCTGCCACTATTAGATCCAAATGATTTTTAATCCAGATTTCAGTGCTGTCGAAGGATTATACATCACCCAAATTACTGAATAAACCAATAAACACTAAATAATTATGCTTTAAAAATGTGTCATCACTTAATACGCTTATACAAAAATATGTATTCGTAGTGTATGTACTAAAGTAGCAACTGAAATAAGTTTCATCTTAGCAGTTAAGTAGACTTGCAATTTAAATAACTGTATGTGAAAGTGGAAGACGAGCCAGATAAATGTATATCCAGCAAAAATGGCAAATTTCGTTCATAATCTCATTATCATACAAATAAAATAGACTCGTCACACTTCAAAGAGAATCATAAGTAAAAACTACTGCACGTGTAACTGTAAAACAACTGATAATAGCAGCGTGTAGCCGAAACGCGTCGTGCCAATATACGTAGATTGGTAAAGAGTGACGGAAGCCGCGAAACTGTTTTATTAAAGTTGTTCCAAAATTCTAGAACTGATCGACGTCAGCGATGTAGGCCTATAATTATGTACATCTGTCCCACAAACCTTCTTGAAAACGGGAAGGACCTCCGTTTTTTCCAGTCTCTATGCACCCTTCATTGCTAGATCAACTTATGATTAAACGTTGTTGGAAGGGGAGCAAGTTCTTTCGCATAATATCTGTAGAACCTCAGAGATATCTCATCCGGCCAAGCTGCCCTTCCACTGCTCAACAGTTTTAGTCGATATTTTGTCCCGTGATCGCTTATCTTGATATCAGCCACTTCGGCGTTCGTACGGTGATTGAAAGGAGGGCCCTAATACGATCTTCCGTGGTGAAATTATTTCTATTCCTCTGTCATCTTCTGTTTCGGTGCCGATACGGTCACTGAGCGGCTGAACAGATGATTTCGATACGCATGCCGACTTTCGTTTTTTTTTGTCAGACCGTTTGACAAATTTTAATTTGAAATTGATTAAGTGCTTCTTGCACTGCTTTCCTCACGCTCATTTTGAGTTCGTTCATCTTTTGTTTGTCAACTCGTCTTTCATTTCGCTTAAATATGAGGTGAAGCTCTCTTTGCTTCCGCAGCAATGTTGTAACAAGGCTACTGGATCACGGTGGATGTGTTTCAGCCCTGCCAATTTTTCTCGATACATGGTTGTTGAAGTCATATTGTACAATGCTCTTAAGTCTTATCCATTTGTGCTCCACGTCTTCATCATCAAAGCTGAATATTTGATGTGGCTACTTAGATATTCTGCAATTTGTATCCTGTCCCTCTCGCTACATTTTTTTCAACATTCCACGTGACACCTGCAGTCACTGATGCTATCACGGCATTATGATTACTGGTTCCCTCCTCAACGTTAAATGAATGGAAAATTTTGGATGTTTTTGTTGCTAGGAAGTACAAGACGTTGCCCTCGCCAGTCAGTTCTCTATCCGCTAGAAGTAATTTTCAAACAAGACGTTCAGGACTGCCACCCAGAAATCCGTGACCGTTTCGCTGTCCGCAATTCACACTTCGGTGAGAACAAACTGACCAGGCCAAGCACATCGGAAGGCGCAAAGGCGTCACGGATCCGAGCCGACGTCAGAGGCTCAGGCGTGCCACAGGCATTGTGGCCTCAGCAACGTGGAGCCTGTGCCTCGCTCTCAACAGAGCTCACAGTAGTTTGTGGACACCATTGATTCACCCTATAATCAACACAGTCCTATCTGTCGTTCACACAAAAGAATGTTCTGACCAGAACAACGTGAGTTATTTACGCTAAAAATCTGAACGCTAGCTTGTTTACCTGACCCACTGTCCTGCGATGTACAAATTACGCAGTTATGACAAAACTGACGGAACAAAATTACAGTACTACAATAAAAACTACAAAATATTTAACAGGAAAAGAAAATTTGTATCTGTGGACCGTATATGAAAAACTAAATAAAAAATACTCTCTGGAAATCTACACACAGTCTACAGACCGAGCACTTAGCACGTTGCCGAATTTTATTTTGACTTTTAACGGTACTGATATTTTCCAATCTTCCGCGCGTGTGAATTTAACTTCACTTCTGTGATTCTGTCATAGAAAATACAACTCGCATTCCAATAATCGTCTAACGCCGAGCAGCCATGTGTATGCTCGACCTCAGAACTTTGTGGTCACGGTTCCACTCTCAAATTGCGACTTTTCCCTAAGTCTCGCGGAATCTATGAACTCTCCCTTTATTCTTATTAGGTTTTCATTCCTTATATAGTAAAAGTTCGTCTCCCGGGATAAGATACATGTTTCGAATGATCTGCAAACGGTTCTCACCAAACTCGTTCGACTACAAGTGTCATGGTCTATGTGGTGTTGAAGAAGTTGTCCTTTTGGTCCTTTAGGTAGTTGCTGGTAAACCTTTCGGGATGTGAGGTCGTGGTCCAAGAAACTCTTCTGTTCCTGACGTTTCGTTCAAGACTGCACTGGACATCCTCAGAAGCGCCCCTCCACTGAGTCTTGCCAACTGACGGGTCGGACGTCCGAGAGCGACATAAATACTGTAGGAAAGGGGGGTGGTCCAAGTAACACCTGATGGGCAGAGATAATCCTTGTGAGAAATGAAATTTAACTATCGATTGTTGCCTTGTCAAATATAAAACTGTCTAGCGTTTCTGCGGAGCTACTGTCCATATGTCGCTAAGTCATGTACTCCGATCTGTGAAGGATAAACTCCCTCCTCGGTCGACATGTGGTGTATACAAAATTCGTGTACGTGAGGTAAAGTTTGTATTGGAACTACCAAGAAGATAGTAAATACACGGCTAAAAGAGCACAAAAGTCTTTGCCGACTAGGAAAAATAGAGAAATCAGCTGTAGCAGAGCATGCTCTTCAGTCAGGAAACCACGAAGTGAAGTTTTCTGAAACAGAAATTTTATTTACAATGTCAAATTATTATCCACGACTGTTTAGAGAAGCCATTGAAATTTATAAGCATCAGAATAATTTTAATAGGAAAGAGAAGGCACTGAAACTTAGCGACATATGAACAGTAGCTCTGCAGAATCGCTAGACAGTTTTATCTTTGACAAGACGACAATCGATGGTTAAGTTTTATCTCTGACAAGGATTATTTCTGTCCATCACGTGTTATATTGACCACGCCCCTTTCCTACAGTATTTATGTCGCTCTCGGACGTCCGACCGGTCAGTCGGCAAGACAAAGCGGAGGAGCGTCTCTGAGGATGTCCAGCGCAGTTCTGGACAAAACGTCAGGAACAGAAGAGTTTCTTGGACCACGACCTCACATCCTGAAAGGTTTACCAGCAGCTATGTCATCCGGTCGTGAAAGCCTTCCTTCTATGACCTTTAGGTAGTGCTCGCTCGTTGCTCATCCCGTATATAAAATTCTGAGGTTCTGCTCTTTCAGTACACCACTAAATCAAACGCACCAGTATCATTCACAGCCTTGCACAACACACGTCACCTCGTCCAGTGTAGCATCGGATTCCCCGGAAATTGCCTCAGAGGGTCACAGGTAATCCGCGAAAGCAACTACCTGCTTTGTTTCTGTATCCTACTACAGTTCCTCCAGGAGGAGAAAATTATAGGCGACAGTTAGAGAGAGGTGTATAAACTGCAGGGCAAAAACGTAACACCCTCAAGGACAAGGTCATCTTATAGTTAAGTGATGAGGATGATGATGTTTGGTTTGTGGGACGCTCAACTGTGCGGTTATCAGCGTCCGTACAAATTCTCAACCTTTGCTCAGTCCAAACTCACCACTTTCAGGAATGATGATGAAATGATGGGGACAACACAAACACCCAGTCATCTCGAGGCAGGTCAAAACCCCTGACCCCACCGGGAATCGAACCCGGGACCCCGTGCTCGGGAAATGAGAACGCGACCACGAGCTGCGGACTATAGTTACGTGAGGTAACAGGCAGTCCATCATTGCAGGAATATACGGTAAGAGTTCAGACCAAATGAAACATACATGTCACAGTAGAGGGTGTCTACGCAGTAGCACCAAGCCATAGTATAAGCCCCTCTGATGGCAACGCAGCTGTGTTCTCTCAGATGTAAACAATCACAAAGGTGCCGAATGGCATCCTGCGATAAATTGTCTCAAGCACTTTGTGCCTTTTTTTGGAATTCACCATTGGATCTTGCAGGCCCTGGGAATGAGTAAGTTCATGCTTCATCGTGTCCCATACATATTCAATCGGTAGAAGATCAGGTGATCTTGCTGAACAGAGCAGTTGTTGTACACCATGAAGACCACGTTGCGTCGTAGCAGCCGTATGTGGACGTGCGTTCTCCTGCTGGAAAAAACACATCACCTTCCTGTCGAAGAAATGGCAGAAACAGGGGGATAACAACCTGTGCAATGTAACGGGCACCGGTGACTTTACCCGGCAAAAGCACAAAATATGGTCGTGACTTGTACCTGGTGGGCTGCCACACCATGAAGGCTGGTATGGGACCTGTGTGTCATGGTCGAATGCAGTCTGGGAAGGTAGCTCAACAGGTCTACGACATACACGTGTATGTCCATCACTCGCATACAGACAGATCACTGAAGAGAACAGAACGCCATTCCACTCCCCAGTCGACTCTTTCGCAGCACCAGAAGAACCATCATCAGTGGTGTCGTGATGTTAACGGTAGTCTGGTCGGATTCACAAGTGTTCTTAGTCCTGCTACAAGTAGACGGTCCCCAATCGTCCCTGATGTCACAACAGTTACATGTGCCCCGATTGAGTCCCTGGATGATGTGTGGTCGGCCACCGCTGTTCGCACAATGCGTCGATCTTGACTTGCGTCTGTACTACATGGACGTCCAGAACCTGGTCTATAGTCACGGGAAAGTTCCACAGACCACTGTTAAAAGCAGCGACACACATCCGTTACATTGTACCCAACATGTGCAACAGTCTATCGATATGTTTATCCAGCTTCCCACAGACCCACAATGGGAACCCTTTTAGATGGCGGAAGCTGTTCAACAGAAGTAGGTTCTCGTCGGTGGAGCATGGTTGTACCTTAGAATGAATACTGCAAACACCGTTCACCTCTAAAGTCAGCACAGTTACTGTGTGCAGAGTCAAAACAGAGGGTGCACAGACATACCTGCTGAGCGCCATCGGATCGCCAATGACGGTGACAAATGAATCACACACACTACAGCTCTTCACTACGCACATATTTACCCTGGAGCCACTGAACACAGTCCTTCAGGGTGTTGTATTTCTTTCTTTCCAGCAACATAGTTTCTTCATTATGAAACCTCCCCTTAGAAAAATTTATGAATTACTGTGCTGGTAAACCCCTTACGTTGTTTGATTTTCAAACAGCTGAGCAGAACTGAACGTACTCAGACATTTCACTCTTTATTTATTCTGATCAACACTAAACTGACACACAATATTTTTAGCGCAACGCAATCTGACTTTCAATAATCCCTACAAAAGAATGGCCCTGACTAACAATAACCTATACCTTTCATGAATCACTTACCTCACAAAAATCTTCGTTACTCGAACTACTGCAATACAGTGAGCGCCAATACTGCCAGCTAAATAAAGGATTCTAACTACTGAAGGCACTAACTATTGATAGGCATAGTTAGCAAATGAAAGATTTTGATAGAGAACAAACAATGTATTTACCTTAATAGTGTTCAAAAGTCATTATATATATACATATATACACTCCTGGAAATGGAAAAAAGAACACATTGACACCGGTGTGTCAGACCCACCATACTTGCTCCGGACACTGCGAGAGGGCTGTACAAGCAATGATCACACGCACGGCACAGCGGACACACCAGGAACCGCGGTGTTGGCCGTCGAATGGAGCTAGCTGCGCAGCATTTGTGCACCGCCGCCGTCAGTGTCAGCCAGTTTGCCGTGGCATACGGAGCTCCATCGCAGTCTTTAACACTGGTAGCATGCCGCGACAGCGTGGACGTGAACCGTATGTGCAGTTGACGGACTTTGAGCGAGGGCGTATAGTGGGCATGCGGGAGGCCGGGTGGACGTACCGCCGAATTGCTCAACACGTGGGGCGTGAGGTCTCCACAGTACATCGATGTTGTCGCCAGTGGCCGGCGGAAGGTGCACGTGCCCGTCGACCTGGGACCGGACCGCAGCGACGCACGGATGCACGCCAAGACCGTAGGATCCTACGCAGTGCCGTAGGGGACCGCACCGCCACTTCCCAGCAAATGAGGGACACTGTTGCTCCTGGGGTATCGGCGAGGACCATTCGCAACCGTCTCCATGAAGCTGGGCTACGGTCCCGCACACCGTTAGGCCGTCTTCCGCTCACGCCCCAACATCGTGCAGCCCGCCTCCAGTGGTGTCGCGACAGGCGTGAATGGAGGGACGAATGGAGACGTGTCGTCTTCAGCGATGAGAGTCGCTTCTGCCTTGGTGCCAATGATGGTCGTATGCGTGTTTGGCGCCGTGCAGGTGAGCGCCACAATCAGGACTGCATACGACCGAGGCACACAGGGCCAACACCCGGCATCATGGTGTGGGGAGCGATCTCCTACACTGGCCGTACACCACTGGTGATCGTCGAGGGCACACTGAATAGTGCACGGTACATCCAAACCGTCATCGAACCCATCGTTCTACCATTCCTAGACCGGCAAGGGAACTTGCTGTTCCAACAGGACAATGCACGTCCGCATGTATCCCGTGCCACCCAACGTGCTCTAGAAGGTGTAAGTCAACTACCCTGGCCAGCAAGATCTCCGGATCTGTCCCCCATTGAGCATGTTTGGGACTGGATGAAGCGTCGTCTCACGCGGTCTGCACGTCCAGCACGAACGCTGGTCCAACTGAGGCGCCAGGTGGAAATGGCATGGCAAGCCGTTCCACAGGACTACATCCAGCATCTCTACGATCGTCTCCATGGGAGAATAGCAGCCTGCATTGCTGCGAGAGGTGGATATACACTGTACTAGTGTCGACATTGTGCATGCTCTGTTGCCTGTGTCTATGTGCCTGTGGTTCTGTCAGTGTGATCATGTGATGTATCTGACCCCAGGAATGTGTCAATAAAGTTTCCCCTTCCTGGGACAATGAATTCACGGTGTTCTTATTTCAATTTCCAGGAGTGTATATATATCAGTTCATGACATCCAGTCTTACAAATTTCGTTTTTCTGACGGACACACGTTCAGATCGTCAACTCTCAAAACTCTGCCATCTCTCTCCCCACATCCACCACTGCTGGCGGCTCACCTCCAACTGCGCAAGGCTACGCGCTGTTCACATTCAACTGCACAACACTACAATGGCGAATATTCCAACAATGCCAACCTGCCACAGACTGCACACAGCACAGCCAGTGATTTTCATACAGAGCGCTACGTGACGTTACCAACATAAAAACCTAAACAGCCTACTTACAATTGCACTCGGTCGCTCGGCCTCTACATTATTCCTTAATGCGGTATTGGACGAAGTGACGTACTTGGAGATCTTTCATTCGTATGAATTTTTCTACTCAGCAGAGGGAGTCGATGGCTCCTGTAATGTCTAACATTATAACCATCACTTATTTCTGCTACGAGTTATGTGACTAGTCGCATCATCACTCTATCTTCTTTCCTAAATCCCGTAGAGTGTTTAAGGCTATGCAGATGCATACGTGCTTAGAGACGTTTACATATTAGTCCACTCCTAAATCTTAGCCAGGTGGCTGATTAGACTGTTTACCTTGACAATTCAGTCTCCGAGATCTTTATCTTCATCCTTTTGGATTGTAACTAACCTCTCAGATCTCCGATACTCTTCCCAGTTTTAAATTGTTATTCAGTAATTTCATTAAGTAAGGTATGATCTCTAGAGCAAGTTCTTATTGTACATCTGGATGGATATCATCGTACGGCTTTGCCTGTCTTTAATTTTGCTACAGTGACGAAATCTCCTCTTGCATTTTCCAAGTAACGAGTCTGAAAGACAATTGTAAGGTACGTACATTCTTCATATCTGTGACCAGAAGGAGTTTGTACATCATAAAATGTACTACATGCTTCTAGGCCTTAGCTGTAGAACCAACATTCATCTGCATCGTGGATAACGCTATCAGTGTCTTAAACACTTCTGACAGGAGTTAAACAGTTTTCCTTTGGATGTCATGCTGCATCTCCCAGTTTAACTGCAGCTGTCGTTATTTACTCTTAAAAATTCTCTCTTAAAGACTTTCTTGTAAGTCTCGCACTATTACTGTCTTATTGCTTTACTAGTTACGAATCTATAATATATCCTAGTAAATCGCGTCCTTCTGGGTAGCTACGTAAACTCTGGCAACCAACAGATCTTGGTTATCATTTGTTAACGGCCAGTAGTAATTGCCTCCTTCTATGCTCTTCGGATAGGTTCGTTAGAACACGACTGCTACAGTCTACGGTTTCGTGTAGTTGACCCAACGAGAAAGCTGAAACAACACAGCTTCATTCTGTATGCCTTTCGCAGATTAAGCTTAGTCTTATATTCAGAGCCGCTGTTTATCATGTGGAAGCTTCCGTGACCGATTTCAACATATGTAACGTGGTAGACGCTGCAGCTTAATTATTGTAGGTCCATCCGACTACAAATGGAAGTAAATTGTAGATGCTGCGAGCGAAGAGGCGGCCGCTGTGGCCGAGCGGTTCTAGGCGCTTCAGTCTGGAAACGGGCGACCGCTACGGTCGCAGGTTCGAATCCTGCCTCGGGCATGGACATGTGTGATGTCCTTAGGTTAGTTAGGTTTAAGTAGTTCTAAGTTCTAGGGGACTGATGACCATAGATGTTAAGTCCCATAGTGCTCAGAGCCATTTGAACCATTTCTTTGAGCCAGTGTAGACGGAAAACTATTCACCGTACGGATACCCAACTTTGTAGGAATGATGTTCAGACTATGCTCTGCACGACTTGCATTGTTAGTAGTGTTAAGCCGTCGGCACACGCGACGGGGCAGCTAACCTTGACGTGCACGCAGATGACATGTTCAGCGTCACAAGACACAGCGCAGTCGGCAAATGGTACGATCTGGTTAACATCACTTTGTGTTCTCAGCGCTCTCCAGCGGCAGTTGTCGGTTTTATTTGGCTCACAAACTATGCAGTTTGTTCTCGAAAACGGAAACGAATAAAATCTTCAGTATCCGTGAATGTGTAACAGAACAAAAATGAAAGATATATGTCCACTTAGTAAGGATATCGGTTTATAAACATACACATCAGCTTAGAAACAGCGTATATTCATAGGGGGTAACGTATAACATAAGACCCACAGAATATGAGCTTCTACTGAACACAAAAAATACAGTATGGCGCCTTGCTTTCTGCTTGTGACACAGGGAGAGTTCTTGCTTCTATTGGTTCTACTTTTCACGGCACGTTGCCGAAATATTACAGAACTTATTTTGTGTTGCACTCGACGAAATAGCTCCTCAACGAGAAATAGCAGGAAGTGACGCCACGTCAGTGTTAGCTAACTCGTCCCGTGTGCTGATAGCTTTAGTGTCCATTGACTTGCCGTTAGGCGCCGGTACTGGTACTGCGACGTAAGCATCAACGTGCATTAAAATTGCAAACATTCAACATTGGTCTGGACAAGGTGAGCAGTACTTTACAACGTAAAGCTGCTTTATCGAAACACCAGCAATACTGCTGCTGCTATTCGTGAGTATTGTCACATTAAAGGAATACGGAGAGGTCCTTTTTCCAGACTGAGGTCGAAGAACTTGATTCGGAGGTTCGAATAAACTGGCGATTTGGGAATTGCTCCTGGGAGAGGCCGAAGGCAAATTGCGCCGCAAATTGTTGAAGAAGTTACTGTTGCCATGACTGAAACCGCTGGAAGCAATGTGCGAACTTCAAGCAGTGCACGAGCTGTGTCACGACAGCTGAACATTCTATGACTCGCCGTTGTTTCAGGCCGTAGTAGAGGAATGTCTACGGCGGCTACAGCATTTCGTGGATGCAGATGGTCGTCACACTTACCAACGTTTGTGATCTGGAACGTAAACATGGTACGCGGTTAACACATGTTTTACCTCCTCACGTGGAAATTAAAATACACTACTGGCCATTAAAATTGCTACACAACGAAGATAACGTGCTACAGACGCGAAATTTAACCGACAGGAAGAAGATATTGTGATGTGTAAATGATTAGCTTTTCAGAGCATTCACACAAGGCTGGCGCCGGTGGCGACACCTACAATGTGCTGACGTGAGGAAAGTTTCCAACCGATTTCTCATACAGAAACAGCAGTTGACCGGCGTTGCCTGGTAAAACGTTGTTGTGATGCCTCGTGGAAGGAGGAGAAATGCGTACCATCACGTTTCCGACTTTGATAAAGGTCGGATTGTAGCCTATCGCGATTGCGGTTTATCGTATCGCGACATTGCTGCTCGCGTTGATCTAGATCCAATGATTGTTAGCAGAATATGGAATCGGTGGGCTCAGGAGGGTAATACGGAACGCCGTATTTGATCCCAACGGCCTCGTATCACTAGCAGTCGAGATGAGAGGCATCTTATCCGCATGGTTGTAACGGATCGTGCAGCCAAGTCTCGATCCCTGAGTCAACAGATGGGGACGTTTGCAAGACAACAACCATCTGCACGAACACTTTGATGATGTTTGCTGCAGCAGCATGGACTATCAGCTCGGAGACCATGGCTGCGGTTACTCTTGACGCTGCATCACAGACAGGAGCGCCTGCGATGGTGTACTCAACGACGAACCTGGGTGTACGAATGGCAAAACGTCATTTTTTCGGACGAATCCAGGTTCTGTTTACAGCATCATGATGGTCGCATTCGTGTTTGGCGACATCGCGGTGAACGCACATTGGAAGCGTGTAATCGTCATCGCCATACTGGCGTATCACCCGGCTTGATGATATGGGGTGCCATTGGTTACACGTCTCTGTCTCCTCTTGTTCGCATTGATGGCACTTTGTACAGCGGACGTTACATTTCAGATGTGTTACGACACGTGGCTCTACCCTTCATTCGATCCCTGCCAAACTCTACATTTCAGCAGGATAATGCAAGATCGCATGTTGCAGGTCCTGTACGTGCCTTTATGTTCGAATGTTGCCCTGGCCAGCACATTCTCCAGATCTCTCACCTTTTGAAAACGTCTGGTCAATGGTGGCCGAGCACCTGGCTTGTCACAATACGCCAGTCACTCTCTTGATGAACTGTGGTATCGTGTTGAAGCTGCATGGGCAGCTGTACCTGTACACGCCATTCAAGCTCTGTTTGACTCAATGCCCAGGCGTATCAAGGCCGTTATTACGGCCAGGGGTGGTTGTTCTGGGTACTGATTTCTCAGGATCTATGCACCCAAATTGCGAGAAAATGTTATCACATGTCAGTTCTAGTATAATATATTTGTCCAATGAATACCCGTTTATCATCTGCATTTATTCTTGGTGTAGCAATTTTAATGGGCAGTAGTGTATGTTTCTTTCAATTGTTTATTCATTCCTTTTCCGCAAGTCCTTACAATTGTTTCCATAAAGTTTCATTGTGCTATGTTCACACGTTTTTCATGGTGCTCTCTGAAGTAGTGAAAGTTTAATTATAACCACCCTATTCACCAAACTGTCCGCCTCTGGATAAGTGGTCAGAATGGATAGCTGCCGTGCAGAGGACACGGGTACGATTCCCGATACTGCCCAGGATTTTTTTTTTTGGGGGGGGGGGGAGGGTTGGGGAGGATTGGTACGGGGTGTTCTCAGCCTCGTAGTGTTGACTGAGGTTACTTGACCTAGTAATAGCGGATCCGCGCTCTGGGAAGCCTGCAAAACGGATGGCAGAGCGGTGTGGTGATCACATGCCCCTCATTAACGCATCCGCATGACGGCGAAAGGCAGAGGATGACACGGCGGCCAGCTGGCATCCCCTGTTCCTCCACAGTCTGGCGAGAAGCTCGGAATTTTTTTGTTTTCGTTTTGTACACAAAACTGTGGACAACACTAATGGCTGCTGAGCACTTTAACCTGCTCGTACTCCACGTTTACAGCATTCTAAAGTTTTTCATCTGCTGGTATTTAACGCGTGTTACATTCACCAGTCTTCAGGCTGCTGATTTTTTAACTTTTTATCACCTCTTTTTAAGTGCGCATGTCAAGTTTTAACAAGTAATGCAGACATAAATTACCTGTTGTTTACATAGCCTCTTGATATGCGTCATCTATATTTAACAGAATCTTATCTATGTTAACACCACTGCAGTACGAGTATAGACTTCCTCATAGCATTACTGAATGTCTGGCGTTCCTCACGGTAGTATTATAGGGCCTCTGTTGTTCCTTATCTACATACACGATTTAGGAGACAATCTGAGCAGCCGTCTAAGGTTGTAGTTTATCGCGTAGTAAAGTCATCAGAAGATCAAACCGATTTCAAAACGATTTATGTAAGATACCCGTGCGGTGCGAAAATTGGCAATTGACCCTAAATAACTGAAAGTGTTAGGTCATCCACATGAGAGACTCTAAATGTTTCAAATGGCTCTGAGCACTATGGGACTTAACATCTGAGGTCATCAGCCCCCTAGAACTTAGAACTACTGAAACCTAACTAACCTACGGACATCACACACATCCATGCCCGATGCAGGATTCGAATCTGCGACCGTAGCGGTCGCGCGTTTCCAGACTGAAGCGCCTAGAACCGCTCGGCCACACCGGCCGACTCCACATAGACCTAAAAGGAATTCGTTAAATTTCGGTTACACGATATATCAACCAAATCTAAAGGCCCTAAATTCAACCAAATACCTAGGAATTACAGTTACGAAGAACTTAAATTGGAAAGGACACACATAAAATGATGTGGGAAAGGCTGCGTTTTATTGGCAGAACACTTAGAAGATGCAACAGATCTACTAAAGAAACTGCCTACACTACGCTTGTCCGTCCTCTTTTGAAGTACCGCTGCGTCATATAGGTTTAACGGAGTACATCGAGAGAGTTCAAAAAAGGGCAGCACGTTTTGTATTATCGAGAAATAAGGGAGAGAGTGTTACGGACATGATACAGGTTTTGGGGTAGACATCATTAAACCAAAAGCGTTTCTCGTTGCGGCGGGATCTTCTCACAAAATTTCAATGACCAGCTTTCTCTTCCGAATGCGAAAATATTTTGTTGACGCCGACCTACACAGGGAGGATTAAATAAATAATAAATTAAGGGAAATCAGAGATAGCACGAAAAGATGTAGGTGTTCGTTTTTTCCGCGCGCTGTTCGAGAGTGGTATAACAGAGTATGATTGTGACGGTGGTTCGATGAATCCTCTGCCAGCCACTGAAGTGTGATTTGCAGATTGACCTTGTAGCCGTAAATATAGATGTAGATATCATGCAATTCTTCC
Source organism: Schistocerca piceifrons (assembly GCF_021461385.2). Taxonomy (NCBI): domain Eukaryota; kingdom Metazoa; phylum Arthropoda; class Insecta; order Orthoptera; family Acrididae; genus Schistocerca; species Schistocerca piceifrons. The sequence continues at coordinate 112,672,728 of NC_060149.1, forward strand.
AATACACAAACAAATTATCTTTTAAAAACTGATAGAATGATTATGGTTCGAAAGGTGGACGGAACTTTTCACTAACGTAAGTGAAACACATTTGTATACGCATACTAAGAAGCAATAAAAATATCGTTGCTTAAAACTCAACATGAAAACAATTAAGCAAACACAACGGTCTCTACATTAAAACTAAACTGAACTGAACTGAACTCCGCCTGAACAGACTTCGGATGGTCCAACGCTACTGACTGACGAGAAAAAAAAATTATGACCACCCACATTATACCGTGATGATACATCTTTATAGCGCAATACAGCTGCGATTCTGTGTGACTTGGATTCAAGAAGTCCTTGGTAATTTTCCGTAGGTCTGATGACACCAGATGTTACACACAGGCCAAGCAGCTCCCGTAAATTACGGGCCTGTTGTTTGTGGCCGCGGAGCTGGCGGACGATAACGTCCCTGTGTCCCATCGCGTTCAGATCTGGCGAATATGGTGGCGAAGACAACAACCTGAGTCTATTATCATCCTCTTAAAACTACTGTCGCCTGATTCTGGCCTTGTGACACTGCCAGTTATCACGCTGGAGAATGCCGTCGCAGTCGGGGAAGACATCAAGCATGAAGGGATGGAGCTGGTCTGCAGTAACGTTCGTCTAGCCCACCCTTGTCAAGGTGGCCCCGATTATCACGGCAGGTCCCAAGGAAGCCCATGCGAATGTTCTCTATAGCATAATATTGTCACCACCAGCCTGCATCCGTAGTGTGTTGCATGTATCGAGCGGACGGCGCATCCGGATAGGAGCGTCCACCTGGTGTAATACGAAACGCGATTCCATTGATTCAAGGGTCGCGTTTTGATGAGCCCAAAGCCACTGTAATCGTAACTGATGACATCGTTTTGTCAACATCGGAACACGTAGGAGCCGTCTGCAACCGAACCCAGTGTTCAATAATGTGGTGTGCTGTACAATGTGCTTATGCTTTGCTTAGAACTGTGCTCTGCCGTCATATCTGCCACCAGACCGCCTGTCCTGCTTTAGGGCGGGCAAGCCTCCGACCTCCACGATCTGTAATGAGGCGTGGACGTACTCGTGGTTTCGACGTACTTCAGCCACTTTTCATAGATGCTCACGACAGCCGCACGCAACAGCCGACCAACTACGTCGTTTCTAAGAGGCGCCGGGCCGCAACAGTTTGCCTTTTGTCAGAGGCATTTATGTCTGTGGATTTTACGGCCCCTATCGTTGCTAGAATGATTGTCTCATTCGTCTCTGCTCGGCTTTTATACTTCCTGACGGCGTTACGTGCCCACAGCGACATTAGGTGCCATTCAGTTTCGCGGTGGGCGGTGTTCACAATGTTTCCGCTTGCCAGTCTATATCAATGATACATTTATCAAAAATAAAAAAATTACGTTATCAGAACATATTCGTTGAAATACTACCTGATCAATAGTTAAATAACAAATAAGAGACGATGGCAGACTTATCAGCAGACATATTTCACATCCCTCGTGTGAGACCAGCTCCACCATCTTCCTCAGCGGTCCCTCCTGGCAAGTGGGCTGTGCTGCCACAAATGGTTCAAATGGCTCTGAGCACTATGGGACTAAACTTCTGAGGTCATCAGTCCCATAGAACTACTTAAACCTAACTAATGTTAGGACATCACACACATCCATGGCCGAGACGGGATTCAAACCTGTGACCGTAGCGGTAGCACGATTCCAGACCGAAGCGCCTAGAACCGCTCAGCCACACCGGCCGGCTGTGCTGCCACATGTCACTTCCTATGTACTCATACTATGTCAGCAGGTGTGATAGTCAGCCAGTTGTGATAAATGGTGGTTTCCAAATAACCGTGAACATGGGTACGACGGATTTAAATCCGCCTTCTCACAAGAACAAGCAAACTTAACATTAGCACTCAATCATAAAGCTATCTCCACATGACATGTGTAGGCACCAGTCTGTATATCCATTTGTAAAAGTTGAGGCCCCTAGAATCAAGGGCTTCTCACATCAGTAAAACCAATCTCTTAAAATAACAAAAAAATGGCTCTGAGCACTATGGGACTTAACTTCTGAGGTCATCAGTCCCCTAGAACTTAGAACTACTTAAACCTAACTAACCTAAGGACATCACACACATCCATGCCCGAGGCAGGATTCGAACCTGCGATCATAGCGATCGCACGACTCCAGACTGTAGCGCCTAGAACTACTCGGCCACTCCGGCCGGCTCTTAAAATAACAGACCATGTTGACAGCTGCAGACATGACCATGCCATTAGCTATAACCCTGTAGCTACTACCATAATCTCTTATTTTAAGAGACTGGTTTTACTAATGTGACAAGCCCTTGATTCTCGGGGCCTTCACTTTTACATATGCACATACAGACTGGTTCTGACACATGTCATGTGGAGATAGCTTTATGGCTGATTGCTAATGTAAAGAGGAAAACGGGTTTAAATCCGTAGAAACTGTGGTAAACGTTATTTAAAAAGCACCATTTATTGCAACTGGTTAGCTGTCTATCACACCTCCTGATCTGTAACCACTGCTGTAGTGCAGCAATGTTCAAAATATCAAACTATGTCATGTCCCAACATGCGCCGCGACTCATCAGTCCATTCCATCTTCAGGCCACGATTGGCCTACCGGGACCATCCGACCGCCGTGTCATCCTCAGACGAGGATGCGGATAGGAGGGGCGTGGGGTAAGCACACCGCTCTCCCGGTCGTTATGATGGTATTCTTGACCGAAGCCGCTACTACTCGGTCGAGTACTTGCTCAATTGGCATCACGAGGCTGAGTGCACCCCGAAAAATGGCAACAGCGCATGGAGGCTGGATGGTCACCCACCCAAGTGCCGGCCACGCCCAACAGCCCTTAACTTCGGTGCTCTCATGGGAACCGGTGTAACCACTGCCGCAAGGCCGTTGCCGACTCATCAGTCCAGGAGATAATTTTTCGTGCTTCGAGTGTTCGATAGCGGTGTTTTACGGTCCTATACTAATCTCTATGTCCTATGACTTAGGGTTAAGTTATTATGTTATTACATACCATTACAGATGAATGATGTGTTGTTGTTGTTGTTGTTGTTGTTGTTGTGGTCTTCAGTCCAGAGACTGGTTTGAGGCAGCTCTCCATGCTGCTCTATCCTGTGCAAGCTTCTTCATCTCCCAGTACCTACTGCAACCTACATCCTTCTGAATGTGTTTAGTGTGTTCATCTCTTGGTCTCCCTCTACGATTCTTACCCTCCACGCTGCCCTCCAGTACTAAATTGGTGATCCCTTGATGCCTCAGAACATGTCCTACCAACCGATCTCTTCTTCTAGTCAAGGTGTGCCACAAATTTCTCTTCTCCCTAATTCTATTCAGTACCTCCTCATTAGTTATGTGATCTACCCATCTAATCTTCAGCATTCTTCTGTAGCACCACATTTCGAAAGCTTCTATTCTCTTCTTGTCTAAACTATTTATCGTCCACGTTTCATCTCCATACATGGCTACACACCATACAAATACTTTCAGAAACGACTTTCTGACATTTAAATCTATACTCGATGTTAACAAATTTCTCTTCTTCAGAAACGCTTTCCTTGCCATTGCCAGTCTACATTTTATATCCTCTCTACTTTGACCATCATCAGTTATTTTGCTCCCCAAAATAGCAAAACTCATCTACTATTTTAAGTGTCTCATTTCCTAGTATAATTCTCTTAGCATCACCTGATTTAATTCCACTACATGCCATTATCCTCGTTTTGCTTTTGTTGATGTTCATCTTATATCCTCCTTTCAAGACACTGTCCATTCCGTTCAACTGCTCTTCCGGGTCCTTTGCTGACAGAATTACAATGTCATCGGCGAACGTCAAAGTTTTTATTTCTTCTCAGTAGATTTTAATTCCTACTCCGAATTTTTCTTTTGTTTCCTTTACTGCTTGCTCACTATACAGATTGAATAACATCTACATTTGCATCTACATGATTACTCTGCAATTCACATTTAAGTGCTTGGCAGAGGGTTTATCGAACCACAATCATACTATCTCTCTACCATTCCACTCCCGAACAGCGCGCGCGAAAAACGAACACCTAAACCTTTCTGTTCGAGCTCTGATTTCTCTTATTTTATTTTGATGATCATTCCTACCTATGTAGGTTGGGCTCAACAAAATATATTCGCATTCGGAAGAGAAAGTTGGTGACTGAAATTTCGTAAATAGATGTCGCCGCGACGAGAAACGTCTTTGCTTTAATGACTTCCATCCCATTTCGCGTATCATGTCTGCCACACTCTCTCCCCTATTACGTGATAATTCAAAACGAGCTGCCCTTTATTGCACCCTTTCGATGTCCTCCGTCAATGCCATCGGGGATAGGCTATAACCCCGTCTCACTCCCTTCCCAACCACTGCTTCCCTTTCATGCCCCTCGACTCTTATAACTGCCATCTGGTTTCTGTACAAATTGCCTTTGCGCTCCCTGTATTTTACCCCTGCCACCTTCAGAATTTGAAAGAGAATGATGTGTATTCTTACCAACAAATGTTATCAGCGAGTGAATACCATGAAACAAGCTGTCATAGCAGAGAGCACAAATATTGGGCGGATTTGTTATTTTATTTGCACGTGGAGAACCATGCCGAGAGACGACGTGTGTTTCCAAGATGGGTCGGCGATCGTAGTTACTTCGCGAGGAAAAGTATTTTGCACGGACGCTAATATACGAGGGTCTCCAATAAGTAATGCAACACATTTTTTTTCTCGGCCCATTTCGGCTGTAAAAAATGCGAAATTTGTTTTGGCACATCGCAGAATATTCCCGCTTCAGCTCCAATAGTTTCACGAAGTTCCAATAGGTGCCGGCGAGATACGTAGACTTCAAAATGGCGTCTGTAATGGAAGTGCGTTCCAAGCAGAGAGCTGTCATTGAGTTGCTTTTGGCAGAGAAGCAGAGCATCGCAGATATTCACAGGGGCTTGCAGAATGTCTACGGGACCTGGCAGTGGACAAAACCACGGTGAGCCGTTGGGCGAGGCGTCTGTCATTATCGCAACAACGTCGCGCTAACCTTTTCCATGTCCCGCTTGCCGGCCGGTGGCACACAGCTGTGACTCCTGCAGTGTTGGAACGTGCGGACACTCTCATTAGAGGTGACAACGGATCGTAATGAAACACCTCGCTGCACAACTGAACGTCGCTGTTGGTTACTGATGCAGCAAGGCGTTGGTTCCGACGTCGACTAGTATACTGGTAACATACGGCATACAGGCCCTCTCAGTAAGGTGGCCTAAGGCCGTCGCATTGAGCGGAGATTATGTTGAAAAACAGGGTTTTGTAACCAAAAAACTGGAAAATAATTTGGTGTATTAGAATCCTGAATAAAACGAACATGTTTTCAGAAAAAAATGTGTTGATTTGCTTAACGAATATCCATCGTATGAGTTGCTAGCATCGCTGGCCTACTTTGGAGAAGCGCGAAGTTCGCGGAGAATAAATAGCTCCGCATAGGTTTTGAGGGGACTCAAACAAATGAAATGTTAATCAAATTTCATTCTGATTTCATCATTCTTTCTTTAGATAAAACTTATGTTTAGAGGTTACGTGTTGGACATTCTGATTTGATGTTTGATGTTATCCAAAGGATGTTGTATATGTTTGTGGACAATACACGGATCACTTAAGGTATCCAAGGAGGAATAGTCAATAGCCAGGGATATGGCAGGAACGAACTTTTGAAGCAAAACACTTCATATGGACAAATACCCTATTCCGAATATTTTCAGAGACAGAACTCATTTAATGTACCTTCTTATTTATTTTCTGTATTATTCAGTACTGTCGGGTTTACACATGTACAATAGTTAGTAAACATTACAACACGGATTTTATAAACTATCAGTTGAAAAATACATGTCTTCAATACATCCACCTCCAAGCATTATCGTACGTGTCGCATTACTGATGTTCTACAGTTCACAATATATCTTTGAATATCACACAGTCAACTTCAAAGCATTTGTGCACTCTTGTGGAAACGTCATGTGTTGCTTGTCTGGATGCTTCCGCAAGTTTCCTAATGCGGCCTGCAGCGTCCATGATGCGACTAGGCAGGTCATCCCGCGTATTCACCTTTTGTTTGTACACCTCAAACTCGTCCAGCCCCATAAACAGAAATCTAACGGCTTAAGGCAGGCAATGTGGCCAGTTAACTGCGCAGTACTTCCACGACCAATCTAGTGATTAGGGTAAGTGCAGTTGAGATGTTCCCTCACACGTCTAGTAATATATGGAGGTGCTCCGTCATGCTGGAAATACAGTGTAGTCCGCATGGTCAAAGGAACGTCCACAAGGTGTTCAAAAAACGAATTTTCCAAAAAAATGCAAGTAATTCGGTCCCGTCACTCACTCTTCTGAAATGAATGGGACTATAAACATGTTATCATACATCGTGCCGTACCAAATATTGATCTAAAAACGAACTTGAAAATTGGTTTCCACTGTAGCGTGTGGATTTTCCTGCGAACATGGATGATTACTACATACGTTGTTGATCCTATTCAGGATAGACGTGTGTTCAACAGTGAACAGTATTAATGGAAGGAGATGACGATTTCCATTTAACCCGTAACAAAATTCAAGTCGTGTGCCGTTGTCACCATGTGAAGATCGTCGGCACAATGTATGCGAAATAGGTTCAAGTTTTCCGCGTGGAATGTTCGCCTACACGTGTTCGTGGGTAATTACCACGTGCAGCAAGTTTCTGCGTGCTGCAGTAGGATTACGCTGCGCCATTTAAACAATGTTTTGCTTTTGGTTCTGAGCACTATGGGACTTAACAGCTATGGTCGTCAGTCCCCTAGAACTTAGAACTACTTAAACCTAACTAACCTAAGGACAGCACACAACACCCAGTCATCACGAGGTAGAGAAAATCCCTGACCCCGCCGGGAATCGAACCCGGGAACCCGGGCGTGGGAAACGAGAACGCTACCGCACGACCACGAGCTGCGGACGTTTTGCTTTTCCTGCACAGTTTTTTGACTGCACATTCGGAAGAAAAATTGTAACTTGCAAGAATACCTGTTTTACGAAATGTGCTGAAAACTCTGGGAAACACTCTACAGTCAGAAATTCGACGTGTCGGGAAACGCCGGCGGTATTCTTTGACAGAACCAGGAATACTACCATCGCAGAAGACGTAGTAGGTATGTAGCATTTTATCCAGCGCATTTCAAAACGAAGTTAACCCGTGCTTCTCGCTAATATACACTCAGTCCCTCGCACTACTGCACTCACAACACGTGACAACTGCGCGTTCGACGGGCTAGTTTAATGACGAAAGACATACCGAGTACGCAGGTTGAAAGCAACGAGGTAGGTTGGCCTAAAATAGTACGTCAGATGGGCTGGATGGTAAGACACATATGTTCGCACCACTAGCGCAAAAGCAAGCACGTTAAATGTGTTCTATATCGGAAACTATTCGGAGTAGCACATACTACAATAAGAAGTTTTTTTCCTCCTGGGACACCCTGTAAGGAGTCTGCACACTTATTTAAGAAAAGTGGAAGTCGTAGTATTACATTTCCTTAAGCGAGAAGCAAGCAGGGAGGAGACGAATTTTTTCATCGTCTCATTGGAGGTAACGATAGAGCAAAGTAAGAGTTAACGAAGAACAATATTGAATATTTATTGATTAATTCAAGTCTAACCGGCACACTGCGTTGCACGTCCAAGCAGTGGCTTTTGTAAGCTCTTTGGAGAAAATATTAATCTCTCACCTGAAACTGTACGCTGGTCGTTTTGAAGCGCTGTAGATGTAGAGCAGGTACCGCGCGCTCATTTGTCCCTCTACCGCTGACGTAAGTCACTGCACCGAAGTGATGTTGATGTGCCAGATGTGTCAGTCTGTTGTATAGACTCAGCCCAGCAAGTTGGGTCGAAGTGGAGACGCTACACAATGGCGGAAACGATCTGTCGTATCTCAATGTGACCATGATCAAATCGTGAATAAAGTTGCCCATTTTATTGGTTTAACGACACTAACTGTCCAATGTGTCTACAAGGAACAGTATGCCATTTGCGGCCATGTAACATGGCTATGAACAGTCGTCGTAATAAGATAGTAAGCGACAGTGGTTGGCCGCGCGGGATTAGCCTAGCGGTCTGCTGCGCTGCAGTCATGGACTGTGCGGCTGATCCCGGCGGAGGTTCGAGTCCTCCCTTGGGCATGGGTGTGTGTGTTTGTCCTTAGGATAATTTAGGTTAAGTAGTGTGTAAGCTTAGGGACTGATGACCTTAGCCGTTAAGTCACATAAGATTTCACACACATTTGAACATTTTTGACAGTGGTCGACTCTGTCGGCGGCGATTTTATCCTAACCTAAATAATAACTGTGTACACTTGACAGCGTGGTACGTGATAAGCTTAGTGGCCGCATAACCTTGCAGATCAAATTTGCCATGCGTCGGGCACCAGTTATCTGGGCGCTATGGAATGCGTCTTGGCCGCGCGTGATTAGCCGAGCGGTCTAAGGCGCTGCAGTGATAGACTGTGCGGCTGATGCCGGCGGAAGTTCGAGTCCTCTCTCTGATGTGGGTGTGTGTGTTTGTCCTTAGGATAATTTAGGTTAGGTAGTGTGTAAGCTTAGGGACTGATGACCTTAGCAGTTAAGTTCCATAAGATTTCACACGTATTTGAACATTTTTGAATGCGTCTTGCCCAGCATGTGCACTTCTGTCACCTAGACTGCCAGTACACGGTCCAACATCATTCCAGTCACGAGCTACACTGAACGATTTCATTAGCATGTTCGTAATGAGTGCCCTTTCTACAGCAGAGGCAGCTAGCTCTTGCTCAGTTGCTCATGATTATATTATTCATCAAAAAGAACTTCCGAAAATGCAGATTATTCAGGTCACGCGGCTGCAAAACAGACACTTTAGCGCTTGGACGTCGTTAATCCATTGCTTTCGATTTGTACAAATTCATTTAGAGTTAAAGTACAATGTAAGGACAGGTTTCTAAATTAATTCAATCATACAATAAATCATCGTCTGCATTAGGAGATAAGGGTGTCCATCCGGATCGCCAGATTCCCTTTTCCACAAGGTATTTCTATGACTGGTCTAGTCGCATGTATCAAGTACTGACCATTGTCGTGTGATTGTTGTTCAGGCAGCAAGTAACTCCACGCTCATACTCTCCCGCCCCACCTCACCAACTTCACGGAGACTTGTAGGTCACTAATCGAGAAACTGTTCACAAAAATCCGGAAATATATATTCTCTCAATCGGGACAGAAGTACCAGAGAAATTAGATTAAAAACTATATCAGCTTTTAACCTTCACTGTGCGGCTGGTCCCGGCGGAGGTTAGAGTCCTCCCTCGGGCATGGGTGTGTGTTTTTGTCCTTAGGATAATTTAGGTTAGGTAGTGTGTAAGCTTAGGGACTGATAACCTTAGCACTTAAGTCCCATACGATTTCACTCACATTTGAACATTTTTTAACCTTCCGTCAATTTCTTAGCGCTGTAGATGCAAACCTCCGCTATACATTAAGAAACCCTGATTCCTGAGAAATTATAAGTAGCATTGCCAACTAAATAACCCACAGGGTACTACCAAGATTCACTGCACAAAGGAATATACGTAGCTGATATGTGAAGTGTCGAGCACGTCTCAGGTTGCCTCAGTTATGCAGGGTGTTACAAAAAGGTACGGCCAAACTTTCAGGAAACATTCCTCACACACAAAGAAAGAAAATATGTTATGTGGACATGTGTCCGGAAACGCTTACTTTCCATGTTAGAGCTCATTTTATTACTTCTCTTCAAATCACATTAATCGTGGAATGGAAACACACAGCAACAGAACGTACCAGCGTGACTTCAAACACTTTGTTACAGGAAATGTTCAAAATGCCCTCCGTTTGCGAGGATACATGCATCCACCCTCCGCCACATGGAATCCCTCATGCGCTGATGCAGCCCTGGAGAATGGCGTATTGTATCACAGCCGTCCACAATACGAGCACGAAGAGTCTCTAGATTTGGTACCGTGGTTGCGTAGACAAGAGCTTTCAAATGCCCCCATAAATGAAAGTCAAGAGGGTTGAGGTCAGGAGAGCGTGGAGGCCATGGAATTGATCCGCCTCTACCAATCCATCGGTCACCGAATCTGTTGTTGAGAAGCGTACGAACACTTCGACTGAAATGTGCAGGAGCTCCATCGTGCATGAACCACATGTTGTGTCGTACTTGTAAAGGCACATGTTCTAGCAGCACAGGTAGAGTATCCCGTATGAAATCATGATAATGTACTCCATTGAGCGTAGGTGGAAGAACATGGGGCCCAATCAAGACATCACCAACAATGCCTGCCCAAACGTTCACAGAAAATCTGTGTTGATGACGTGATTGCACAATTGCGTGCGGATTCTCGTCAGCCCACACATGTTGATTGTGAAAATTTATTTGATCACTTTGGAATGAAGCCTCATCCGTAAAGCGAACATTTGCACTGGAATGAGGATTCACACACTGTTGGATGAACCATTCGCAGAAGTGTACCCGTGGAGGCCAATCAGCTGCTGATAGTGCCTGCACACGCTGCACATGGTGCGGAAACAACTGCTTCTCCCGTAGCACTCTCCATACAGTGACTTGGTCAACGTTACCTTGTACAGCAGCAACTTCTCTGACGCTGACGCTGACGCTGCTCCCTAAGACGCCGATCAATTGCTTCGAACGTCTTCCTGTCGGGACACCTTCGTTCTGGAAATCTGTCTCGATACAAACGTACCACGCCACGGCTATTGCCCCGTGCTAATCCATACATCGATTGGGCATCTGCCAACTCCGCATTTGTAAACATTGCACTGACTGCAAAACCACGTTCGTGATGAACACTAACCTGTTGATGCTACGTACTGATGTGCTTGATGCTAGTACTGTAGAGCAATGAGTCGCATGTCAACACGAGCACCGAAGTCAACATTGTTTGTTGTTGTTGTGGTCTTCAGTCCTGAGACTGGTTTGATGCAGCTCTCCATGCTAGTCTATCCTGTGCAAGCGTTTTCATCTCCCAGTACCTACTGCAACCTACATCCTTCTGAATCTGCTTAGTGTATTCATCTCTTGGTCTCCCTCTACGATTTTTACCCTCCACGCTGCCCTCCAATACTAAATTGGTGATCCCTTGATGCCTCAGAACATGTCCTACCAACCGATCCCTTCTTCTGGTCAAGTTGTGCCACAAACTTCTCTTCTCCCCAATCCTATTCAATACTTCCTCATTAGTTATGTGATCTACCCATCTAATCTTCAGCATTCTTCTGTAGCACCACATTTCGAAAGCTTCTATTCTCTTCTTGTCTAAACTATTTATCGTCCATGTTTCACTTCCATACATGGCTACACTCCATACGAATACTTTCAGAAATGACTTCCTGACACTTAAATCAATATTGGATGTTAACAAATTTCTCTTCTTCAGAAACGCTTTCCTTGCCATTGCCAGCCTACATTTTATATCCTCTCTACTTCGACCATCATCAGTTTTTTGCTCCCCAAATAGCAAAACTCCTTTACTGCTTTAAGTGCCTCATTTCCTAATCTAATTCCCTCAGCGTCACCCGACTTAATTAGACTACATTCCATTATCCTTGTTTTGCTTTAGTTGATGTTCATCTTATATCCTCCTTTCAAGACACTGTCCATTCCATTCAACTGCTCTTCCAAGTCCTTTGCTGTCTCTGACAGAATTACAATGTCATCGGCGAACCTCAAAGTTTTTATTTCTTCTCCATGAATTTTAATACCTACTCCTAATTTTTCTTTTGTTTCCTTTACTGCTTGCTCAATATACAGATTGAACAACATCGGGGAGAGGCTACAACCCTGTCTTACACCCTTCCCAACCACTGCTTCCCTTTCATGTCCCTCGACTCATATAACTGCCATCTGGTTTCTGTACAAATTGTAAATAGCCTTTCGCTCCCTGACCTTCCTTCAATTGGGCCAACTGGCGGTGAATCGAGGAAGTACAGTACATACTGATGAAACTAAAATGAGCTCTAACATGGAAATTAAGCGTTTCCGGACACATGTCCACATAACATCTTTTCTTTATTTGTGTGTGAGGAATGTTTCCTGAAAGTTTGGCCGTACCTTTTTGTAACACCCTGTATTTTCAGACAGTTAATACAATTACTGTTACCTAATATTTTAATTCATACATTTAACAGTTGTTTCTATTTTCTTTTTACCCTTGCATAATTGTTTCTAATTGCATTTGATATGGTATTTACTGTTAGTTTGAACATACTGTTTATCACAAAAGTAGTAATAGTAGATCCTATTTATAAAGGTATTGGACATATCATGGTATTAAAATTTAAGAACAACAAAAACAAAATAATTCAGATATAGAGACATTTGCATACTTACTGATATAGTTTGGCAAGGATGAGACTGCTAACACAGTTGCGGTACTCCAGCTCGAAAAATGGTTCAAATCGCTCTGAGCACTATGGGACTCAACTTCTAAGGTCATCAGTCCCCTAGAACTTAGAACTACTTAAACCTAACAAACCTAAGGACATCACACACATCCATGCCCGAGGCAGGATTCGAACCTGCGACCGTAGCGACTGTAGCGCTTCGAGTTCCAGAGAGTTCTATAAAACTGATGGGATTTATTCTTCTTCTTTCTCCTGTGCCTTCGTCCTGCATCGTCTTAGGGGTCGGCATAGTTGTTAACGGACTTGGCATGGTTAGTTTAAGAGGTGGGCAGATACCTTACCTGTCGCCACCCCATTACGGAATGTGTGTACCCCAACAGTTCGCATGTGGTGTTATTCATGCCAAAGTGAGCGAAAGGTTTCAAGACGTTTACGAAACGTGTTAATGAGGCGGTACGTGGGTACCAGCGTGTTATTTACCTATTTGGAAGTTGTAAACCACCTAAAAACCACTTCCAGGCTGATCGCCACACCAATTCACGTCGTTAATCTGCCAGGTGGAGTTGATCGGGGGATGGAGCACCTTCCCATTTCAGAAGCGGTGCTTTTAACAAGCATGGCTGTCTGGGCAGGTACAGCTATTGGGCTTTATCAGGCAATAGAAATCCCACACAGCTAGTATTTGCATTGTGACTAGAGTTTTACCAAGACTGGCGCAGTACTGGTGGGTAGCCGTGTTTTAATTCAGAATTAATTTGCGAGCTGGTAACGGCTTACATATATTTTACATTTGGGCCAGAAGTATAGAATTTAATTTTATTTGTAATCAGGATTTTTTGATTTTTTGGGTAGATTTTGTTCTTTTGTTATTACACTTTCTTTAAGCAGGCAAACATCATAAGCTTTGAAAGGCGGTCACTTTATCGCGAGTTGCTTTCATACACGCACACCAACGGTATGTGTAGATCACTTGTCGACTTACAGACGATCGGTCACCAGTCGTCCCTGTCCGAGGGAGTGCCAAATAGGAGAGAGCTTTGATAGGTGCTGGCCAATCAGAGTACTGGATGCACATATTTCGACTGGATACCTCATGCAGCACAAAGGCACTCCACACTGGCAGCATACTGGAGCAGAAGATCTCAGGCTCTTATCTTATGTACTGGATATGGGTGCATTCGACCAGCAACTTTCAACAGAATGAAATTTTCACTCTGCGGCGGAGTATGTGCTGACATGAAACCTCCTAGCAGATTAAAACTGAACGCCAGACCGAGGCTCGAACTGGGGAGCTTTGCCTTTCGCGGGCAAGTGCTCTACCGATACTTAGTGGGCAGAGCACTTGCCTGCGAAGGGCAAAAGTCCCGAGTTCAAGTCTCGGTCCGGCACATAGTTTTAAACTGCCAGGAGACTACGTATCACCGCACAGTTTACTGCAGAGTGAAAGTTTCATTCTGGAAAAATCCCCCAGGCTGTGGCTAAGTAATGTCCCTGCAATATTCTCTGTTAAGAGTGCTAGTCGTGCCAGATGTTTAGGAGAACTTCCGTGAAGTTTGGAAGGTAGGAGATGAAGTACTGACGGAAGTAAAGCTCTGAGGAAGGTTCGTGAGTTGTGCTTGGGTAGCTCAGTAGATAGAGCATTTCCGAGCGAAATGCGAAAGTCCCGAGTTCGAATATCTGTCCGATACGCAGTTTTAACCTACTAGGAAGTTTAGATTTTAAACACAATTACGAGCTTGTAACAATCTGCGAGTATTCGGGTTGCGTTCACATTACTGGAAAGTGCGATAGTGTTAACTTAGGTAAAATCGTGTCCTCTTCCCCGTTGTCTTTTCCACGTGAACCTGCCATGCATAAGGTTGTGTCTTTTTCTTGTGGTGACTGATATTTGTCTCTGAGTTAAACATCTGTAAGCTCAAGTAATTTACAAACAGATTTTCTCACTTGCATGGGTGCTTCTAAATAGCTTGTAAGATTTTAGGTAATTTTTTGTCATAATGTTCTGAATAGATGTACACGTTCTGATTTAGTGCCTGTCCTTAACCATAACGATTGGTTTAGTGTATCAGGTATGTTGACGTATTATACTGGCTTTTTCATATATCTGAGCTTCCCGAATTCATTAATTTGCACCTTCCCTTTGTTCACAGATTCTTTCGCGTGTACCCTATCTCCAGGTTTGAATACTTAATAACTGTTTCATACAAAACTTGCTCCTTTCACTTCTATTGCAGTATGCTCTGGGGTTCCGCTATGCATGCTTGCACTGCTTATATTCATTTTCCGTAAGAATTTTTCATCAATCCAAGTAAGACGACGCTGATGCACTTCTTCGAATAAAAGCTCTCTATTTTCATGTTATGAGGTAGTGTGAGCAACAGGTGACAAACATGTTAGTCCTGCACAAAGGCGATCCTGTAAGGCGCGATTGTAATACACTTTGAGGCCGTGTAGTACGACGTTTGCAGTTAATGTCCTAGTTCAATACCCAGTTGTGTTACTTCCTCCGAATAACAACCCTTTTGTTGAGCTTTACGTGAGTTTTCTCATCTCCGAACTCAACGTTCGAAGTCATATTGTGTTATTAATGGCTCATATTCAGCGGCTGGATGTATGTTTCAGGACATAAACCGGGTTCATAATTTTGTATAAACACTCAGATATATTTTGGAAACGAGTGACACACTTAAAACTTTAAACATACCGTTATTATCATGTTACGTAAGGTTTGTTTATACGACATGTTTATGAAACTGTGGAAGAGCTCATGTAAATTGATGGCCTCAATAAATCCTCGCGTCAAGACAACACACACTCGCATCTGTCTTAGGAGCGGCACTGAAGGGATGAATACTTCAGGGCTGCATGAGAAATGATCCCCGCCTGTTCCATTCGTCAGATTGTAATCTGGCACTGCTTCGCCCTCCTTCGGTGCGTTTTCACTCTTGATGCTACGGTGTAGGACGCTCGGAACTTCCATGTAGTCCTCGAAATTTTCCGCTGAACATGAGAAAAGACGGCATAGCTTCCTGGGGTTCCATGCATTTGTAGGATGTGCCGTTCCGTGTCTAAATTAATTCTGCTGCACACCTTTCTCTGGTGTCTCCACGAGACTTTCGTCGCTATCCTCTGACCCCACACAGAAAAAAAATCTCCCGTGGTCCAGGAACGCTGCTACCGTTTGCTGCACGCTTTCCCCTCTTGCCTACATGACTCTTTCGTTGTGGTTCCTGACCCTACAAAAACTGTTCTGCTCCCGAGTTACTACTACGAGCCTTTCCACAACATTCATTTCTCTCTGAAGGCGTTATCCGCGCACAAATACAAGCACTTTCACCTTCACCGTCCCTCGTAACTGTTTCTGGTACAAGAATTATTAAATTTTCCGCACTCTAGCCCAACATCAGTATTATCGAAAGCATGGGTAGACAACAAGATAGAAAAGAATTAAATGATCGTGTGGCGTTGTTGGCTGGGAGGCCCCGTTCGAGGAAGTTCGGCCGCCGGGTGCATGTCTTATTTCAGGTGACGCCGCATTGGGCGACTTCCACGCGTCGGTGATGATGCGAGAATGATGAGGACAATACAACACCCAGTCCACGGGCGGGAAAAATCTCCAACCCGGCCGGGAGCCAAACCCGGGCACGCTGTGTGGTAGGCAAGCACGTTATTACTTTTTTTTTTTTTTTTTTTTTTTGTTAACTCATTTTGTTCGTTATTCTTGGCTGCATTTGTTCGGGCGGTCGTCCCAAGACACCCGTTGAAGTTAATCGTTGATCCAGTCACTCAGTTTTGTTTTTTACTACGCAGAGCAGCTAATCCTCTGACCGAACACACTGAGTACCGTGCTGACTAGTCTGTGACACAGGCGGACATCGTGTTGAGAGAGAGAGAGAGAGAGAGAGAGAGAGAGAGAGAGAGAGAGATCAAAATGGTTCAAATGGGTCTAAGCACTATGGGACTTAACATCTGAGGTCTTCAGCGCCTAGAACTTAGAACTACTTAAACCTAACTAACATAAGGACATCACACACATCCATGCCCGAGGCAGGATTCGAACCTGCGACCGTAGCGGTCACGCGGTTCCAGACTGAAGCGCCTAGAATCGCTCGACCACAGCGGCAGGCAGAGAGAAGAGAGAGAGAGAGAGAGAGAGAGAGAGAGAGAGAGAGAGAGAGAGAGAGAGAGAGGCAACATTCACCACTGAATGTGTCAATACTGTGGTCCTTCCTAGAAAACGGACTTCACTTTTTCGCCATCTGCATAGCCTGCTATGAATACATCTGCCCGCAGAAGTAAAATTTGAAAATATGAACGCCCTGACGGAAAAAGGGAAGATCTGAACCCCCTCCTGAATGCGAGTTGAGTGCGATCAACTGACATCTAGAGGAAATGGAATGGTTCCACAGCAGTGAAGTTCCATTTACTTATTACACACGTAAATTACACAAAATGGTTTTTCTAAATGGAGACCAAATGCAGGAAAAGGCGCAAAAAATATCACATGGATGTGTGGTCGGAAACGTGTTCCAGTGGAGGTACACAAACTTGAAGGTAGTGATAAAAAGTCTTTACAACGTAGGTTTCAGTGATTGCCTTGCCATCAGGCAAGTGGAAAAAATTCTGTCTGTATTAGTGTTTTATCTCCACACTCAAGAGGGCAGTGAGCTGGACCGCCGTCATGTAGTAGGCACATTACCCTTCGGCCGGCCGCTGTGATCGAGCGATTCTAGGCGCTTCAGTCTGGAACAGCGCGACCGCTACGGTCGCAGGTTCGAATCCTGCCTCGTGCATGGATGTATGTGATGTCCGTACATTAGTTAGGTTTAAGTGGTTCTAAGTTCTAGGGGACTGATGACCGTAGATGTTAAGTCCAATTGTGTTCAGAGACATTTGAACATTACCTTTAGTAAGGCAGGGAGGGCGGGGTTATCCGCAGGAAGTGCAGAAATGCCCCGCATGTGAGGCGTTGAGGAAGGATGACTGCTCCCACGAGGCTGTCCTCAATAATGTCCTCTCACACAATGAGGCGGAACCTGTGCCGGAGATTCGCTGCCATCATGTTATCGGAATTCTCTGTAGCTCACAGGTGGGTGTAGTGATGGTTGGCGATACCGCTCCTCGTACAGGTAGCCTCAGCTGTGAATAGGATCGATGACAAATCCCAGCACCGTGGTGGCCTGTGCGACGAGCAAGTGACAAACCCGTCGCTGTGAGGCAAGTCCGTAGGTAAGAAGGCCTGCACGTGTTGTAAATGATACGGATAGTGGCGGTAGTCGTGAAGAATGATTCACACGGTCGTCTGGCTAACACCATGCTGGCGGGCCACCTGCCTGGTGCTGATACCGTTGTCCCTTCAATGATCTTTTATCTCCACTCAGGTGGGGTGTACTTCCTTTGGGACGCATTTCCAGGCATGTGTCCATATGACCTTTTGTGCTCCTTATCCTCTCAGGGGTCGTTTCTTACAGTTTTGCCCCCATTCAGTAAAAACACCATGTATATGATTATGATCACAGCGTCTCAAACCTATGGAGCGATTGATTTGGAACAAGAGTTGTAAAACAGTGTGTTTCACGTACGATGCAAACGCCGAGTCCGACGTTATGCGGGAACCGAGAGTGGGGAGCAGTGTCCGATCGCCGCATACGCTCCGGGGTTAGAAAACATCGTTCCTGTAAAACACAACTAACTCTTTGTTCACATGAAGTGTTGAGTGCTATTGACAAGGGATTACAGATCGATTCCGTATTTCTGGATTTCCGGAAGGCTTTTGACACTGTACCACACAAGCGGCTCGTAGTGAAATTGCGTGTTTATGGAATATCGTCTCAGTTATGTGACTGGATTTGTGGTTTCCTGTCAGAGAGGTCACAGTTCGTAGTAACTGACGGAAAGCCATCGAGTAACACAGAAGTGATTTCTGGCATTCCCCAAGGTAGTGTTATAGGCCCTTTGCTGTTCCTTATCTGTATAAACGATTTGGGAGACAATCTGAGCAGCCGTCTGCGGTTGTTTGCAGATTACGCTGTCGTTTATCGAACAAAACAAACTGCAAAACGATTTAGAAAAGATATCTGAATGATGCGTAAAGTGGCAGTTGATCCCAAATAACGAAAAGTGTGAGGTCATCAACATGAGTGCTAAAAGGAACTCGTTAAACTTCGGTTACACGATAAATCAGTCTAATCTAAAAGCCGTAAGTTCAACTAAATACCTAGGTATTACAGTTAAGAACAACTTAAGTTGGAAGGAACACATAGAAAATGTTGTGGCGAAGGCTAACCAAAGGCTGCGTTTTATTGGCAGGACTAACCAAAGGCTGCGTTTTATTGGCAGGACACTAAGAAAATGTAACAGACTTACTAAGGAGACTGCCTACATTACGCTTGTCCGTTCTCTTTTAGAATACTGCTGCGCGGTGTGGGATCCTTACCAGATAGGACTGACGGAGTACATCGAAAAAGTTCAAAGAAAGGCAGCACGTTTTGTATTATCGCAAAATATGCGAGAGAATGTCGCAGAAATGATGCAGGATTTAAGCTGGAAATCGTTAAAAGAAAAGCGTTTTTCGCTGCGACGGAATCTTCTCACGAAATTCCAATCACCAACTTTCTCCTCCGAATGCGAAAATATTTTGTTGACACCGACCTACATAGGGAGGAACGATCACCACGATAAAATAAGGGAAATAAGAGCTCGTACGGAAAGATATAGGTGTTCATTCTTTCCGCGCGCTATACGAGATTGGAATAATAGAGAAACGTGAAGGTGGTTCGATGAACCCTCTGCCAGGCACTTAAATGTGATTTGCGGAATGTCCATGTAGATGCAGATGTTACCAGGAGTTTGGCAGGTGGCGCATCGGTTTTGGTGGAAATAAGACGTGCTAGGTGCGGCCTTGAATAGAAATTTGAGAAAATCGTTTTGCCGTTTAGCACTGTAGATTAGTGTGAATCTGCTCACAGGACTGTGGTAAAACTCGAACAGATACCTTACAAAGCAACGGTAGTACATCGACTGACCAGTCCGGATACTGTTGTTCGACGTTATGCTATTGCAGTCCTTGCGTGAAGGGGGGCTTCTGAAATTCTGTTTTTGCTTCTGATGAAACATGACTGCATTTATTGGGGCACATGAACTCGCAGGGTTCTGAAAGTCTTCATGAGTTACATCAAGAGCATCTCCACGCTGTGAAAACGTGAGTATGGTTTGCAATAAGTGCAACGCGAACTATCGCACTGATCTTTCTCCATCAGACTGTAACATCCTATAGGTATGTCAACAGACTTATTTCAGACAACTAACAACTAGCGAAAAGATCCATGGTTTTATGGAACAGTGTGAACGTTTGACAAGGGAAATGTATTGACACACTACGTCACTTTCGGTGTGAGTGCGCTGCAGTAGTCCACTATCAAAAGCCGGTGTACTCACATTATCCAGATCTTTGCAACGAGTTGTTCTATTACGCTGTATTTTAATCACTTCTTTTAAACTCTACATTTGCACTTCGATGACAAATAAGGGAAAACAACACAGAAAGTTCTGTTTTAGGAAATATGGTTCTGTATGTGCTGTATGTGTTAAAATATACTGCGTCAAGCAAGAATTTAGCCTTTTGGCAAGTAATACCTTATTTGTTATTGCCTGCTACAATGTATGGTTTCTTCAGCCACTCGTGCTTGTGCAGTACTTCCTTAGATTCGTCAACCTTCAAACATCGAATCTATACAAATGTGTAGTTTTAGACATAAATTACTTTGATCGGCGGGAGAACAGACATACTTCCGCACTCTGAAATCAGTTTTATTGAGCGGGGGCACTTTCCTTGTAAAGTGACCTAGGTCTTGTGTAAGAAGTGTGTTGCTCTATTTCCTTCCTGTTTTTCGTTGTTGGTCTATTTTCGTAAGACTCAAATCTGCTTAATTTGTGCTTGCTGCGAATCTGGCTAGCTTCAGCGACCGGCTAGCTTTCCTGACGCCAGAGTGTCGCCTTAATCTAAGGTTGCGAAAGTCATTTACATTGTTAATATCTGCAGCCATTCTTCCTCGGACACTAATTTCATGCACGTTGCCTTGTTGATCAGAATAACTAGTATTCCTCTTATGCAACTGACTTTTGTTTTTGTTTCTTAAGCAAACATACTTCAGCAGATTGTTTTAGGCATCTTCAGTGGTCTAAAAAGAAATTGTTTTTATAAAAATAATTTGCTAAATTATTTTGTTTTCAGTCACTGGATTTATGCATGCAGTATTTCATAGCAACAGATATAAATAACTGAAAAAAGAGTTAACCTACTAGTACTGCTTTTAAACACTAAATATCTAAACCAAATGACTTAAAACCAAAATTTTTAAACACTTAATTGTTGGTAGAATAATTTCTTTTGCATACCACTGACTATGCCTAAAACAATTGCGTAAAATATTATTTTATTCATGCCTGTAATTTTCAGCAGCTGTAGTATTGTTTTTTTTTCAGCATAAAATTCAATCATTAGTTGCAAATAAATTTTATCATGCTTTACTGGTTTCAACAAATTAATCTGACATCTTCAGAAGCCAACATAATTAAGGATACTATAAATCTTTACACCTTGGCCACACATTTATGTGAAGTATAAAAAGCACACTACAGAAACTTACCTAGTATTAGTTTAGCAGATGTCAATATCTTATTCATAGAAGCATAGTGCCATGTACATATTATGTGTGATTTCTTTAAAAACTGACTGACAATTTGCAGACCTGAACCACATCTGCGTATCTGTTGTGCTAGCAGCAAAGAACATTTATAAAAGCGTATATAAAATTAGAACCAAGGTCTACAAAGAAGTTGTATACAATTCGTTTGTGCCAAGTTTTTTCAGTTGTGTTGTATATAACTTCTTTATGTATCTTGGCTACATTTTTAAAAGTTTTGGTACAATCGTAGTACTAGATACATTGCCGTGATCCGTAATTGCACAAAATATTTGTGTGCCCTCCTAGTGGCTACTGGCGCTTCTACTGCAAAAGTAAGAAACAAAACTGAGATACATTAAGATTTATTACTTTAAAATGTGTTTGCAGATGTCTCAATTAACGTAAATTTTCTGTAGAGAGCATTGGCTGAGTTGCAGTTGGCACAGTGCATTTAAAACAACCCTTGTCTGAAAAGGACAGACAAACAAATTTAGTGTCCACGTATTCCGATTCACAGAACTTATACCGAAGTAATTTTATACAAAGATGGAAAAGAACTTAATATCCAGTATAATCTTTACCGTGAATGTTTGTCTCGATTCTGATTTCCCCTTTCTAAGTTAATATGGTCATTTCAAATTAAATAACTCCAGATGTCTTTCCTTAGATGTTTTACGATAGTAACCGATTCAGTAAGTGTTCGTTAATATACATTACATTACCCTTGTTTGTGTCGAGAGTCAGCTGCCACTCGTTACACCAAGCGTGACTCACCTGCAGGTGTTTCTGTATTTCGCAACAATTTTCTTACTGTGTAACGGTTTTGTGTGCAACTACGTCGTCGTCAAGCAACACCAGAGAGCTACTGACCTTATCTACCGAGTCGTTTGGTGGAGATGATGATGGTTCCTGCAAACATTCAACTGATTCTGCTGCAGCCGCAGCGAATCAATCGTCGAGAGGTCATGTGTACTTGCAAGCGTTTATTATGCACTAGTTATTCTACCGACCGTATTCGGTGCCAATGTCTTTGGGAAAAATGGCTGGAAGTTTGCTGCTAAACCGGTGAGCTGTTTTGACTCAGCCTAAGCGCTATGAGACGTAGTGTCATTTCTGGACGATTGTAAAATTAGTTATTTTATTTTGAATAATTATCGTTTTTACCGATGTGCACCACATTTTTGTTTTTGGCACACATATGTCCTAAATAAGAACATGTATTGTAGCTTCGATCATTTTAAGGCCGAAATATATCTTCATGTTTGATGTTTTACGTGGCCAAATTAAATTTTGTGGCTTATCATTGTATCCTAAATTGTAGCGACATACTCAAATGATTACTGATTGTAAATTGTATCTGCAATGTAGAGCAACGGTTGTAACCTAACTAATCAATATGTAAATGTTTAAATTTTCTTCAGTCTTATGGTGGTGCTAAGCTCGTGGTCTCTGCAGTTACGAGGCTCATACGTCCATGCGCAAATCAGTAAGTTGTACCTTTCCACAATTAAATCTTTATTAATCGTGATGACTGTTGAAATACATGTCTACTACAGACCACTGCATTAATTGTCTTTCCAACGAGCAAGCAACTCACTCTAAGAAATGTAAATAGCTTTATCTTTTACGCCTATAATTCAACTTCAACACGAAGCTATAGACGTGAGGCGGAAGAGAGCTCTTGTCGTGTGGAAATGACCGAAAAGTACATTTACTAGTTAAAATTCTGACGTGAGAAGTGAAACTTCAAACAAATCTGTTCCGTAGACGTTGTCATCTTCTTTGTTTGCGCCTCGTGCGCGAATTACATGTCAACTCCTTGGCGTCTTAACGAAGGTGAACACAGTCTGTGAAAGAAAGAAACATTTAAAAAATTTTGTTTGCTGTAGACTGAAGAAGACAATAGACAGCAGCGTAGAAACTTTAAGATTTTGTTTAAGATTGACATGTGAAGTGAAATGATAAAATTTTACATAATTTTATCGCAGTGAAAAATTTTTGAGCCCCCTATTCAAAGATATACAACAAAGTTCACATCAAGGAAAAATGATGTCTAGGTCAATGACTGAACATAACTACAGTGTCTATACAGCTTAACTCGAATATTGGTTATCCTATGAGCAGGTGGATGATCCACTATAGCATTTTATCGCTTTCACAGCACTTCAGCTGTATTAAGAAGGTCGGTAGTTGAGCTACTGGCCGCACATTAGGGAGTAGCAAGTTTCATATACCTGTCCGGCCAAAAAAATTTACGTTTACAATTATTTTCTAAATCACTTGCAGGGATTGCTGGAATGATTCCTTTGAGAATGGTAGGCTAGACTTTCTTCCCCATCATTTTCCAATGCCAGCTTGTGCCTTTCTATGATGAATCGTTGTCGACGTGACGTGAAACGCTAATCATCCTTCCTTTTTCCTCCCATATTTGAATAAAGCCATCTCGAGACTGCATTGTAGAACATCAATAAATTAATAACTTCCTACGCCTTAAATATTGAGGATGATTATTCTTCAACACACAACAAAAAAAAGTTTGCATCACCCCGATCCCCAGAGCTCCTGAAGATAGACGTTGACTGTGGATATTGTATCACAGACACAATCGCTTTGACTGTTCAGAGATGTCACTAAACCCTCCCTAAGATATAAACAACCATTCATGAGCAACGCCTAAAGACGAAAGGGGTCTGGCAGCCTATCAGTCCCAATCATTCCACCAGGAAGGAGGTACACGGCTCGTGTTGTCTGTAGTTCAACCATGCCTAGACGGTCAATACCGCGGTTCGATCCCGTCCATATTGTTACTTCGTGCCAGGAAGGGCTCAACAAGGGAAGTGTCCAGACGTCTCGGAGTAAATCAAAGCGATGCTGCTCGGACATGGAGGAAATACAGAGAGACAGGAACTGTCGATGACTTGCCTCGCTCAGGCCGCCAGAGGGCTACGACTGCAGTGGATGACCGCTACCTACGGATTATGGCTCGGAGGAACGCTGACAGCAACGCCACCATGTTGAATAACGCATTTCGTGCAGCCACAGGACGTCGTGTTACGACTCAAACTGTGCGCAATAGGCTGCATGATGCGCAACTTCACTCCCGACGTCCATAGAGAGTTCCACCTTTGCAATCACGACACCATGCAGCGCGATACAGATGGGCCCAACAACATGCCGAATGGACCGTTCTCTTCACCGACGAGTGTCGCCTATTCCTTCAACCAGACAATCGTCGGTGACGTATTTGGAGGCAACACGGTCAGGCTGAACGCCTTAGACACATTGTCCAGCGAGTGCAGCAAGGAGGAGGTTCCTTGCTGTTTTGTGGTGGCGTTGTGTGGGGCCGACGGACGCCGCTGGTGGTCATGGAAGGCGCCGTTACGGCTGTACGATACGTGAATGCTATCCTCCGACCGCTAATGTAACCATATCTGCAGCATATTGGCGAGGCATTCGGCTTCGTGGACGACAATTTGCGCTCCCATCGTGCACATATTGTGAATGACTTCCTTCAGGACAACGACATCGCTACACAAGAGTGGCCAGCATGTTCTCCAGATATGAACCGTATCGAACATGCCTGGGATAGATTGAAAAGGGCTGTTTATGGACGACGTGACCCACCAACCACTCTGAGGGATCTACGCCGAATCGCCGTTGAGGAGTGGGACAATCTGGACCAACAGCGACTTGATGGACTTGTGGATAGTATGCCACGACGAATACTGGCCTGTATCAATGCAAGAGTATGTACTACTAGGTATTAGAGGTACCCGTGTGTACAGCAATCTGGACCACCACCTCTGAAGGTATCGTTATATGGTGATACAACATGCAATGTGTAGTTTTCATGAGTAATAAAAAGGGCGGAAATGATGTTTATGTTGATCTCTATTACAATTTTCTGTACAGGTTCTGGAACTCTTGGAAGCGAGATGATGCAAAACTTTTTTGATGTGTGTATGATATGCAGAGAAATGAAAGAGAAACTATGCTACCAGAACACAGTTTTAAGAACTAAAAGCTCGAAGTTGTAATAACTCCATCAAGCTTGGAGCTACATTTACGTCTCTATTTCCGAAGCCACCGTATAGTGAAAGGCAGAGGGTACGTAGTATACAAGTATAATTTTACTTGCTTCCTACTTCGCGTGAAGAGGATTCTCGGTACAATTCCCACATTCCTGTTTGACCCTGATGATCATTACTTGAGATAATTGATGGAGGAAATACGTTTCTTTACTCGTTTTGGAACGTAAGCTCTCGGAATGTAACTCAAAGCCTGTACTTGATACTCAACATATTTCTCGTAGCATCTCCCACAGAAGCATATCTGCGACCTTCTTGCACTGACTAAACAACACTTCTTTTAGTCTTTGTCTCTTCTGCTGACCTTACTTGTAACATACCACACTAACTAACAGTAGCTGCTCAAGACACGATCGACTGAGAGATTCCTGAGTGAACATCTTCGTGGATGCATTAAACTCCCTAAGTATTCTTACTAATTCTTAACTGTACGTCAATCTGGGATTTTCCTTCCTCACAACTTAGATCACTTTCATAAATTTGACGATCATCATCATAATCATCATCATCATCATCATTACAACTTGTTGTGCTCATTGCTGAGCGTCGTGACCCCATGAACTAAGCGTCTCCATTCGCGACGGTTCCCAGTTTCTCTCAGAGACTACTGAAGAGGTAGACCGGAGATCTTTACTCGATCTGTCCACCTGCTCACTGCTCTTCCCCTCAGTCTCTTTCCCTCAATCTTCCTTCTGTGATTACTTTCTCTAGATTTTCTTTGCCCCTTCTCACAATATGGCCGAAGAATTCGAGAATATTTTGATTGACACGAGAAGAAAGGTGCCCGGAGAGAATGAGTTGCTCAGTAATGGACGCATTTATTCTCCTTCCGGTTCATTTTATGTTAGCTTAAGCGTGAGCACTTGATCGAAAAGGATACAGCTACTTCGAACTAATTCCTCTCTCTAAGCTACTAACAACACGTAATAAACAAATACAGACATGAATTTTTCTAAGTTACTAAGAGAAGAGATCTATCAAGCGCTAAACGTTTACAAAAGGTTCAGTTAATATTTTTATACGTAGTATCAACAATACGGTAAAAGACTGTAGTTGTGACAAATGTAAATGGTTCAAATGGCTCTGAGCACTATGGGACTTAACATCCATGGTCACCAGTCCCCTAGAACTTAGAACTACTTAAACCTAACTAACCTAAGGACATCACACAACACCCACCCATCACGAGGCAGAGAAAATCCCTGACCCCGCCGGGAATCTAACCCGGGAACTCGGGCGTGGGAAGCGAGAACGCTACCGCACGACCACGAGATGCGGGCTGATAAATGTATCTGAGGAGGTTGTCGTATCTTTCTTGAGATCAGAACTTCAAATGTGAAGATATTAATATGATCAGCAAGTAACTGAAAATAACGCTGGCTGAAGATATTTTATCGATGACGTCGGCATATTAAAAATAATGTACAAAGGCTTTTCATCTTATGAATATCGCATGGAGACGAAAGACAGTGCATTCTTACATTAATACCAACATGTTGGAAATTACTTATGTTAGATTTATAAGTAGCTTTTAGTACCATACCTAACAGCTACATAATCAGGTTGTTGCTGATAGAACTAACAAATTACGAAAACATTTTATCTAGATACAGCCACAAGCAAAATGTTATTATGGAACAGCTAGTTATCTGCCTATCCAATGATTAAGACATTCACAATGTAAGTTTCATAAAATTAGAAGAAAAGAATCAGCATCTGATCGGATGTAGGGATGACTCAACTTTAAAATGTTAGAAAGGAGCCAACAACACCGCACATGAAATAATAGTTTCTTTTGTGTACTGTTTTCATTTGAGGGCTTTTGGAATCGTGATTTGAAATTGTTAGGCTCACATCTTTTGGTGGATATGCGCTAGAGTTTCATTATAGGCGTAACGTGAAATTTTGAGTGGGTCACGGAAGCAGCCAGTGGAAATCAGGCTTGCATACTGAATAGTCTTACTATTGTGTAGTCCCTAGTGTTGGCTACACAAACTCTTGAATAATTTCCGGCGACCAGTACGCTCGATATTGGCTGCGACTGTATCATACGGCTTGCAAATTGTGCTAACCGCTAGTTTGCCAACGAGTTTTACAGGATCCAGTTACTTATGCAGCTGGGACAGAGATGAACCTGCGAGGAAACTCCATGACTGAAGGTGAAGTTTCATGCTGCCTAATTTCGTTTGTAAGAGTTATTTTGTTGGTTAGGTACTTACTCTGTAGCCGTAAGCAGCATATACATAGAGGGAGCTAATTTATACAAAGTACAGGATGGCAAAAAAAAAAAAAAAAAAAAAACTGCTCCGGGAAACGTTTTCGGCATTTTGTGACAACGTAGTGTAAACATATTTATGACAATTTTCTTGGCCGGTCTAATTTTGGTCACACTGTATTTGGATATGACTCTAATCTACTATTTGTAGCTTTAAACCGTATATGGCATGGCAAAATACAGTTCCAATCTTTTTCCTTTTCAGTATTTCGACTCTAAAAATAACTATGCTTAAATAACTTGTAAATCGAACATATTTGAATAGTATTATTTAGCACATAAAATTAATTTTAACTTTTTGGACATACCCATACTGTAGGTATTTTATATTAACTGTACTGCGTAGATCTGTAGGGAACATTATAGCACCACGACTCAATCCTTTCTGAGCCAAATGGCGGTTCAGTAAATGTTAAATAAGAATATATTTCTTCTAATATTTTATTGTCGATTTCTAAATCGTATGCGAATAAGTGGTCACCGTGCGCGTTATGAGAAAATTAATATATTGGTGATCCGTCATTAATACGAATATTACCCGGAAAGGAAAAATTGTTCAAAATGCAAAACAAAACTGATAGTAATTTTTTCACACCTAGAAATGCTCATGGTTTCTCTACTGTCTTTATGCCCTATTCCATATCATTAGATTCCAGTATAGCATCGTTGTACTTGACAAGTGAACTCCCAATGGCCGTGTCGATTCCAAATATCACCAAGTGAGAAGCATGTAATGTGATGAAATAAGAAGGCGGATTTCCAGACTACATCGTAATGGAGGATCAAATGATGTAGCTCATCATACTTCTGGCAATAAGCGATCGTCTTTGAATTATTATTAGTCACACTCATAAAAATTTCAACTCCACTGAAGATCTATTGAAATCACTCTTTACGAAAAACGTAAACCATTATTACCACAGCTTTGACGTCTGGGGAACGCTACCAATGTTGAAGTTTACTCTGACATGTTACAAAAGTTACACTGGTCTGTTTAAAAGAGACGCGAGGAAAGCTGCCCCGTGGATTTTGTTTGCTACATTACTAACCCCGTCCGAGCACTGAGCGCGTCCCATAGACGCTGTCATAATTATTTGAGGGCTGAGCAGGCGGTGGACGCAGAGAGTTTCCGCTGTAACGTTTGTCCAGTACCCGCTCCACTGTCGCCACGACAGGACCTTCATCTAAAGATAACGTGAGAAAAGATTACATCTGGAGCCTTTCAGAATTCGTTGACTACACTTTCCATGGTACTCTGTTAACTGGGTGGCTACGAAAAAGGGCCACATGAATTGGGTGTTATTACGGCCAGAGGTGGTTGTTCTGGGTACTGATTTATCAGGATCTATGCACCGAAATTGCGTGAAAATGTAATCACATGTCAGTTCTAGTATAATATATTTGTCCAATGAATATCCGTTTATCATCTGCATTTCTTCTGGTGTAGCAATTTTCATGGCCAGGAGTGTAATTCTGTATCTACATACATCGTCTAGAGACGTCTGTAAAGTGTATGGCAGAGAATAATTCAAGTGTTATAAAGGGCGTTCGGAAATTCCCATTACAAACTTCTAGGATTTATAGAAGGGATTGAGTACATAATATTTTCAGTAAGGACCCATGTCCGGAGACGTACCGTTTCCGTTCTATGACGGGTTCAATTCAGATGTTTAGCTCATCCACTTCCGCTTGAGGAACTGAATTTGGAGTGACGCAGTATAATTATTAGGTAACAATTCGAAAGAAAATATAACGAAACATCCATTTATCACTTAAGCAGATTTGTTTGTATTGACACTTAAATATTACGTATTTACTTTATTGCAAAGAAAAGAGCTCAACGTAATGTACGTACAGCATTACATTAGCGGCTCGATGTGGGTACCAAAGACGTTGTTACAGACATAGTACCTACGACGCATGTTCTGGTACACTCTCTCCACCCACCTCGTGTCTCTTTAATTTCTACGGCAGCGGCCAGAACTCGTGCCATCAGATCTTCCTCTGTCTCTACAGGAGTCTTGCAACAAGGCAGACGTTAGGCAACGTCAGGTGACTCTCTGACGTAGTACACGTCATCCTCTCTAACCTACTGCATATCAGGACACGCAACTCTCAGACTTTTATCTTTCCCTCAGCAGACGTGGACGCGTTACACGTGAAACCATCGTAGAACGGATGATTTTCAACACTAACTTATGTTTTTTTTTTTTTTTTTTTTTTTTTTTTTTTAATGGGCACCTCGTGTTATTTCCTACGCAATCAATAACATAAAAAACGGCGTTCGTTGTATCACAATACGTCGATTACATCCTGAGAAATTGCAAAATGAAGTCGACCCTTGAAATAAACGAAACGTGCCGCTATTGCACATCCCGAGAAGCGAGTGTGAATCCCACGATGCTCGTAATCACGATGTGATTGACATACTAGGATGCAACAATCGCTGTACTTATTGTTATTTACACTTTTATTCACTGGAATGAATTTATTTTATTTATCATGTCAAAAGTACAGAAATATATATATACACTCCTGGAAATGGAAAAAAGAACACATTGACACCGGTGTGTCAGACCCACCATACTTGCTCCGGACACTGCGAGAGGGCTGTACAAGCAATGATCACACGCACGGCACAACGGACACACCAGGAACCGCGGTGTTGGCCGTCGAATGGCGCTAGCTGCGCAGCATTTGTGCACCGCCGCCGTCAGTGTCAGCCAGTTTGCCGTGGCATACGGAGCTCCATCGCAGTCTTTAACACTGGTAGCATGCCGCGACAGCGTGGACGTGAACCGTATGTGCAGTTGACGGACTTTGAGCGAGGGCGTATAGTGGGCATGCGGGAGGCCGGGTGGACGTACCGCCGAATTGCTCAACACGTGGGGCGTGAGGTCTCCACAGTACATCGATGTTGTCGCCAGTGGTCGGCGGAAGGTGCACGTGCCCGTCGACCTGGGACCGGACCGCAGCGACGCACGGATGCACGCCAAGACCGTAGGATCCTACGCAGTGACGTAGGGGACCGCACCGCCACTTCCCAGCAAATTAGGGACACTGTTGCTCCTGGGGTATCGGCGAGGACCATTCGCAACCGTCTCCATGAAGCTGGGCTACGGTCCCGCACACCGTTAGGCCGTCTTCCGCTCACGCCCCAACATCGTGCAGCCCGCCTCCAGTGGTGTCGCGACAGGCGTGAATGGAGGGACGAATGGAGACGTGTCGTCTTCAGCGATGAGAGTCGCTTCTGCCTTGGTGCCAATGATGGTCGTATGCGTGTTTGGCGCAGTGCAGGTGAGCGCCACAATCAGGACTGCATACGACCGAGGCACACAGGGCCAACACCTGGCATCATGGTGTGGGGAGCGATCTCCTACACTGGCCGTACACCACTGGTGATGGTCGAGGGGACACTGAATAGTGCACGGTACATCCAAACCGTCATCGAACCCATCGTTCTACCATTCCTAGACCGGCAAGGGAACTTGCTGTTCCAACAGGACAATGCACGTCCACATGTATCCTGTGCCACCCAACGTGCTCTAGAAGGTGTAAGTCAACTACCCTGGCCAGCAAGATCTCCGGATCTGTCCCCCATTGAGCATGTTTGGGACTGGATGAAGCGTCGTCTCACGCGGTCTGCACGTCGAGCACGAACGCTGGTCCAACTGAGGCGCCAGGTGGAAATGGCATGGCAAGCCGTTCCACAGGACTACATCCAGCATCTCTACGATCGTCTCCATGGGAGAATAGCAGCCCGCATTGCTGCGAAAGGTGGATATACACTGTACTAGTGCCGACATTGTGCATGCTCTGTTGCCTGTGTCTATGTGCCTGTGGTTCAGTCAGTGTGATCATGTGATGTATCTGACCCCAGGAATGTGTCAATAAAGTTTCCCCTTCCTGGGACAATGAATTCACGGTGTTCTTATTTCAATTTCCAGGTGTGTGTGTATATATATATATATATATATACACTCCTGGAAATTGAAATAAGAACACCGTGAATTCATTGTCCCAGGAAGGGGAAACTTTATTGACACATTCCTGGGGTCAGATACATCACATGATCACATGATTTCAATTTCCAGGAGTGTATATATATATATATATATACACTCCTGGAAATTGAAATAAGAACACCGTGAATTCATTGTCCCAGGAAGGGGAAACTTTATTGACACATTCCTGGGGTCAGATACATCACATGATCACACTGACAGAACCACAGGCACATAGACACAGGCAACAGAGCATGCACAATGTCGGCACTAGTACAGTGTATATCCACCTTTCGCAGCAATGCAGGCTGCTATTCTCCCATGGAGACGATCGTAGAGATGCTGGATGTAGTCCTGTGGAACGGCTTGCCATGCCATTTCCACCTGGCGCCTCAGTTGGACCAGCGTTCGTGCTGGACGTGCAGACCGCGTGAGACGACGCTTCATCCAGTCCCAAACATGCTCAATGGGGAACAGATCCGGAGATCTTGCTGGCCAGGGTAGTTGACTTACACCTTCTAGAGCACGTTGGGTGGCACGGGATACATGCGGACGTGCATTGTCCTGTTGGAACAGCAAGTTCCCTTGCCGGTCTAGGAATGGTAGAACGATGGGTTCGATGACGGTTTGGATGTACCGTGCACTATTCAGTGTCCCCTCGACGATCACCAGTGGTGTACGGTCAGCGTAGGAGATCGCTCCCCACACCATGATGCCGGGTGTTGGCCCTGTGTGCCTCGGTCGTATGCAGTCCTGATTGTGGCGCTCACCTGCACGGCGCCAAACACGCATACGACCATCATTGGCACCAAGGCAGAAGCGACTCTCATCGCTGAAGACGACACGTCTCCATTCGTCCCTCCATTCACGCCTGTCGCGACACCACTGGAGGCGGGCTGCACGATGTTGGGGCGTGAGCGGAAGACGGCCTAACGGTGTGCGGGACCGTAGCCCAGCTTCATGGAGACGGTTGCGAATGGTCCTCGCCGATACCCCAGGAGCAACAGTGTCCCTAATTTGCTGGGAAGTGGCGGTGCGGTCCCCTACGGCACTGCGTAGGATCCTACGGTCTTGGCGTGCATCCGTGCGTCGCTGCGGCCCGGTCCCAGGTCGACGGGCACGTGCACCTTCCGCCGACCACTGGCGACAACATCGATGTACTGTGGAGACCTCACGCCCCACGTGTTGAGCAATTCGGTGGTACGTCCACCCGGCCTCCCGCATGCCCACTATACGCCCTCGCTCAAAGTCCGTCAACTGCACATACGGTTCACGTCCACGCTGTCGCGGCATGCTACCAGTGTTAAAGACTGCGATGGAGCTCCGTATGCCACGGCAAACTGGCTGACACTGACGGCGGCGGTGCACAAATGCTACGCAGCTAGCGCCATTCGACGGCCAACACCGCGGTTCCTGGTGTGTCCGCTGTGCCGTGCGTGTGATCATTGCTTGTACAGCCCTCTCGCAGTGTCCGGAGCAAGTATGGTGGGTCTGACACACCGGTGTCAATGTGTTCTTTTTTCCATTTCCAGGAGTATATATATATATATATATATATATATATATATATATATATATATATATATATATATAATTTTACACAAAAGAAGACCAAAAATTGGACACTTCAAGTGCATTTGGTGTAGCTCTCATAAGGTCTTGCATGGTGCAGATGGTTGGTGAGCAGGAATACTGAAGGAAATGGCTGTTAGTCTTCTCAGCGCCACACTGACAAAGAACTGAGTCCACAGAGAAACCTCAAGTCTGCAGATTGGTCTTGCATCTCGTGTTTGATCGTAATATATTGAGAGACCTCCATATTGACCACCTCTCCGAATGTCCAGGTGGCAGTTCTTCCTTTGGAGCCATCCATTCTCCCAAACACCGACATTTCTCCCGCCATCGCGAGGTCCTTGCTGTATGTGGATTCTCGATGAGAGCCTCAGTAGTTGTCAAGAGGCTCTTTCTTGATTTCAGCCTAGGATGTGCGGGTTGAGGACCATATAGTGGATGGGCTTCCTTCGTTGTGGCCTTAATTTTCTCATATCTCGCAGCTACCTCACGTCTGATTTCAGAAGGAGCTATGCCAGCGAGGCAATGGAGTTTGTCCACAGGAGTAGGTCTTAAGCAACCCGTGATAATCCAGCAAGACTCATTTAGAGCCATATCTACGTTCCTGGCATGACTGGACTTGTACAATACCGAACATGCATATTCAGTTTGAGCGCACAGTGCATGGATTAGCACCCCATGATGTACCTGTCAATTTTCGCACTATGTTATTTCTGGCTGCCACTTTCTGTTTGGTGTTTAGGCAATGCTTTTTATATGTTAGAGCGCGATCCAGAGTTACTCCAAGATATTTGGGAGTAGGGTTATGTTCGAGTACGATGCCTCCTCAGGATATATTTAAAGATCTATTTGCCTGTTTATTCTTCAGGTGGAAAGCGCAGGTCTGAGTCTTGGAAGGATTAGGTTTCAAATAATTCCCATGATAGTAAACAGTGAGTTGTTCCTAAGATTTTGATAGCGTATCTTCTACAGTCTCAAAATAGTCAGCCTGAGTAGTGGTAGCGCAGTTATCAGCATAAATAAAGCTTCGAGTTCCTTCAGGGATATGTTGATTGTTGGTACAGATGTTGAATAATAGCGTCACAAGCACGCTGCCTTGTGGTAGCCCAATTTTATGAGTTCTCCATCTACTTTTCTTACCCTGAAATGCCACAAAAAATCTGCGGTTCTGGAAAAGGTTTCCAATATTGCACATGAGTGTGAAGTCTTTAGTTATATCATAAACTTTCTTCAGAATGAGCCGATGGTTGATCGTATCGTAAGCTGCCGATAGATCGATAAAGGCAGCACCTGTAATGAGCCATTTCTCATATCCATCTTCGATATGTTAAGTTTAATATTTGAGACGTGCAACTTTTCCGTTCTCCGAAACCTGCTTGCTGTGGTATTAGAAGAGGCTCCACCTTTCTAATCATTCTCTGAAGAATGAGCCACTCCAGTATTTTGTAGATGTGACAGAGTAAGGAGATAGGTCTATAATTTTTGGGATCTTTCCTATCCTTTCCTGGTTTCGGTATGGCAATTACTCTTGCTTTTCGCCATACTTTAGGGATCTTGCATTCTCGAATACAGTTGTTCATAAATTCCAGTAACCAAAGCATTGTAGCAGGACCAAAATTCTTGATTTGTTCAGCTCTAATGTCATCCAATCCTGCTGCTTTTCCCAATTTACATTTATTCAGGGCTGAATTGAATTCTTCAAGAGAGAAAGAAGGAGATAAGATACTATCCTCTTGATCCGTTTGCCTGAATAATTGTTTCCTCTCTATATTTCCGGGTTTAGTTGATTTGCCATTAATGAGGAGTTGGTGAGCAATTTGGTCTGGTTTAATATTAACGTATGAGTTGACCTGAGTGTTATCTTTACTCAGGCGACGTAACAGCCTCCAGGCCTTTTGGCTACTTTTACTCATGTCACAGTAGACCATTAATTGTACCCATTCTTCTCTCTTAGAGTCAGATATTGAAGAGAGGACATTCTGTGTAAGGCTTGACGTGGCTTCCCTGAAAGGATCTTCTTCAAACTTCCTGTAGTATTCTTCAAGAAGAGTGGCCATTTCAGGTGTTATAGCCTTGATAGAGGTCATTCTGCATCCCATTGGAATTAATGCACGGGAGGATACATTAACGATGTTAACAAAATTCTCATATTGATCTATCACAGGATCTATAGCTACAATTTTCTCATCTAATAATTTTGAAAATTTCTGCCAATTAGCTTTTTTGAAGTTGCACCTTCGTCTGAAAGGCATTGAATGAAAACAATACAGATGTCCAGTCACACAACAACATATAACTACCATTTACCCCTCTGTTAGATCCCTGACCAGCCATTAATTATGTTTACCCTGGCTGGTGATATTCGCTTTTTCGTTACCATTATGTCCATTCTAGTACTGTAGCAAAGATCAATAAAGCACGAACGAGTGAACCCTTTCCTTATTTTTCATTGTGTTTGACTGGATGTTTGTATTGTTTTCAGTCTACTTAATAACAGTGTAAATAGCAACAAGTATAGCGTTTGTTGCATCGCAACACGTCATCACACCGCGATTACGAGCGACGTGGGGTTCGCGCTTGAATCTCAGGATGTGCGATATCGATGCGTATCGTTTATTTCAAGCGTCAACTTCGCTTCGCAATTTCTTGGGATGTAATTGACGTATTGCGATGCAACCAACGTCATTCTTATTTTTGACTTTTCATGTTACTGACTGCGTAAGAAATAATACGAATTGTCCGTTTAAAAAGAAACCTAAGTTTGTGTTGGAAATAACATTTTATTACATTTTAGAATGTCTCATTGTGTTTACTTTCATGAGCCTCTGCCGTATATTCATACCTGTGAAAGTCGTTTTTAAAAATCTATTGTTGTTCCAGAGATATCTGTGCTGAAACGTTTAAGTGGATCACCCCATATATCCCTTCTGACAGCCAAGGTCGCACACCGACTCCGTTGCCACACTGGTGCTTTCCGCAATATCCTGTCGGAGAACTTCTGGTTGTAGCGTTCTTAAGTCATAGGTGGAAACATTAGTAGCAATGACAGTGTGAGTCAGGTCTGGGAGTGTGCTCAAGCGGCCTAATAGTTAAGGCGACTGCTGGCACAGTAGGAAATCCGGGTGCGAGTCCTAGTGTGACACAGATTTTCATTATTCACGACATATCCGTTTATAAACGACGAGCAAAATAGAACTGGCCTGGGAAATTATAGCAATAAGACTTAAGCTAGTTTGTCCCTTCTTAATGAGCATGACAGAAGATGCTGGAAATGGCCAAAGTTGACCTCAGTGCAGTGTTGTGCTCGATTTATGAAACTGTGAGAAAGTCAGTGCGTGTTCTCTAAATTTTTCAAGAGATATTTCCAGATTTGGAATATAAGGGTTTATAATTCGTTGCAAATATGCCAAATTATGAGAACCCCAGATTCAATTGAGCGAGGATATTTTAAATCTAACTTACGGTAATAGTTTTTTAAAAATTGTCTACTGTTCCTTTTCCTGAAAAAAAGGCTTCTGTCATTCGGTTTTGAAGAAATGGAGAAAATTCTGTGTGAAAATGGGACTGTTCTTATCGGCGGGACATTTGACAATTGTTCGAAACAGTTCAGACAAATGTACACAATACACGTCGATATCGGAAGCACAAGAGAGAAGACGAAGGTATTGCCTGTTTCATTTGCTTTGGTCTGAGTAAAATTCAAAATACATATAAAAGATTTTTTTTCGGCCTGAATAATAAGATGCCTGGGTGGTCACCGGAAACTGCAATGTTAGACAACGAAATGGCTACAATTAAAGCTATGAAAACAGTCTTTCCCAAAACATCCCCTTATGGTTGCAATTTTCACTTTACTCAATATCTGTGGAAGAAAATTCAGCAACTATGATTAACAAAGGACTACCGCGTTTGAGGAGAAGTGCGATTGTTTTCCCGCATGTGTGCTGTAGCGGCATATGCTTACTAAACAGTGTTGATGAAGCGTGGATGGTAATAATGGAGGAAATGCCCAATGGAAAAAGGTCACGTTATTCGCAGACTGTATGGTCAATCAGTGGATGGAAAATCGTAGAATACCAATTGAAATGTGGAATGTTTTTAACCAGCGTCACAGGACTACGAACGCTGTCGAAGGTCGGCATAGAGAACTACACTCCTTAGTAAACCAAAAACATCCGAACGTCTACTCTGATAAATAACCCGAAGATAAAGCTTAGGACTTTATTGCAAGCATATTTTTTTAAGATCATTTGGCTGAAGGCAGCAATATAGCTACTGCCTGTGGTCAACACAAGGGGAGGGTGGAGGAAATGCTGCAACTAGACATGATTTGGCGTGAACACGGAGAAAATTTTATATGTGGGTACTATCACGAGAAGTTCCTAGACCATATGAGCGACTGGATATTGAGCACCTAACTGAAACAGCTAGCCCATGAGTTCGTCTGTCAATCGAAATAGAAGGCGTTTTGGGAGGAAACGAACAATGTTAAGAGCAAGAAAGGAAAACTTATAATAAATATATGCTTTATTCTCAGCAGACTGTTCCCTTTACGAGTTATCTGCAATAGGAAACGTTTATTTGATTACAGTTCGTTTATTTTATAATTACAATCCTCAGAAAAGTAACATGCGTATTTCTACGGAATGTTAATCTACAATATGCACTGAGACAGGTTTAGGTAATAACTATTTGAAACTGTCCGCGATTGGAACGGTGCAAATATACCGATATAATAGCTCATTAGTTGTTGAGTTTCTCTGTTAGCTTCTTTTCTTTGCGACTCACGTTAAAAATTTTACCACCAGTCTCACCGATTTTGCGGTTCGTACAGGTAAACTTGGTACTGGTAATCGGAAGGAAGGAAAGGAGATCAAAAGTAAAGTCTTGCTGCTATCGAGGTCGTGAGATATACTGATATACGTAGAATATAAGGGTGGATTAGATGTGAAGGTGCAGGGAATTGACACCAATGCATTCACAGATACTGTCCCAACATTCGCGCCAAGTGATTTCGAGAAACCACCAAGAACCTGAACTCGGATGACGATACCTCCGAATGATGATGTCTCAACTTGCATCTGTATAAACAATAAATTTTACAAGTGCAGGAGTCAGACAGAAGCCCTTATTATCCAGGATCCTGCAGAACGATTTTCTAGCCAGATGATGGTTACAGCGTGTACTTGCTGTATATGTAATCAACGGAAGTCCTACGATAGTTTAAATATATAACTGCAACAAAGTAACACTGAGATTCAGTGCTTGTAATTTTATCGTGCTGTCGGCCCGCAGTGTTGTCGAATTGTATTCTGTCGTGGTTACTTTTTCGTTTACTACTCCTGTTTTATATAAAGGTGCCTGGGTTCGTTACCACGTTGAAAATGCTTGTAATAGCATGCAATTCTTAAAGACATAGAAAGTACAATTAAAAAAGATGTGACATGAGTTTAGTATTTCGCATGTGTCCCACTTTTCTGTACCCTTCATCAAAAAAGACTGTGTTATGACTATGTACTTCGTTACAATGGTAAAAACAAGGAACCTCTTAACATTACCACGAATTAAAGCTAGTGTGGGTAATGAAGATTGCGCTTTAACTGCATCAGGTAAGAAATGTCTAGAACGTCATATTCCAGCTGGATGACACCCGATCTCACACAGCACGTGTTATTAGCCACTCCCATAGATATTTTCCTCCTATTTCGAAGATGTACCAGTGACTGACATCTTAGTGTGATGATGTGGCTAACTCACTGAAATGCATATTCGTCGAGCAAACATCAAGAATTATATACAGAGTGTAAACGAT
The DNA here is from genome assembly GCF_021461385.2 of Schistocerca piceifrons. Lineage (NCBI taxonomy): Eukaryota > Metazoa > Arthropoda > Insecta > Orthoptera > Acrididae > Schistocerca > Schistocerca piceifrons. The sequence continues at coordinate 112,711,646 of NC_060149.1, forward strand.
AAGTGTTTACAACGTACCACAGTGGTGCGGAGGAAGTAGAGACGAACAGTCTGACATAGAACACTTGCGCTCCATCAAGCCGGGAAACAACCTTAAATTGAGCTACAAAAGCCTCCTTAGCAACAGTGCATGCGCGCCGCGCGACATTCTTCTCGTTATCGCAAGGCCACCAGCTTAGTCGGCTATTTAGTTAACGCTAAAAATTTAAAATTTTCTGTGATGGTAATGGAAGAAAGAAAGAAATAATTTTGTAAATTTTATGCGAAAACTTTCTATAACCAAATCAAGGAAGTACTTACCCACACAAAACGTCACGAAATTGATGTACTAGTGACAGACTTTAACAACAAACTGAGAAATGGTAGAGGTGAAGATCCGGTAGGGCCTTTTGGTGTACGAGCACTAAATGAGACAGGAAATCTTCTACTGAAAATCACGCAAGAAGAAAACACGGAAGTCACTAATACTTGATTAGTTTACCACCTCGACGACTTTATACGTGGAAATTTCCAGCAGACACTCAAGACAACATATTTCGTAATTAGATTGACTGTCTTCTTCTCTGTTGGGTCTTCAGCTTGCGTAAGATCATTATACAGGGTGATTCAAAAAGAATACCACAACTTTAGGAATTTAAAACTCTGCAACGACAAAAGGCAGAGCTAAGCACTATCTGTCGGCGAATTAAGGGAGCTATAAAGTTTCATTTAGTTGTACATTTGTTCGCTTGAGGCGCTGTTGACTAGGCGTCAGCGTCAGTTGATGCTAAGATGGCGACCGCTCAACAGAAAGCTTTTTGTGTTATTGAGTACGGCAGAAGTGAATCGACGACAGTTGTTCAGCGTGCATTTCGAACGAAGTATGGTGTTAAACCTCCTGATAGGTGGTGTATTAAACGTTGGTATAAACAGTTTACAGAGAATGGGTGTTTGTGCAAAGGGAAAAGTTCTGGACGGCCGAGAACGAGTGATGAAAATGTAGCACGCATCCAGCAAGCATTTGTTCGCAGCCCAGGAAAATCGACTCGCAGAGCTAGCAGAGAGCTGCAAATTCCACAATCAACTGTATGGAGAGTCCTACGAAAAAGGATGGAGCGCCACCACATTGGCACTTATCTGTCCGTAACTACCTGAACGTCAACTACCCGAGGCGATGGATCGGCCGCCAGGCAGCCCGTGACATCACTGGCCTCCAAGAAGCCCTGATCTTACCCCCTGTGTTTTTTTCTTATGGGGGTATGTTAAGGATATGGTGTTTTGGCCACCTCTCCCAGCCACCATTGATGATTTGAAACGAGAAATAACAGCAGCTATCCAAACTGTTACGCCTGGTATGCTACAGAGAGTGTGGAACGAGTTGGAGTATTGGGTTGATATTGCTCGTGTGTCTGGAGGGGGCCATATTGAACATCTCTGAACTTGTTTTTGAGTGAAAAAAAACCTTTTTAAATACTCTTTGTAATGATGTGTAGCAGAGGGTTATATTATGTTTCTTTCATTAAATACACATTTTTAAAGTTGTGGTATTCTTTTTGAATCACCCTGTATAACATCTTTTTCATTATTTTGACAAATTTAGTTGCAAATTGTTTATTTCTTGTAGATTACATAAGTTCAGGACATGCTTATTTCTGCAAGTGGGCCGTTATCAGATGTTCCTGTTGACGTTAAAACTGTATATAATTTTATTCTACGTCTATGTAATGGCACTATGAGACAGATTTTATCTTATACTTACGTCTAGATGGAATGACGTCCATAAATCATCTTGGAATGTAGGTTCTTTTATTTATTATGTTGTCAACAAAGGTCACGTGTTTACTTACATATTATTTCATATTATTTCTGACTATTGTAAAATGATAGCCGGCCGGGTGGCCGAGCGGTTCTAGGCGCTACAGTCTGGAACCGCGTGACCGCTACGATCGCAGGTTCGAATCCTGCCCCGGGCATGGATGTGTGTGATGTCCTTAGATTAGTTAGGTTTAAGTAGTTCTAAGTTCTAGGGGACTGATGACCTCAGATGTTAAGTCCCATAGTGCTCAGAGCCATTTGAACTATTTGCAAAATGATAGATCGGTACAGTATTAATGTAATAATACTATGAGGTTTTATTTTGTATTTTATTTATATCTGGGTGATGTGACGTCAATAAATCATTTTGGAACACCGAAAAAAATCAAAATCATGGAGTGAACATAATATTAAACGCTATGAAAACTCTACATAGGATACCAAAAGATCAAACAATGAATATTTTGGAAGAAATGGAAATTCATGCACACACAAATGGATATCCGAATGACATACTAAACAAACAGGTGGGCCTCAAACGTAAAATTTACGCGAAAATCTTTATTGAAGTAATAGAAAAGGAAAACGGATTCACACAACACTATAAACATAAAACAATAGACAACATTAAGATCGTACATCTACATACAGCACAATTCATCTGACAAAAAACATCTCTGACTACCTAAGATACAAATTACTCGTAAACATAAAGCTTAGTTGGAACGATCTTTCATTTTACAATCGTTAAAAAATAACACAAAATTTTACTATTATTTTTTTCTACAAAAAGTAAATACGAGGCCCATGTTAACAGCATAATACACTATGCGATCAGAAGTATCCGGAAACCCACAAAACGAATATTTTTCATATTAGGTGCATTTTGCTGCCACCTATTGCCAGATACTCCATATCAGCTACCTCAGTATTCATTAGACATCGCGAGAGAGCAGAATGGGGCACTCCGCGGAACTCGCGGACTTCGAACATGGTCAGGTGACTGGGTGTCACTTGCATCATACGTCTATACGCGAGATTTCCTCACTCCTAAACATCGTAATGTGTAAAAGGCAGACATCTATCCAGACCATCACACAGGAATTCCAAACTTCATAAGGATCCACTGCAAGTACTAGGACAGTTAGGCAGGAGGTGAGAAAACTTGGATTTCATGGTCGAGCAGTTGCTCATAAGCGACACATCACGCCGGTAAAAACCAAACGACGCCTCGCTTGGTGTAAGGAGCTTAAACATTGGACGATTGAACAGTGGAAAAACGTTGTGTGGAGTGACCAATCACGGTACACAATGTGGCTATCCGATAGCAGGGTGTGGGTATGGCGAATGCCCGGTGAACGTCACCTGCCAGCGTGTGTAGTGCCAACAGCAAAATTCGGAGGTGGCGGTGTTATGGTGTGGTCGTGTTTTTCATGGAGGCGGCCTGCACCCCTAGTTGTTTTGCATGGCACTATCACAGCACAGGTCTACATTGATGTCTTAAGCACATTCTTGCTTCTCACTGTTTAAGAGCAATTAGGGGATGACGATTGCATCTCTCAACACGATCGAGCAGCTGTTCATAATGCACAGCCTGTGGCGGAGTGGTTACACGACAATAACATCACTGTAATGGGCTGGCCTGCACAGAGTACTGACCTGAATCCTACAGAACACCTCTGGGATGTTTTGGAGCGCCGACTTCGTGCCAGGTCTCACTGACCGACATCGGTACCTGTCCTCATTGCAGCACTCCGTGATGAAAGGTCTGCCATCCCCAAGAAACCTTCCAGCACATGATTGAACGTATGCCTGCGAGAGTGGAAGCTGTCATCAGGGTGGGCCAACACCATGGTGAATTCCAGCATTACCAATCGAGGGCGACGCGAACTTGTAAGTCATTTTCAGCCAGCCGTATGGATACTTTTGATCACATAGTGTACGTAAAACGACTTGAGTTCCAAGATGATTTGTGGATGTCACTCCATCTAGACGTAAGTATAGTACAAGACTAGAGGAAAAATACTCCCATGGAGCACAAAAAAGGTGAAATATGATCTTGTTTGAAAGATTCTAACTGAAAAGTGGGGTACCAGCCGCCTCATTCTACCTTCCTACCTCTCAGTTCCACAAGCTCCCCTAATTGTAGCTTGTTCGTACTCACTAGTCCATCACTGTTAGTCGCTCATACACATTCACTCCCACTTGCCTATTTTCACTCACTCATTCAGCCCAACTCATTGTCATGATCGTTTTGTGTCTCTCCGTCACTGCCTCCCGTCTCACAGCCATAGTCTCCTTCGTTCTGTCTTACTACCATTGTATCCTCTCACTGTCACTGCATACTCTCACTGCCACTGTCTCCCTGTTAGTTAGTTAAATGTTCCATAGATCACTTGAACGGTTCTTTTATCTAAATGATGCGGAACGAATCAGTTTTCAGGATATGCTCTCTCTTACTGCCACTATGTCATTCATTTTTTCCCACTGCTGCTGACGTCCGCCCCTGATAGCTGAGTGGTCAGCGTGATGGATTGCCGTCCTACGGACCCGGGTTCGATTCCCGGCTGGGTCGGAGATTTTCTCCGCTCAGGGACTGGTTCAAAAATGGTTCAAATGGCTCTGAGCACTATGGGACTTAACATCTGTGGTCCTCAGTCCGCTAGAACGTAGAACTACTTAAACCTAACTAACCTAAGGACATCACACACATCCATGCCCGAGGCAGGATTCGAAACTGCGACCGTAGCGGTCACGCGGTTCCAGTCTGTAGCGCCTAGAACCGCACGGCCACACCGGCCGGCTCAGGGACTGGGTGTTGTGCTGTCTTCATCATCATTTCATCCCCATCCCGCGAGCAGGTCGCCCAATGTGGCGTCGAATGTAATAAGACCTGCACCAGGGCGATCGGACCTGCCCCGAATGTTCAAATGTGTGTGAAATCTTATGGGACTTAACTGAGTCCCTAAGCTTACACAGTACTTAACCTAAATTATCCTACGGACAAACACACACACCCATGCCCGAGGGAGAACTCGAACCTCCGCCGGGACCAGCCGCACAGTCCATGACTACAGCGCCCTAGATCGCTCGGCTAATCCCGCGCGACCTGCCCTGAAAGCGGCCTCCCGGCCAATGACGCCAAATGCTCATTTTTATTTCTACTACTGCTGACTCTTCTCACTATCTCTGTCACTATCTCTGTCACCATCTGTCTCTTCCTCGGTGTCATTTTCATAGACTCTCTCATTATCATTGACTCTCGCCCAGTTCTACTTTCTCCTTCTGTTTATTCCTGTCCCACTGCCATTGTCTCCTTCATCCTTTTATTAGCACTGTTCTATCACTGTCAACTACACTCATGTTGAGAAAAAACAGAACATCTCGAACGACTAGAGATAGGACGTTCATATTCACAGGGCATGTACATTAGTATGTTTGGCAAAAATTATTAGCAATGCAGTCACCTCGGTTCAGCATGTGTCCTGTTGCCTAGCAGGCACAGGGTCCGCCATGAGTCCTGATAACTTGTTCCACGCGTGATGGCATCGACGTGTATAATGCGCGAATGGCGTCTGTGGTATAGCCATCCATGCTACATTCAACTGGTTCCAAAGTTCATCAGCTATGGTTCGCATTGGATCACAGCGCTGCACCCGTCGTTTTACCATGTCTCACACATTTTCGATTGGCGGCGAGTCTGGTAATCTGGCGGACCGGGGCAAAAGGTTGACATCCTTTGACACCAAGAAGGCGCGTGTTCGTGCAGCAACATGTGGTCATGCATTGTCTTGTTCAGAAATTGCATCTGGGGGTGTTGTGCAGAATGGGTGTGGCGATGGGACGCAGGGTGTCATTCACGTTGGTCACACTGGTCACAGTGCACTGGACACGCACCAGCCGTGATTTGTGGTTACACCGAAAGCACCCCACACCATAAGGCCTTGTGTTGGCGCTGTATGTCTTGTGCGAATGGCCGGCCGTTGTGACCGTGCGGTTCTAGGCGCTTCAGTCTGGAAGCGCGTGACCGCTACGGTCGCAGGTTCGAATCCTGCCTCGGGCATGGATGTGTGTGATGTCCTTAGGTTAGTTAAGTTTAAGTAGTTCTAAGTTCTAGGGAACTGATGACCACAGATATTAAGTCCTGTAGTGCTCAGAGCCATTTGAACCATTTTTGTGCGAATGCAGTCACTGTGATGCCGCTCCCCCTGTCTGCGGCGAATCGAACTGCGGCCATCATTCTCAACCAAGCAGAACCTGGATTCGTCGAAAAACACTACCTGATGCTATTCCTGTCCCCAGTGACTTCGATCCATACACCATTGCCGTCTAGCATGTTTCTGCACATTCGTCAAAGGTAGGTGGAGAAGTGGAAGACGCGCACGTTCCCATGCCGTAATAAACTTTGACAGATTGTCACCCCTGATAGTGTACGATGTGTTATACTGTTCTATTCTTGCGCGCAAGGACGCAGATCTGTCCTGCAATTCCGTTCGAATGAGGGTTCGATCTTTTCGGGGGAGGGGAGGGGGGGAGGGAGTCTGGGTGGTGCGACCTGGCCAATCTCGTCGTGTTCTACGACGTTTCGTGAACCCGTTGCACTGCCAAATAGTTAGTCCCACACCAGTAGCAGTTTCCGGGATGGATGCACCACATTATGGCATCCTCTTTCAAGCTCACTGGTTTGGCGGTACGTTCGCGCATCGTCTGCGAGGCATCCTGCACGTCTGCTCAACTCACACTGTTGCGTTACCTTCACTTTATAGCGACAACGAGAGCCGCAGGAACATTTTACCGGTATGTGGTTTGCCCTGCCATAACGATGTTGAACTTGAAGCCGCGGCCGACGTGGTTCAAATGCTAATCTTTTCTGCAGAGTATGCCAATGTACATGTCCTGTGAATGTGAAATTCCTATCTCTAGTCGTTCAAGATATTCTGTCTTTTTCTGAACACGAGTGTATGTTCCACTGCGACTGTGTCCCTCTCTTTCTCTCACATTGCCCTTGTATCCTTCGCTCTTTCTATACCACAGCCACTTCTATCTTCCAGTATTTATTAATTTTCTGTCTCTTTCTCACCGCTACTTTCTCCTTCTCTCTTTTAAACAGGAGCACATTCGCTTTTTTTGTGCTCCGATAGGAGCATTTTTCCGCTGATTGTCTTCTTTCCCTTGCCAAAGCAGGACATGTCGCTCATATGAAAACAGCTTTATAGGTCAGTAAAATTTTGATAGCTTACTTATGTGAAACTGAAATAACGCAAAACTAATTTTACACCTCAGAACGGAATTTATGTGCACTAAAATTTTGAATGTGCTGCAGTACGACAGCATGATGTTCCCAGAACACTTCTGATGATAACGGAGACTCTATATAGTATTTCCCTGTGCTTCGTCACTTTATAAAGAATATTTCACAGTTGAACTTTTCTGTCTCGGAAACGGATAAAGACATCAAGAAAATTTTCGAGACTGTCCGAGATCGGGATCTTAGCAATATATCAAAAAAATTACACTCATTTGTTGTGCATAGCTCTCTTAGAATATGTGCCTCGGTTTTCGTACCCAGGAACCATGTTTTTTTATGTTTCTCGATAACGGATAAAGATTTTTGTATACGGGAGGAGGGCACTTGTAGATAAATGCCTGGAAAATCTAACATTAAAATTTGAGTACTTCTCTGTGGTTATTTATTCTTTAGATTTCGCCTACACCGGATTTTACGTGCATATCTTACGTCTGCATGTAAAGTAATTTTGAACCTTAGTTTCTCGGAAATTTCATAAAAAATTTTCAAGGTTGCTCGAAATCTGGATCTGAGGAGTATATCGTGAAATTTTCGCCCCTTTAATGTGCATAGCTGTCTTTGAATCCGCGGCTCGGTTTTGGTACGAAAAAATAGTATAAAAACGCTTTTTTGGGGGTTACCTAAGGAACCGTCCGTGAACTAATAAAAATTTTTGGAAACGGGAAGATAACACCCCTAGATACATGCCTACAGAATATACCTGTAAAATTTGAGCAGTTTTGTGCGGTTATGTATTATTTAGATTTCTCCTCATACCGGATCTTACGTGTAGAAGTAGAGTAACTTTGAATCTTTGCATCTCGGAAACGGATAAAGGTATCAATAAAAATTTTAAAGCTGCTTGACATCGGGATCTTAGGAATATATCTCAAAAATTTCAGCCGTTTCCTTTCCATAGCTGTCCTGGAATGCACGGCTCGGTTTTGGTACAAAACACTGTATGTAAACTTCTTTTTTAGGGGTTTTCTAAGGAACTACCCACAAACTAGTGGTGCCTCCATAAGCCCTTAAGGCCCACCGTAGATCACATCAAATACAAAAAGAACAAAGAATTTGCTCCATTTGCCTAAGCAGGAGGAAGAGTGTAATATTCATACTTTTACGCAGTACTGTAGGATTGTGGCACTAAGACGCTGTTTCTGTTGGGTATACAAATGGTCCCTAGCCCAAGGGCTATCCACATTAGTTGACCCTACCTTTCTCTCATCAATAAAATCCGAGATAAGAGCCCCAGGAGAATCCCGTTTTTATGCGCGTCGTTTTGGAGTATATTAGGTAGCGCATGTTGTCGCATGCGTACCTATATATATCCTGGAGCAAATGTATCATCTGACAATATACTACTTGTATCTTCCGTAAAAACGAAATTCGTAAAAAAAAACTATTCAACGGAAGAAGATAGCTCTGAAAAAGTCACACAGCCTCAAATGAGAAGTAAAATGAGCGGGATGTCACCAGTAAATTAGTGACGACAATGACACCTCTGATGGATCAAGAAAACTGTCATAGCAAGGGAAGAGATGAAAAACATTATGATAACCACTGCTCAAGATGAAATAGGATATAAAACAAGAGATGTAAGAAAATATGACTGATAAAATACTTTCATTGGTGGATTAATGCCGAATTCATAGAGCCCAGACTGATCTAACTAAATACGACAATATTTATAAACTTAGAAGGTAAAAGATTAGAGCAGCAAAACCTAAATGGTTAAAGCACGAATGCAGACAATTAAAAGTTTGCGAGGTTCACATAATGGTTTTAACTTACGTAAAAAGCTAAAAGAAACCGCTGTAATATGTGGAAGAAGAAACGTCTCCTGGATAGTCGACAAAGGTAATGAAATAGTTCTTGATCCTACAGAGAAGAAAAAAAAAATGAAAAGACTATTTGAACAACCTCTTTTCAGATAATAGAACAGATGTTGACGTTTCTGAGAACGACGATCTAATAGGACCTCCAATTACGAAAGAAGAAATCAATAAGGTCATACAAAACTCCAAAATCAGTCAAACAAAAGGACCAGACGAAATTCTGGCGGAGCTCGTTAAACTTCTTGATGAAGAAGGTCTCAGAGCCTTAAACAAACTTTTTGATGAAATTTACGATACAGCTCATTACCCTGCCCAATGGCTATTTTCAACTTTCATTCCCTTACCAAAAAAGGAGAATGCGAGAAAATATGAAGAGCATAGACTCATCAGTCTTATGAGCTATTCCTTGAAAACATTTTCGAGAGTCATGCATCGTAGTTTATAATTATGTAAACTGTGAGAAATTCTTTGCTGAAACACCGTTTACTTTAGGAAGGGCTTAGGTACAAGAGAAGCAATAGTTGCACTAGCTTTTATGATGTGAAACTGCTATGAGGAGGATAAAAATGTAGGCCTTTGTTTCATTGTTTATGAAAAAGCCTTCAGTAGCGGACAACTTCATAAAATTATGGAAATTCTCAAAAGAGTGTATACAGATCAGAAAGACATTGGCCGTATAGAGAATTTATATTGGATTCAGACAGCAGTTAAATTTGATAATGAGGTCATCGACTTGGTTAATATCTGTAGAGGAGTCCGAAAAGGATGCTTTCTGTCACCCCTGTTATTCAGTTTGTACTCAGAGAATATTTTTCACTCAGCTCTTGGTCGTATTGAAAAGGCAAAAAGTTTAATGAAATTTTCATTAACAACATTCGCTGTGCTGTTGATACAGATTGACTGCTGATAATTTAGATAATCTTTAACAACTCATCAACAAAGTAGGAGCTTGCAGCAGTAATCTAGGTCTTAATATTAACGACAAAAAGACACATTTTATGATTGTCATTCAAAAGCTCGACTCCTTCAAAAATGCAAATCTACGATTCAGTGACTTCTTCATACAAAGAGTAGACAAGCCTAAGTACCTGGGAACGTGGCTCTGTGAAGATTGGAGATTAGATATGGAGATATAACGTCGCATATGGAGCACACATAACGCTTTCATAAAATTTAAGAAAATTCTCACAATTGTACACCTATGCATAAACCTTAGAGTTCGATTTGTAAGATGCTGCGTCAAGTTCGTACTTCTATGCGGTTCTGAGAAATAGACACTAACAGCAAAAATGATCGAGGTCTTCTAAATGCTTAAAATATCATGACCAGCACGAATATCTGACACCGATGCCTTGCAAAGAATACACAAACACCGAGAAATGTTATCAGTGTTTAAAAGAAGATAAACTGTATTCGCACGACATATCTTACGGAACACCTAATACTTTCTTATTCAGTTTACAACACAAGAGAAGACTGATGATAAAAGAAGGAACGGGCGAATAAGAATAACTTGTTTAGATAACATAAAGCAGTGGACACGATTATCATGTGCAGATCAACTACTACATACTGTATTTCATAGAATAAAGATGCGTCGTGTGGTCGCCATCGTCCATTAATGGACAGGCGGAAAAAGAAGGAGAATAAGAAGAGGAAGAAGAAGAAGAAAAGGCGGAAAACTGATTACGCTTACACTTCGATCCAAACTTAACCCTTACGGTAGTTTCGTAATAAGAACGATTTAATTGTTAATTTTTTGCTGTTAAAATTCACAATAATTTGAGGTCAATTGTGCCCAAACTCAATTTTACATTTTTTTAAGTGCAAGAACAGGGGATTTTTTAACATTCAGGAAAGGTTTTAGCCAAAATGCACACGTGCGATAACTTAGGTGGCTTTTTTAGGTCAATTTGAAGCTGTTTCGCGGCTTGATAGACGAGTGTCTTGTATCAATCTGTATTTTGCCGTCACGTGTGGTGCATGTTAGTTAGTTAGTTTCACGTTCCGTGAATCATTTACACGATAAATCGTAATGAGGTGGAACGAGCCATTTTATATTCACATCAGAAAGTGCTGCTGATCATTTACAAGTGTTGCTTCTTTCCTAATTAAAAAAAAATGTACAGAAGTGAGTTAGTAATTCCTGCCCATCCCCTTTCACACATTACAATAATAGAAATTCTTCTACGGAATAGAAGTTGTCAAGGAGAAACATGTCGGTTTTTTTTATTTTACTTTGTTCTTTATCAGACATTTTATATCACTTGATGAATAATCAGAAATTGTTGTTACACCTTTGTGCACCCCTTTTTGTGCTGAGGACAACATTAATGTGGCGTAGTGGACGTCACTTTTTTCTCTTGGTATTGGTATTATTCACATCATTGTGCTTCTGAACTCCAGTGGATTATTTACTGAATCGCCTAGAACTGCTCGGCCACAGTCGCCGGCCGTCAAACAACAATCCAGCACTCAACCAATGCAGGTACAGCTAACTCCTGCGCCAAGTAGAACGCCCACAGAACTGACGGACAGAGTACAACACACCGCTGTGTTTCCACTGTGGAATCCCTGGATACATTGTACGCTACTGCAGAGAAAGAAGACTACATTCCGACGACTACTTCGCTGCTAGACATCAAACTTCACATCAGTTCTGTTCACGCCAGTTATCTGCAGACGATGGTAGTCGACCTGTGGGACGAATCCCATTGCCGAACCCTGCACGAGGTCGCCTCCCAACACGCCGTAGCCGTCCTCCGTTGGCCTACAGATATGCCAGCCACTCGCGTAACCACCAACTTCAGGAAGACTATTCGAGACGATCATCTCTGAAGGTCTTCCGTGGGCGACAGCCACCAAGATGTCAGTAAATCTCACTGTCATCATAATCGACCATCAGCCTGGCTGGGCATTATACGACTCTAGTTTGCTTTTCTGTAATATGTGATGGTTATCGTCGCTAGCAAAAGAAGACCTTGTTCGGTGATCCGAAAGTGATTGTGCTGGAAGTCTCAAATAGAAAATATGTCCAGCTGGCAGGAAAATGTATTGCAAGAGTAGCTATCAGTGACAAAGCACAGCCTTCCAGATTTATCGTTTTAGCAGAATATAGCCGTGATGTCATTCTTGGATGAGACTTCTTGCTAGCAACAAAAGTCGTCATAGATTGTGAAGGATTAGAGCTCCAGACTGACGAAGCTATTCCAAGAAGCACACATAACCAAGTTTGCTCTGGGCGGTTGTTTGCTGTTGAAGACGTTGTTATCACACCATCATCAACGAGACAATTTCCAGTTGTCAATCGAGATGCTCAGTTAAACTGTGAAGCTTTCTTCGACTGCAATAAGCTACTCAGGCTCACAAAGGTAATCTACATGCCAGCTACGATTACAATCATTGTAGGTGGTCAAGGAGGACTTTGGATCGGTAATTGTCACAAGCAGCACAACTCATCCCCATATTTATTTGGCGAACCATTCCCAATTGTTAAGAATCACCATTTCAATGCTGAGTGACTAGCCTGAAGGATCCCTCGAGTCGGCTGGCTAGATTGGGATTGAGGCTTTAGGAGTACGACATCACAGTGGTATATACAAAAACGGACGCAACCACAACGATGCTGACTGTCTTTCAAGGAAACCTTTAGCAGAGCACAACAGCATGGACGAAATCTCAGTCATCGCTGCATTAAATGACACTGCTGCTGAACATAAGGAAGATTTATGGAAACCCTAGCAGCCTTGAAGAATGAGAAACCGAGAAAAGGCGGATTCCAAATATAAACAGAACATTGTATAAGAGAAAGTATGATCCGACTGTGTATAAATTGTTGCGTCTCAACCGTTCATCCCTGGTCTGTGATCCTGAAACATGTCCACGACATTCCAACATGTGGTCACCCAAAAGTCGTGACTCCAGACTGAATCAGACGCAGGTCTTTCTGTCCAGGTCTCTGCCAACCCATTATACACTACATGTGCTACTTTAAGGAATGTGAGTGACGCAAGAATGTGCAATAACTACCATGTGGCACCAGCCCAACGTGCAGCAGCGTCATTCCATCGAATTGCAATTGACCTCTTGAGGTTCCCGAAGGCGACAAACGGGAATCTATGGATATAATCTACACGGCCTGCTCCCCCCGCTTTATTGTCACCAAAACTCTGTCGACTGCCGAACCTCCGGAAACTGCCAATTTCCTTCTAGAACACATCATTCTAAAGCATGCAGCACCTCGTGTGATGACCTTACAGAGGAAAATTTTCCAGTCGAGACTAGTAGCCGAAGTAATTTCACATTACGACATCACCCACCGGATGACAACCGTTTACCACCTGCACATGAACAGCCTTACATAACACTTTAATAACAAGTTGGCAGAAATGCTCTCAATGTACGGTGACGTAGATCAGAGAGAATGAAATGCAATACTACTCGTCGTGACATTCGTGTACAACACAACGAAGGAAGACACTACAGGCTTTACACATTTTTCTACTGCATGGTCGAGAGGCCGAAACGACAGTGGATACACTATTTCCATTTCAACTGTGCAATACTCAGGATGACTATGTGTAGCACCTCATCACCAGGACCGAAGAAGCAAGGCAGCTGTATCGCATACGGACCATAGATGCCCAGGAGAATGGCCGAGCGCGTTACAACGCCAAGCACTGGCCAGTGAAAGAGAGCCCAGGAGACTTCATGTGGATTTTTTGGCCTGTGTGGAAAATGGAACTATCGGAAAAGTTACTCTTGCACAGCTTTCGCCGTATCTTATCCTTCTTCGCTTGTCGGACGTCGCATATAGTTCAAATGGCTCTGAGCACTATGGGACTTAACTTCTGAGGTCATCAGTCCCTTAGAACTTAGAACTACTTAAACCTAACTAACTTAAGGACATCACACACATCCATGCCCGAGGCAGGATTCGAACCTGCGACCGTAGCGGTCGCTCGGTTCCAGACTATAGCGCCTAGAACCGCTCGACCACTCCGACCGGCGTTGCATATGAAGTCGAGGATTATGATTCTCCATCAAGAAGACAATAGCTCCGAGACACCGTAAATTTTCTCTGTATGAAGCACTACTACAGTCCAGAGGTGCAGATCGACAATGGGAGGTATAAAGAAACCGAAGAGCCACTCAACGATGGCGAAGCTTCGATGGGAGAGTCCCTCTTTGATACTCATCATAGAGAAGAGGATGTAACAACAAGATCAGAAAGCGAGGATCCCCCAGCCCAAACAGAGGACCACTTACAAGATCTAGGTCCAGCCTCCACTGAGAACAACTGAAACAGTGAGTCACTGTTTCTCTCGGAGAAAGACAAATGCCGTTACTTATGGTATATCTATAGTGGTATAGTGTTTAGTGTCGCTGGCTGGCGGGCTGCAAGTCGCCAGTTCAAACCTGACCAATTACATTTATTTGTTATTTGGACTTCATCGCTTCTGGAAGGTTCTTGAAATATCTTATGTTTGCAATGTTAGTATATTCTGAAACATACGTTGTTTGTAGACGTTGTTTCATTTGTTCGAGAAGTTCAGTTATGTTCTGGCTCTAGCCTGGTGATGGTAATTAACATGCTTTCAGTTCTAAGTGTTATACCTCAATGACAACACTGTTTACGGATTTGGACTTGACTTTGGTTTCGACGTAGATATATGTAGGGCCTTAAAAAAGTATGCGATATTTTTGGAGGTGGTAGTAGAGTGAGGGTGTCCACTAGCCAATCGTCATGAAAAACCACCCAACGGCGCCGAAAACTTCGCCCAGTCTGGTTATGTCAAAAATGCTATGGCACATTACAAGAGTTCGGTGGAAAATTCCACATTTGCGCGTGGGTCTGACTGACCAATCCCAATACAACTTTTAAAAAGAGCACTATAGATTCTACGACTGCACATGCGCTTCCAAGTAACTATGCATTAATAGATCACAGAACTAACGGTGATTAGGTTTTTGGTAAGGGTAAGAAGTTGGTAGGCAAGGAGTGTTCTGGCGTGCTCTGTAATATTGCCAGATTTTCCTCTCCCCTTTACCACCATGGCGTCACATACCGTTGCCAGATTTCTGATAGAGGTCAACTATCCTGCATATAAAATGGCAGGAAATTCAAATTTTGGCAGTAGGTCAAAATTGTTGGAAAAATTCGAAAACAGTTCAACTATGTTACAGGGATTCCCCCCCCCTCCCCCACTCCTATAATGTGACTTTGGATTTGGAGCTGTTGGTCTAAGTATAAATTGGTAGGAACTTAAAAATCCAAGATAGCGCATTTTCATGCAGGAATTAAAGATTTCTGACCAGGGATACTGACTGGCCCAGCCTGCATTGTTGTCAGATTTCCTCTCCATGAGACAACTTATTTTTTTTCCGTACAGGTCCAAGCCTTTGGTTCTGGAAAAAAGGCCAAACTCACCCCCCCTCCCCCCCCCCCCCCAACACCTCTTGCACCAGTTCTATGTCAAAAGCTGTTTGTTTCCACTGCAGTTCCCAACCTGCTTGTTAGGAAAAGGATGCCAGTCTACTGACCTACTTAACATGTTTTCCCTTGGTTATTTTTCACTCATAGGTGTCTGGTCGTTTTTATAACAATTAGGCTACTTACAGAATTTCTGCATACTGCTTTCCCACTCCAGTTGCCCCACCTAAAATCAGGAGCCCATTTTTCCACTGAGTCCACTTGTGCTATGCTTAAACAATTTTCCCCCATCCCTCTGACGTCACAGTTTGAGCAATTGTCACCCTAATTTTGCATTTGACTTGTCAGAGTTTAAGTTCACTTGCACTATGTTTCAACCACTGGCACCATTGCTGGGAGAGGATATTCAAAAAATTCAGTCATCCTAAATTTAAAATGGTGATATCCACTTACCCTAAATTTAAATTGATGGGGAACCGTCTGGTTGTCAGAAGTAGACCATTTATCTTAACTAAAAGCGTCGCTGATCCAGTCTGTATTGTTGCAAACGCTAGCCGTTGTCGTATGTGATAGAACATGAATAGGAAAGGGGTGCTTTTGCGTCTTTATTTACACAGATACCACACCGGAGGGAGCGTCTTTTCCGTGCTGGACAGTGCCGGGCCGGGCTTCAGCGTTTCCCGCATGTCGGCGGAGGTTGGTCCACGCGGCTGGTACGAAGTCCCGCTGCTGCGGCTCCACTAACCGCCTCATCCGTGCAGGGTGAGACCGTGCCGTGCTGTGTTGCACTCCGTAGCTACTGTTAAACTGTCAAGAACCCGACTGCCGCAAGCGAGCATACAATGCACTGCTATAGTGCGGCTGCTTCTACCTGAGGGTTTGACCGGTCAGCGCCGCATCATTAGTGAGGAATGTGGGGAGTTGTTTGTCATGTATTGTACTCTACAGGTAGTGTAGCCCTACCAAGGCGGACAACATTATTTCGCCCTAAGAAATATAGGGCATCGTACTGTCTGCATGCCAGACCTCTGCTACTGGCTCAACCACAAACAGTTCATTGCGCTCCTGTCTCCGCCCGTATTCACCCGGCACTATACCGTCACAATGTCTTTCTCTGGCATTTTGGGACATACAAGACCACACGAAACCACACCTTCACTATTTACTCCATTTACAGGTGAAATATGGAATTTCATTTCCCAAAACAATAATGTGAAATCTGACAGAAGATATAGTTGCGACGATAATTTAACACAATCTTACAGTCCTTAGATCCAGTTTTAAAGTAGAATCAGCCTTAATACAGACATATGTTGGAGACACTCCTAAAGAAATGCATGTAACTACTCTTAATTGTAAACTTCTCTCTATGTGAAGAGCAACACGCTATTTGCTAGTACGAGAGCGTGCTGAAAATTAATGCCTCTGAATGTTTTAAGTGAAAACTCCTAAAGCTTTTTTAAAGAAAAGAAACGTTACCACCATTCTACACCTCAATGTGCAATACCCCCTACCCCCTGTGCTTTGATGGCGGGGGGCAACTTTGAAATCTTCAATGGGAACCTCCCTTTTTAATTGCAAATTACAATTCTACGGCGAATTCTACATATGTTTTGTCTAAAACATTTTCTTTGTTTCGCCCGAGATGGTGCTGTAATCAAAGGAATAGAAATGTACACACAGTCGTAATTTACGACGCGCTACTCAATGGTCCTTGAATATCCAATGGCACGTATGAGCCCATTTCCATTCTGCGTGGTAGGACAGGCCAGTATTTCATAATTTCTAATTGGTGACCCCATTCGTGATGTTACATTCCTCCAACATATCGAGCAGGGTACTACTCGACACACCACTGTGGCCGTGGCTCGAGGCGAACGCTACTCTACTTTCCAATTAGAGTAAGTGCTCAATCGTAGTACCACCAACTTCGTTACACTTAGTGATCCGCTTTTCAAATGACCGTACACACGTCAGAAGCATATCTGCGGGAATGTCAGCACTGGCGTTTCTGATGCGGTCGACCATGTCTTCACGGCCTTTTGGCACTTACTGGTACGCTTCATCTTTTAAATATCCCCACGGAAAGAAATAGGGAGACGTAAAATTCGGCAATCTAGCGGAGCAATTAATAGGGCCACCTCGGTCGATCCACCGACCAGTGTAAACAGTCTAATATCTCCCGTGCTTCAGTTACGAAATGTGCTGGGCAACCGTCATGCTGAAACCACATACGTCGTCGAACGTCCAGGGCAACATCCAGCAGGAGTCACGGTAGTTCTTGTTCCAAAAACGTTCCTTATTTGCGTCGATTCAACGTGCCGTCGATAAAATACAGACCAGTGAGTTTGTTCCCCATGATGCCGCACCATACGGTAATCGACCAAGGACGTCGATGACCAACTTGCCATAACCATTGAGTATTGTCTACAGTCTAGTAATGAATGTTACGCCACGTAACGCCATCATGGTTTATGAATATAGACACATTGGAAAATAGTATCCCAGCGAAGAAAGTGGGGGTCGTTTGCATTTGTTGACCTGCCCATTCACAAAACACTACTTGGTTATAGAAATGAAGCCATGAAGTTCTTGATGCAGTGAAACGTGGTATGGATGATACTTATGACGATGCAGTATTGTGACACTATCACCTCCGGACATACCGGAATCGCGGTGTAATAGCAGGGCGCTTATTCGTGGGTTGTCGCGCACTGCCGCTAATAGAGCTATTTCAGCGAGCTTTCTCTGGAAAACGCTCGGCCTACAGGGCAACAGAAGCCTCAACATTTCTTCTACATTTTCCGTTAATAAGGATCATTTCAATTTTTTTTCTTCAGTAATTGCAACATTCGTTGTCCACTTGCACATCTGTTCTCCAAATGATAGGTAGGTGTGCAGTCAATAAACACTGCGCAAGTAATGTAATTCTTAGAGCCGCTATCTGCTCTACGTCTGCTCGATACGTGAGCTTCGGTCGCAGTGTACTGCCTGTTATGATACGTCGTAGTTCGCCACATGGCCACGGTGGCGCGTCGAGTAACTCCCCATTCGATATGTCGAAGGAATATACAGGCTCTCTACCCCCGTTCGATACCTTGGAAGAATACAATGTTGAGAATGTGGTTTCCAATTAGAAGTTATGAAGTACTGGCCTGTCCTACCCTCACAGCATGGAGGTGGGGTCCCACATGCCACTGGATATTCAAGAGCCATTGAGTAGCATGTCGTAAATGTAGTAAAAAGTACAGTATGGCGATTTACTCGAACACAGTTGCACATGGGGTAGTATAGCGCATTCGCTGTGAGGTATAGTATGGGACACTTCTCGAATGGGAAGGCAGGCATATATGGTCTGCATCTGGGTGACGCTCATGAGGAGCAAATGCCCTCCCTGCCACAAACATTTTGTGTGGTTCTTCCGTTCATACTTTAATTCTGATCTGTTAGATACATATAATTAAAGTTATGCATGGTTTTTATTCCTCGTGTATTCTTGTTCTGTTCGAAAGTGTCTAACAGCCTTCAACTTCTTGGTAGGATGAAGAGTCTAACTAACTTTAAAATGTATGTGGTACATTTAACAGGTGTGTACATGGCAAATTCTTCATCTCTGTGGTAGACAGCCTCAAAGTTGCAAACTATTTCTCCTACATGTGAGTGACAATGCTGTGGTGGGAGCAGTACTCTGTAAAATCAGAGGGAAAGCATCTATAACGCCCATGATCATAGCATATAAATTGCTGTTGGCTGATGTTAAAATAGATGTTCTGATGGAACAACTGTCTGGGATGTTGCAGTAGCTCTTGGTTCTTCTTCGATGTACATGATAGACTGTAGGTTTGTAGGTCTGTTACTTAGTCTTACCACTTGTCAACCCAACCATCCTGGATTTGAACTTATATTCCAATAGGTCCTTCTTCATGTTCTTTATACAATTCTTTCCTTATAATCTATTCTTATCTTTCATACAACTTCAAATATCTATTCGCTGCCTCGTCGGAAATTAACCCTATTGACAGTCGACTGTGTCTCAGACGCTTCCCACTCCTGTAGGAATGTGATGGAAAGATACTCAGTAATGGTCATATGTTGGAAGAAACTGCAGGAAGCCGTACCGGAAAATTTAACTCTTAGACCTTTCGTTTCATGACAACACATGTACCGCAACGTTTTGGGTATTACTTATCAAAATTCCTAAAGATAAGTTCTGTAACATTACAAGGATCACATGGGTGTACAACTAATCTGACTTACAAGTCAAAAGGTACTTGTCGGTGGCTGACTTATGCTGTCATTACAGTGACAATTATAAGACCTTTTGATGATATAGGTCCATGTTGGCTAGTACATGTAACGTAGCATCACTGAAAAACCGTTATACTGTTAAGTAGTTTGCTGTGTTATGTTTCAGGCGAATAACTAACATGTTTGCACAACTAAGTTTTCACTCTGTAGCGGAGTGTGCGTTGATAAAGAGACTTCCTGGCAGATTATAACTGTATTAGGGGCCGAGATAAGAACTCAGGACCTCTGAAAACCCATAAAGACTCGTTGACAGATGTAGAAGTAACTTCAGGCATACCCTGAAAAAGTCTGTGCTGTGTGTAGTGTGTGCGCTGTGTGGTGTTCAGTGTGTCGTTTGTGTGTGTTCTGTGGTGTGTTGTGGTAGGTGTTTGTATTGTGTGGTGTGTTTTATGTTGCAGTTTGTGCTATCATGTGGTTTGTGGTGTTTGTGTTTCGTGTTTTGTCATGTGTGCTGTGTGGTGTTTGGTGTGTGTTCTTGGGGGATGAATGGTGTGTGTTGACATGTGTATGGGTGCTGTCTCGTGTGATGTGTATGTTTTCATGTGGAGTGCAGTGTTGTGTAATTTGTGGTGTGTAGTATGACATTGTGATGTGATGTGGCATGTGTTGCATGTTGTGTGTGTGTTGAGTGGTGTATGCAGTGTGGTGTGGCTGGTGTGTGGTGTTATTTTGTGGTCTGTGTTGTCATGTAGAGTGCAGTGTTGTGCAATTTGTAGTATGTAGTATGTCATTGTGGTGTGTGTTTTGTAGTGTGTGTTGAGTGTTGTATGCACTGTGGTGTGGCAGCCATGTGGCATGCAGTGTGTATGGTGGGTGTTGTGCTCTGTGTGTGGTGTCTTGAATATCTGACATGTGGTATCTGGTGTCTTCTGTGTGTGGTATGTCATCTGTAATTTGTCATGCGGTGTGTAGTGCAGAACTGAAAAATTAAGTTGCGTCTTCTCTAAATGTTAGAGAATGTATATGCAAGTGGGATGTAGTGACATAAACCATTCTCCTGGCACATTTTGTGTATATATCTAGTAGTTCAGTTTTATAGCTGTAGGGATTCTAAGTCAATGACAGCAAATGGTGAGGTTCTCTCAGCTCTATGCATAAGTTTCTCTAGACATTTGCTTGGCAGCTATTGTTAGTGTGATTGTGGTGTTCTGTTCTATTCTTCTTCACAGTATTAGAGGAGCATACTGTTTAATTTCAAATTTAGATGGCTTGTATCTGTTTATTTCCACCAATGAGCTTGCTTTCATTGTTTTGGCTAGTGTGATGTATACTTATAATACACAGTTTTTTTAACTATAACTGGCAATGGACAGTGAAAAGTTGGTAGTTTACTGCAAACAATGGTTAAAACCAAAGCATTGTTTGTAGCTGAGTTGAAGTACCATCCTCAAGAATAACTGGGATTTGAAAGGCATATCATCAACGAATCTAATGCTATTTGCAGCGTAACGTTGTTGGTAATTCTCTTCAAAAACAAAACGTATCTCAATGGAATTAGGCAGGGGAAATACCACAGATATATTCTCACAGTGTCTGTCCTGAAAGTACTTATGTTCATCTTCCCTTGATGACAATGACGTCCTTGGCCTACACGCCTACATGATTTTAAACCACGGAAGACTATATCACAGAAATCCGCTGGAGGTGTTGGATGTCCTATGTACGCTGTTAAACACTTATAACTCATGTAAAGAATTATGTACGTGTGGGTTGGTTCAAATGGCTGCGAGCACTATGGGACTTAACTCCTGAGGTCATCAGTCCCCTAGAACTTAGAACTACTTAAACCTAGCTAACCTAAGGACATCACACACATCCATGCCCGAGGCAGGATTCGAACCTGCGACCGTAGCAGTCGCGCGGTTCCAGACTGTAGCACCTAGAACCGCTCGGCCACCCTGGCCGGCTTACGTGTGGGATCGCTTAAAGGCATCTGAAGACTAGATAGCTTTCTATTTACAGGAGGAATGATTAGAGTTCAACATTCCGCTAAACATGTGAAATTACCGTATTATTCCAAGCTAAAGACTTCCACGCTGCTTCTGCTAAGCATCAAACCATAGAAAAGCGACTATACAGGGTTTTCTGTAAGAGTGAGCGAAAATGTAACAGGACATAGCTGGAAAACAGCAGTGATAGACAAAGCGGTAGACAAGTTTACTTCCACACCTCCTTCAGCTGGCTTCCCTGACCCCAGGTTCACTATCTCAAATTGTTCAATGGAGCAGCCTCTATGTCCTGTTAAATTTTTGCGCGCTCTTACGAAACACCCTGTATTTACTCTGCAAGCCTTCATACAACCGCCGCGCGAGGTAGCCGAGCACTGAGCAGTCTCTGGCGCTTTGTTAGGGTCCGCGCGGCTCGCCCCCCTCCCCCCCCTCCCCCCTCCCCCCCCTTCCCCCCTCCCACCGTCGTGTCCTCCCTCGGGCATAGTCCTGTGTGCCACAAAATACCAGAGAAAGACAGCATGACGGTACTGTGCCGGCTGAAAACGGGCGGAGACAGGAGCACGGGGAATGGCTTCTAGTCGCGGCACTTGCAGAGGCCAGGCACACAGCAGAGTACGATGTCTTACGATCCTTAAGTGCTGTTTGATTTGTTTCGTTTTAGGGCGTAAAAACATGTAGTCCGCTGTGGTGGGGATACACTACCTGTAGAGTACAATATGTGACAAACAACTGTCCACATTCCTACTTGCTGACGCGTCACTGACCGGTCAGGCCGGCAGATACGAGCAGCCTCTGTGTAGCAGTGCGTTGTGTCCTCGTTGGGTTATCAAGGACAGTTCGGCAGTAGCTGTGGAGTGCCACGCAGCACGGTGCCGTCTTGCCCTCCACAGACGAGGTGACTGGTAGAGCGGCGTGGGCCGGAAGTATCCTCCGACACTCTGAAACTGCGAAACCCTGGCCCAGCGCTGTCCATCACGGAAAAGACGCCCCTCGGTCCTCTCCCCCCTCTGCCCTCCCCCCTGCCCCCCGACCTCCCAGCGTGGCACTTGTGGAAATAAAGACACAGATGCACCCCTTTCCCATTCCTACCACACACGACAGTGACGAGGGTTTCCCAGCCATACAGACTGTACCAGTGAACTATACTGTATAGTTTTAAAATTAGGATAGATGGTCTATTTGTGACGACCAGAGAGTTTCTCATCATTTTAAACGTAGGGAAAGTAAATTTCTCATCATTTTAAATTTTGGATGAGTGAATGTTTTGAATATCTCATCTGAGCAGTGGTGACAGTTTAAACATAGTGCAAGTGAAAATAGGACAAATTAAATCCAAAGTTAACGTCAACAGCCCTACATCGACAGTGACGTCGTAGGAGTTGAGTGAAAGCCCTGCAGCACAGTTGGACTGTTTTTGAATTTCCCAACAAGTTTTCAATTTCCTTCCAAAATTTGAATTTCAGGCTGTTTTGTACATAAGGCATTTGGTCTTTGTCAGAAATCTGGCAGCAGCACGTGATGTCATGGGGGATGGGGAAATCTGGCAACAGTGCAGAGCATGCCTGGAACTCTCTTTGCCTACCTAGTGAAGTGCAGGTTGCTGATACGAGATAAAAAGAAATAATATCAATAAAGTTTGTTCCCTATGCAGCCTTTCTCTCAGGTACTGTTTTATGACAAGCAAATAGCAGAAAAGTAGTCTGCTGAACTAGGTGAAGTCAAGTTAACCATTAAATGTAGCACTTTAGTGAAAGGTGGCTGAGACAGGCGCCTTTCAACTGCATTCTGTAGGTCGTTTATAAAAGAATAGAGCTAGCAGCAGAAGATATGTGTTTCACCGTAGCGGAAATGAAAAAAAAAAAAAAAATCAAATGTGTGTGAAAACTTATGGGACTTAACCGCTAAGGTCATCAGTCCCTAAACTTACACACTACTTAACCTAAATTGTCCTAAGGACAAACACACACACCCATGCCCGAGCGAGGACTCGAACCTCCGCCGGGACCAGCCGCACAGTCTATGACTGCAGCGCCTTAGACCGCTCGGCGCGGAAATGAAGTGGTGCTCACAGCTCTTAAGGTATGCATTTTAGAGTCCATGTTTACTGGACATTTTTGTTTTGTTTTGGTCTATGCCTCTCAAAATACAGAATACTTTGTTTTTAACACCATACACATACGTTAACCCCTAGCTTACATTGCCCAGAGAACAGTTGTCAGTCTGTTGATTTCCGAAGCAACAGAAAAATCTGCCACAGCCGATGAAACTGCTATGGCAGGAGATTCCTCAGGAACACATTGGATTTCTCTGTGAGTGTGGTTCGCTAGCAGTCCCAGCTATCGTCACGCAAAAGACTATGTGAAACTGTACTGATGGCAGAATTAAGACTGAGGTAGCTGGAGTAACTTACAATTTATTTGTTTAATTTTTTAATTTATAACCCAAATTTGTTTGTCCTCGTTGCAGTGTTCATATAACCCCGTACGAGGTTTTTCTTATAGGAGTTGGAGATTCAATACTTAACATTCCATTGAAGATGAGTCATTAGAGAGGGTGTTACGCCTTTTATATGAAACGTACTTGCAGACGGTATTACTTAAATTTACATTCCCTAACGATGTCAGTTCTTTTCTCTCAATGTGGCCATAGGCCGGAAGCATCAAGGTTATTAGCACTTTCGCCCTATTTGTGTGGAAAATTGTTCGTTTTGTTGTACTTTTAACTCTGTTCTGTATCCAAAGTATGACTACACTCATGAGCAGGTCACTAAATCACAAGTTTACCACGAATACTCTGGAAGTCATCATGACATGTAAAATTAACTGACACTCATTGAAGATGTCTTTCACACAAAAGATGATAAGCGTATCGGGAAATGAATTATAAAACGTCAGTACGCAAAAGACTTCTCATTTACGAACGAATAGCTGACGCAGAAAAAAACGCTTCGTTGAACTGGTGATTTAAATGTGTTTTGTAGATCCAAAGTAACAAATATTTCCATCCTAACCATACGGCACAAGAGAGGTTGAGTAGTGCTACGCAAATGGTAAATATTCATGTAAGGCACTGTCGAGATACCTGAAGATGACAGACGGTTGTCAAAACGCGCCGTGTCAATTTCATTAATACAATAAAACTGGAACAACAAAATGTGTTTGTCACTATAGCTCTGTCAGACTGTTGATGCTGAATCTAGGCTTTTGGGGGCTTACATTGTGAGCATGTCTCTGATCTGTCTGACTTTCTCATCATACCCTCACTGTCGTTATTATATTAAATAAAGCAGATAAACTGAATGGAGGAAGGAAGTAAAGAAGGAAGGTTGGAGTTTAACGTCCCATCGACGTTGAGTTAATCATAGTGAGAGAAGAAGCTTAGCTGATGAAGGACGGAGAAGGTTCAAATGGTTCTGAGCACTATAGGACTTTACATCTGATGTCATCAGTCCCCTAGAACCTAGAACTACTTAAACCTAACTAACCTAAGGACATCACACTCACATCCATGCCTGAGGCAGGATTCGAACCTGCGACCGTAGCGATCGCGCGGTTCCAGACTGAAGAGCCTAGAACCCCTCGGCCGCCGGACGGAGAAGGAAATCGATCTTCACCTCAGGTTGTTTTGGGAAACCTACTAGACTATCAAACTGAGACAGAATGCGTCTCAGATGCCTAAAGAACTCCCAGTGCAAATTGTAGGTGAACATTCCCAGCAAATTACTTTCTGAGGGTCTCAGTTATAAAATAAACAAATTGAAATCATATAATCGTTTCTTACCGCAGATAATTCGTAAAGAACAATCGGCATAGCATACTTCAATGTTGACACGTTAGGCACTGACATTAGATTCCCAGAGCGTAGGCACAGGCGTACACACTGGCGTTGGTGAGTCACCGGCCCTTGACAATGGTGACACCTACGCGCGGAGTACGTGGCCTGCGTTACATGCGTACGAGTATGTCACCGGCCTTCTGCAGCAGAGCTGTTGCGCAGGCGCAGTACCTGTAGATACCGGAGATGGACGGCTCCCGCTTCCTACTCTCGCAATGTACAGCCAGCGAGCTCGTGAGCTTGCGCTTATGGTGCTAAGCATCTCGTTATAAATGTTGCGCTCCCGAAGACGTGATGCAACGAGCAGGTGCTTGACTCACAGGAAAGCTGGCTTTCAGTTCGTTGCCGACGTGGCCTCTCTCTTCAAACGACGCGCGTTAAAAGAATGACTGCTAAATCGGGTGCGCTCTGTGTTCCAGGAAAAGAATGATGATTTTAGGCGGTTTTTCAGTCCCCTGTAATAAGCGAATACTACACTACTGGCCATTAAAATTGCTACACCACGAAGATGACGTGCTACAGACGCGAAATTTGACCGACAGGAAGAAGATGCTGTGATATGCAAATGATTAGCTTTTCAGAGCATTCACACAAGGTTGGCGCCGGTGGCGACACCTACAACGTGCTGACATGAGGAAAGTTTCCAACCGATTTCTCATACACAAACAGCAGTTGACCGGCGTTGCCTGGTGAAACGTTGTTGTGATGCCTCGTGTAAGAAGGAGAAATGCGTACCATCACGTTTCCGACTTTGATAAAGGCCGGATTGTATCCTATTGCGACTGCGGCATTGCTGCTCGCGTTGGTCGAGATCCAATGACTATTAGCAGATTATGGAATCGGTGGGTTCAGGAGGGTAATACGAACCACCGTGCTCGACCCCAACGGCCTCGTATCACTAGCAATCGAGATGACAGGCATCTTATCCCCATGGCTGTAACGGGTCGTGCAGCCACGTCTCGATCCCTGAGTCAACAGATGGGGACGTTTGCACGATAACAACTATCTGCACGAACAGTTCGACGACGTTTGCAGCAGCATGGACTATCAGCTCGGAGACCGTGGCTGCGATTACCCTGGACGCTGCATCAAAGACAGGGGCGCCTGCGATGGTGGACTCAGCGACGAACCTGGGAGCACGAATGGCAAAACGTCATTTTTTCGGATGAATCCAGGTTCTGTTTACAGCACCCCATGTACTTACCATGCCGCAGTGCAGCGCCGACGGAGAAAACTGCCGTCGTAAAAGCGGCCAATGACCGCAGCTGCAGAAGCGTGTGCCAGCCAGAGAGAGGCCAGCTGGCAGTGGACGACCTCCGACCCCCGGAGGGCCTTATTGGTAGGCGTTTGAGTGCTATCGATGCCCCCAGAGCAAACACTCGTCGTTTTCAATCTTCTCAAATTTCCACAGAGTATACATGCGACACACGTATGTCTCGAAGGCAACTCAACGCAACTGGGTACAAGTTCACTATTCACCCACCTAGGGGGAACCGCGAGCCATATCGTCATAAGGCGAAAGTTTTCTTGGACTTTCTGAACTGGTGTACAAAGGATGGGCAAGCCCCAGCTCAGAACAGCATCTCAGCAGACGCCTTTGTTTCGAGCTAGGGCTTGCCCATCCTTTGTACACCAGTTCAGAAAGTCCGAGAAAGCTTTTGGCTTATGTCGATTTGGCTCGCGGCTCCCCCTGGGTGGGTGAATAGTGGACAAGTACCAAGTTTGCATTGAGTTGCCTTCAGGACCACGTGTGTCACATGTAAACTCTGTGGAAATTTGAGAAGATTCAATACGATGAGTGTTTGTGCTGGGAGTATCGATAGCACTCGAATGCCTACCACTTAGGCCCTCCTGGGGCTGGAGGTCAGCCAAGACCGGCTGGCCTCTCTCTGGCTGACACACACTTCCACGGCTGCAGTCATTGGCCGCGTTTATGGGGGCAGTTTCCTCTGTCGGCGCTGCACTACGGCACGGTGAGTACGTTGGATGTATTTGACGATCTTTAGACCACTTCTGCGGGGTTTAACTGTCAGTGTGCTATGGCGATCTGTACAAAACAGTTTTTCAGCTGAAAGTCTCGTCTGCAGAAAACAATGGCGGACAGTGCTCCCACACCTGCAGCAGCAGCAGTTTGGCTAAAAATGGTTCAAATGGCTTTGAGCACTATGGGACTTAACTACTGAGGTCATCAGTCCCCTAGAACTTAGAACTACTTACACCTAACTAACCTAAGGACATCACACACATCCATGCCCGAGGCAGGATTCGAACCTGCGACCGTAGCGATCACGCGGTTCCAAACTGACGCGCTTAGAACCGCACGGCCATACCGGCCGGCTAGCAGCAGTTTGACGGGTAAATTCAGTAAGAGATGTGACGGACTGTCTGTCCCATTAGGACCATCAGGAAGAATACATTTGGTGTTATTCTGGGCTATTTTCGTAATCATCTCCTGTTAGGGCAAGAAGTTTCATGCAGACAAGCTGAGACATCATGAAAGCTCCTACAACCAAACAAGCGACCGTTAACTATTTCTGCGACACTTTACGATTTCCAACAGGTAGACTTGGCTCTTACATACATAGACATGTGACGTCAGACATGTGACTGACAAACCTTTAGCTCCGCCTGTGAGGGTGAGTTGTATACAAACATCTCGCTGAGGGTGATCCACTATGCGAACATCTCGCTTGACCGCAGGTACAAATGGTATGCGTCATCGCACCAGCAACAGTGTCTAGGAAGATGCGTTTTGATGAGTATGTCTCAGGTGTCAAGTATGAAAGGGATGCCGCCATGCATCCCCAGTCCTGGGAGCGTGTGCGGAGTTGACAGTGTCAGCATTGGGCGTTGGGTGGTGAGATGTGTTTTTTATTAGTGATCTTTTGTTTAAAGTATATTCCATCGATTTCCCCAACCAACAGGATGCTGGGAATTAAAAAAACTACGCCATACATGTGAAGGATATCGATTTAATCAATTTGCGTAATTAATTTGCATAAATTTTTTATATCAACGTAGTGTTTGTGGTACAATAGCTAAGGGGAGGTTGTGGGTGGGTGGGTGGGTCACATGGAGCAGAACAGCAGGTTAAGTGGAGAACACAAGGTTAATTTGCATAATTAATTTGCATAATTTTTATGTAAAATGTGGTACAATAGTTTAAAGGGGAGAGGGTGGGTGACAAAGAAGAGTGCACCAGAAATGGCGTTCAAAACCGTGTGAAATTCAAAAAGCGTACCAGAAAAGCGTGGGAGGACATAACTATTTCCTTAATTTGTATCAAAGGCGGTACAGTAGTTTATGGGGATGGGGCTGACATGGAACACCACTTAACAGAACAAAAGGTAAAGAGCTAACATAGATCCAAACATTAGTTTAAGACACCCAGAGTACAGTGCAGAACATTAGGTTATGCCACATGTTTGGCCCATGTAATTACTTCTTACAAGAACTACATCTTTCTAAACAGCAGAAAATGATGAGCAAGAGATGGTTCAAATGGCTCTGAGCACTATGGGACTTAACATCTCAGGTCATCAGTCCCCTAGAACTTAGAACTACTTAAACCTAACTAACCTAAGAACATCACACACATCCATGCCCGAGGCAGGATTCGAACCTGCGACCGAAGCGGTCGCGCGGTTCCAGACATCTACATCTACATCTACATGACTACTCTGCAATTCACATATAAGTGCCTGGCAGAGGGTTCATCGAACCACAATCATACTATCTCTCTACCATTCCACTCCCGAACAGCGCGCGGGAAAAACGAATACCTAAACCTTTCTGTTCGAGCTCTGATTTCTCTTATTTCATTTTGATGATCATTCCTACCTATGTAGGTTGGGCTCAACAAAATATTTTCGCATTCGGAAGAGAAAGTTGGTGACTGAAATTTCGTAAATAGATCTCGCCGCGACGAGAAACGTCTTTGCTTTAAAGACTTCCATCCCAACTCGCGTATCATGTCTGCCACACTCTCTCCCCTATTACGTGATAATTCAAAACGAGCTGCCCTTTTTTGCACCCTTTCGATGTCCTCCGTCAATCCCACCTGGTAAGGATCCCACACCGCGCAGCAATATTCTAACAGAGCACGAACGAGTGTAGTGTAAGCTGTCTCTTTAGTGGACTTGTTGCATCTTCTTCTAAGTGTCCTGCCAATGAAACGCAACCTTTGGCTCACCTTCCGCACAATATTATCTATGTGGTCTTTCCAACTGAAGTTGTTCGCAAATTTAACACCCAGGTACTTAGTTGAATTGACAGCCTTGATAATTGTACTATTTATCGAGTAATCGAATTCCAATGGATTTCTTTTGGAACTCATGCGGATCACCTCACACTTTTCGTTATTTAGCGTCAACTGCCACCTGCCACACCATACAGCAATCTTTTCTAAATCGCTTTGCAACTGATACTGGTCTTCGGATGACCTTACTAGACGGTAAATTACAGCATCATCTGCGAACAACCTAAGAGAACTGCTCAGATTGTCACCCAGGTCATTGATATAGATCAGGAACAGCAGAGGCCCCAGGACGCTTCCCTGGGGAACACCTGAAAGCACTTCAATTTTACTCGATGATTTGCCGTCTATTACTACGAACTGCGACCGTCCTGACAGGAAATCACAAATCCAGTCGCACAACTGAGATGATACCCCATAGGCCCGCAGCTTGATTAGAAGTCGCTTGTGAGGAACGGTGTCAAAAGCTTTCCGGAAATCTAGAAATACGGAATCAACTTGAGATCCCTGTCGATAGCGGCCATTACTTCGTGCGAATAAAGAGCTAGCTGCGTTGCACAAGAACGATGTTTTCTGAAACCATGCTGATTACGTATCAATAGATTGTTCCCTTCGAGGTGATTCATAATGTTTGAATACAGTATATGCTCCAAAACCCTACTGCAAACCGACGTCAATGATATAGGTCTGTAGGTCGATGGATTACTCCTACTACCCTTCTTAAACACTGGTGCGACCTGCGCAATTTTCCAATCTGTAGGTACAGATCTATCGGTGAGCGAGCGGTTGTATATGATTGCTAGGTAGCGAGCTATTGTATCAGCGTAATCTGAAAGGACTGTAGCGCCTACAACCGCTCAGCCACCCCGGCCGGCTTAGCTCACACATTTCGTGATTCCGTCACAGAGAGACAAATATTTTATCGTCATTTTAGCCCGTGAATTCAATGATACATTATTGATGGTTACAATGTGTGTGTTTATACATTGTCTCTATCTTCACATAACAATGTCCTTCACACATAACGCGCATGTCTGTTCCGTCACATCTGTCTTACCGCAAGCAGTCACCTAAACCACATCAGCTATTCGATCACGCCTCCAATACCGACTGAAACTTCGAAATGACACTGAAATGTGACGATACAGACACTGTATAAACACTGACATTGTAACCATCAATGATGTATCCATACATCGACGGGCTAAAATGACGATAAAATATTTGTCTTTCCCTGTGCAGGAATAATGAAATGTGCGAGAGCAAGGATTGCGGATTCCGTGACATACGGAAGTTTGGTCGGTCCTGAAGGCGTGATTGCACAGCCGAAGTGGTTAAGGCGAACGCTCGCGATAAGCGGAAAATCCAAGTTTGAGTCCCGATCCGGCTCAAATTTTCATCCATCACAAACAGCTGACATCAGTCCGGATTCGCAAAATGCGAAAAGCAAATTCGTAAAATTTGATTCTAGCTGAATCGTTGATAACCAGTTTCAAAGAGCGGTGTTTATGCTGGTTGTTGTATCCCACACAGTTCGAAATTTTTTAATATTATGTGCACTGTCGCATCATGATAACAGTGTGGTGTTAGGTTTGATGCTGAACTCTGATTGGTGAAGGAAATCGGCCACACCCTTTTAACTGAAACGATCCCATATTTGCGCCGGCCGAAGTGGCCGAACGGTTTTAGGCGCTACTGTCTGGAGCCGAGCGACCGCTACGGTCGCAGGTTCGAATCCTGCCTCGGGCATGGATGTGTGTGATGTCCTTAGGTTAGTTAGGTTTAAGTAGTTCTATGGGACTGATGACCTCAGAAGTTAAGTCGCATAGTGCTCAGAGCCATTTGAACCATTTGATCCCATATTTGCGGCAGGGAAACTACGGGAAACCTAAATTACGAGAGTCAGTCAATAATTAAAGAGACAAATTGGTCTGGAGAAAAAAAGCGTTTATTTTTACAAAACATTACTTTTTCTACTTTACAACCTAATACCCTTGGAAATTCATGCACTTGTTCCAACGGGCTACAGGATTTTTTATTCCGGTTGCAAAGAACTCTTTATCTTAATGTTGGAACAAATTTCGCATAAACTTTTTCACGTCCTCGTTGTCCTGGAACCTCTTTCCACGTAATGCCTCCTTCAGCGCACCAAACAAATGGAAATTACTAGGAGCTAAATTAGGATTATAAGGGATTTGCGGCAATACTTCCCAGCCCATTTTGTCGATGGTTTCACGGGTTAGTTGAACAATATGAGGACGTGCGTGGTCTTGCTAGAGAATCACATCTCTCCTCTGAGATCCACGACATCTCTCTCTTATGGCTGGCTTCACCTTCTTTAAAAGCAAATCCGAGTAGTACTGGCTGTTCATTGTACGCTGCTCTTCGAGATAATCACAAAAAAACTGGACCTTCAGCATCCCAAAACACCGTCAACGTGACTTTTCCTGCTGATGCTTGGGTTATGAGTATTTTCTTGACAGGTGAATTGGTGTGCTTCCACTCCATGCTTGTGTTTTTGATTCTGGCTCATAATAATGAACCCAGGTTTCATCACAAGATAAAATTTTGTCGAGGAAGTGCTGACCTTCTCTTTCATAACATTCCTTTAGCTCTGTGCACACTCTGAACCTTATTTCCTTGTGTAGCCGCGTCATCTCCTTTGGGACCCATCTTGCACATGTTTTGCGGTACTTCAGCTTGTTACAGATATTGTTATGAACTGTACCAGTACTAACTTGAACCTTATCAACTATCGTTTCCAAAGTCACACGGCGGTCGACACGAATAATATCATCAATTAGACTTTCAAGTGTGGAAGTTAAAACTGCAACTGGTCGGCCAGAACGGTGTTCGTCAGTCACTGAGTCACAACCATTTTTGAACTGCTCTATCCACTTGTATATGATTCATATAACCTTCACCATAAACTTTAGACATTCTACAGTATATATCCACTGGTTTATCGCCTTCGGCAAGTAAAAACCGAATAATAGAACGTTGTTCAACTAATGTGGACGTTTCAAGCGGACTCACCATCTTAAAATGTATTTTTGAGGTTATAAGCAAAATAATGTTGATACACCAGCTGATAAGGGCTCATCCCAGTGATGCCAGCTTAAAGCCATAAAAGTACCAAATTTACCCTACTAACAGCTTTTCCCCAGAAAAATTTGTCTCTCTAATTATTGAATGACCCTCGGGGTTTTGTCCCGTCGTGGCACTGCGTCAGCCGGCTCTGTGAGGCTGCGGGACAGGTTGGCAGACAAGCAGGCGGTGTAACCAGAGGCGCGAGGCCAGCAGTGATTGCGAGGTCGACACCGACTGCCTGAAATCCGAGCGCGTTTGCTAGCCGCGCGCCTTCGGACGTTCCTCGCTTGCTGGAGAACGCCCTCGTTTTAGCAGTTGCGAATGGCGTGCCTGCGTTGCAATTAGCACGTGACGAAGAGCGGCGGCCAAATTCCAGGCTGTGCTGCGTCCTTGTTACCTTCAACTCAGTCCGCGGTCACTTGGTTAATTACACGCTCCACGCCTCGTTTGCGTCGCACGTAGACGAGGAACGGTCAGTTTACAGTCTACTGACGTCAATCATCTGATCACTAGGCCGACGCTGTGAGATGGTCTAACACGCTAACGGATAATTGAACACAAGGTGTTAAAACAAGTATCTAATGTTTTGAGCGGTGGTAGTACCCTCCAATACAAGAAAAAAGTCCAATAAACATATATCTCGAAACGCATACTTTCTGTGACCTGCACACACGTTCACAGCAGAAGTTCAATCGGACATCTATTCATGACACTTGTTATAGGAGGTGCTCAACGTGACATCCGTCCATGGCAGAGCATCCCTCTCCCCTTAGGCACAAGGAATAACGCACTTTTCGAAAGAGAAAAGAAACTGCACTGAACCATTCGTGTACAGGACAGTACAAACATCACAACAGTAAACATAACAATTAAGCCATTATTATAAGAATGTAGATACGATACTACGATACATAACCAGCGTTGCAAGTAATTTCCTGCACAATAACACACAGTAACAAGACTATAAATACAGTAGCTACAATACAACGTGCTGGCCACTGTGGCCGAGCGGTTCTAGGCGCTTCAGTCCGGAACCGCGCGCCTGCTACGGTCGCAGGTTCGAATCCTGCCTCGCGCATGGACGTATGTGATGTTCTTAGGTTAGTTAGGTTTAAGTAGCATCTAAGTCTAGGGGACTGATGACCTCAGATGTTAAGTCCCATAGTACTTAGAGCCATTTGAACCAATACAACGCAAAAACGTATTGCCTGTAAACTACCCAATGCACAGACTGACGTATATGCCAGAGTACGTCGATAAAGACAGAGTCACATATACAGTAGTGTACCCTGTTGACGTCTCACCGAAACAACGACGGTACCCATACAGGATTTATTTCCTCGATGTTCACCTAGTCTGTCGCGGAGGCGGATATGTTCATAACTAAACGCCTTCAGCCACTGTCGAGTAGTGTAAAGATCTGAAAAAGTATTCGCCTTCAGGCACGTGTTTACTGGAATTTTTTGTTTTTTTGTTTTGATGCTTACTACCACCTTTAAAAATATTCGACATTTTTATGAATACCCTGTATGAACAACGTGGAGCAACGATTCCAAATGATCAGAAATTTCCTCGCATACGAAATATATAGCACGCTGTATATAATTATAATCACATAATCATTCACCTATGGACAAATTTTTTTGGGTAACAATGTCAGTGCCTTGTATGAAGTCCTATAACTAGAACGCACGCCCACAGTCATCAAGAGAGACGAACATAGTGGTGTTTTGTAACACATACAAGAACATATTACACTGAAGCTCCAAAGAAACTGGTATAGGCATGTGTATTCAAATGCGCAGATATGTAAACAGGCAGAATACGCCGCTGCAGTCGGCAACGCCTATATAAGACAACAAGTGTCTGGCGCGCTTGTTAGATCGGTTACTGCTGCTATAATGGCAGGTTATCAAGGTTTAAGTGAATTTGAACTTGGTGTTACAGTCGGCGCACGAGTGATGGGACATAGCATCTCCGAGGTAGAGATGAAGTGGGGATTTTTCCGTATGACCATTTCACGAGTGTACCGCCAGTATCAGAAATCCTGTGAAACATCAAATCTCCGACATCGCTGTGGCCGGAAAAAGTTTCTACAAAAACGGGAACAACGACGACTGAAGAGAATAGTTCAACGTGACAGAAGTGAAAACCTTCCGCAAACCACTGCAGGTTTCAATGCTGAGCCATGAACAAGTGTCAGCGTGCGAACCATTCAACAAAACATCATCGATATAGGCTTTCGGAGCCGAAGGCCCTCTCGTGTACCCTCGATGACTGCACGGCACAAAGCTTTACGCCTCGCCTGGGCCCGTCAACACCGACATTGGACTACTAATGACATATTTCCTGGTCGGACAAGTCTCGTTTCAAATTGTATCGAGCGGATGGACGTGTACGGATATAGACACAATCTCATGAATCCCTGGACCCTGAATGTCAGCAGGGGACTGTTCAAGCTGGTGCAGGCTCTATAATGGTCTGGGGCGTGTAGAGTTGGAGTGATATGGGACCCCCGATACGTCTAGATAAGACTCTGATAGGTGACACATAAGCATCCTGTCTGATCACATGCATCCATTCATATCCATTGTGCATTCCGACGGACTAGGGCAATTCCAGCAGGAAAATGTGACACCCCACACCTCCAGAACTGCTACAGGGTGGCTCCAGGAACACTCTTCTGAGTTTAAACACGTCCGCTGGCCGCCAAACTCCCCAGACATGAACGTTATTGAGCGTATCTGGGACACCTTGAAACGTGCTGTTCAGAAGAGATCTCCACCTCTCGTACTCTTATTGATTTATGGACAACCCCGCAGTATTCAATGTGTCAGTTCCCTCCAGCACTACTTCAGATAGTATTCGAGTCCATGCCACGTCGTGTTGCGGCACTTCTGCGTGCTCGCGGGGGCTCTACACGATATTAGGCAGGTGTACTAGTTTCTTTGACTCTTCAGTGTACACTACTGGCCATTAAAATTTCTACACCACGAAGATGACGTGCTGCAGACGCGAAATTTAACCGACAGGAAGAAGATGCTGTGATATGCAAATGATTAGCTTTTCAGATCATTCACACAAGGTTGGCGACGGTGGCGACACCTACAATGTGCTGACATGAGGAAAGTTTCCAACCGATTTCTCATACACAAACAGCAGTTGACGGGCGTTGCCTGGTGAAACTTTGTTGTGATGACTCGTGTAAGGAGGAGAAATACGTACCATCACGTTTCCGACTTTGATAAAGGTCGGATTGTAGCCTATCGCGATTGCGGTTTATCGTATCGCGACATTGCTGCTCACGTTGGTCGAGATCCAATGACTGTTAGCAGAATGTGGAATCGGTGGGTTCAGAAGGGTAATACGAACCACCGTGCTCGATCCCAACGGCCTCGTATCACTAGCAGTCGAGATGACAGGCATCTTATCCCCATGGCTGTAACGGGTCGTGCAGCCACGTCTCGATCCCTGAGTCAACAGATGGGGACGTTTGCACGATAACAACTATCTGCACGAACAGTTCGATGACGTTTGCAGCAGCATGGACTATCAGCTCGGAGACAATGGCTGTGATTACCCTAGACGCTGCATCACAGACAGGAGCGCCTGCGATGGTGTACTCGACGACGAACCTGGCTGCACTAATGGCAAAACGTCATTTTTTCGGATGAATCCAGGTTCTGTTTACAGCATCATGATGGTCGCATCCGTGTTCGGCGACACCGCGGTGAACGCAGATTGGAAGCGTGTATTCGTCATCGCCATACTGGCGTATCACCCTGCGTGATGTTATGGGGTGCCATTGGTTACACATTCTCGGCCACCTCTTGTTCGCATTGACGGCACTTTGAACAGTGGACGTTACATTTCAGATGTATTACGCCCCGTGCTGTACCCTTCATTCGATCCCTGCGAAACCCTACATTTCAGCAGGATAATGCAAGACCGCATGTTGCAGGTCCTGTACGGGCCTTTCTGGATACAGAAAATGTTCGACTGCTGCCTTGGCCAGCACATTCTCCAGATCTCTCACCAATTGAAAACGTCTGGTCAATGGTGGCCGAGCAACTGGCTCGGCCCACACGCCAGTCACTACTCTTGATGAACTGTGGTATCGTGTTGAAGCTGCATGGGCAGCTGTACCTGTACACGCCATCCAAGCTCTGTTTGACTCAATGCCCAGGCGTATCAAGGCCGTTATTACGGCCAGAGGTGGTTGTTCTGGGTACTGATTTCTCAGGATCTATGCACCCAAATTGCGTGAAAATGTAATCACATGTGAGTTCTAGTATAATATATTTGTCCAATGAATACGCGTTTATGATCTGCGTTTCTTCTTGGTGTAGCAGTTTTAATGGCCAGTAGTGTATATACACACGAAACATGTGAATTCTTTCGTTTAATGTGGAGAATAATCTATATCATTATTAGAAATAAACATTATTGTTTATATTTATTGTTTTAGTACCATTATCAGAAACAAAAATTATTGATTATATTTATTGTTATGGCAAAGAGCTTGTATAAATTACATAAGATTTGTAACATTCCGTATAACTTGACTGGTTAATGTTGAATAATTACAATGTCTGACAGTAAAAGTGAAACATCCAGAAGGACAGGACCAAACGAACTGACACTTCACAGGACCGAGTCAGATTTATTGGGTAATATGAGCGCATTTAATCTGTATGGCGTTGCGCCCACTCTGTCCTGGATGCATTCACTGATTCGTTTGAGAAAAGTGTGATAACGCTGTTATATCTTCTCCTGAAGTAAGCTGGCACACAACCGTTCTAACTGTCCCGCGACATCCCGCATACTGGCACTGCAACAGAATTGACGTTCGATTTAGTCCCAGACACATTCTACCGGAGACAGACAAGGGGCCCTTGCTGGTCACGGGAGTACATCAACGTCACGCAGACAGATCATAGAGACAGGTGTCATGTGTAGACGCGCATTGGCCTGCTGAAAAAGACACCACGATACTGTCGCATGAGAGGTAACACGTGAGGACGCAGGTGTCCGTGACGTACCGCTGTGCTGCCAGACTTTCCTCAGTTACTACCTGCTGTGACCTGAAGTCACACCCCGTGGCTCCTCACAAATGGTTCAAATGGCTCGGAGCACTATGGGACTCAACTGCCGAGGTCATCAGTCCCCTAGAACTTAGAACTAGTTAAACCTAACTAACCTAGGGACATCACAAACATCCATGCCCGAGGCAGGATTCGAACCTGCGACCGTAGCGGTCTTGCGGTTCCAGACTGCAGCGCCTTTAACCGCACGGCCACTTCGGCCGGCCGGCTCCTCACACCGTACCACCGGAAATAACACCGCCGTGACTCTCCAAAATATGCGACGTCTCGCCAGGTCGCCGCCATACTCATCGACAATGGTCATCCGGTGTAGTTCAGAATCACGATTCATCTGCGAACACAGTGAGTAACCATTCATCAGCAGTCCACGCTTGCCAATCACTGCACCACTCCAGACGCAGCCGTTTCCACTGTGATGTTTAAGCCGTCGGATGGTTTTCCGTTGTACTGCTGCTGCTAGTTTTCGACCAACAGTGCAGGATGACAAAGAAAGTTGCAGGGGCTTCGTTACTATCTTCTGTTCTCTAATGTCACTTGCAAATGTGAAGGTGTTACGATGTGCTCGGTGCACAGTACGGCGGTCCTCTCTTGTGGCCGTCACACGTGGTCGACTGGAACCTTGACGAGTGTACCTGCGCTCACGTTCCCATGCAGGCCAACATTGGGCCGCCGCCACATCTGAAGGCCCTACAAATCTGGATATTGCACGATTCGACAGCAGGGCCCACAGTTATGCTGTACACGCCTCTTATATACACTACCAGGCCTGGTAACAACATTAAAGTAGAGCAACACTAACTAACCTTGGTGGCCGTTCTATCTAACGCAGAAACTGTGACTTGTCATTTACATCTACATCCATACTCCGCAAGCCACCTGACGGTGTGTGGCTGAGGGTACCTTGAGTACCTCTATCGGTTCTCCCTTCAATTCCGGTCTCGTATTGTTCGTGGAAAGAAGGATTGTCGGTATGCCACTGTGTGGGCTCTAATCCCTCTGATTTTATCCTCATGGTATCTTCGCGAGATATACGTAGGAGGTAGAATATACTGATGGACTCCTCGGTGAAGGTATGTACTCAAACTTCAACAACAGCCCGTACCCCCCGATTGGGTGTGTATGTGTGTGTCTTGTGGATCCTTCACGTCTTTATCAGCCAGGGTAATTATACAGGGTGTTACAAAAAGGTGCGGCCAAACTTTCAGGAAACATTCCTCACACACAAAGAAAGAAAATATGTTATGTGGACATGTGTCCGGAAACGCTTACTTCCCATGTTAGAGCTCATTTTATTACTTCTCTTCAAATTACATTAATCATGGAGTGGAAACACACAGCAACAGAACGTACCAGCGTGACTTCAAACACTTTGTTACAGGAAATGTTCAAAAAGTCCTCCGTTAGCGAGGATACATGCATCCACCCTCCGTCGCATGGAATCCCTGATGCGCTGATGCAGCCCTGGAGAATGGCGTATTGTATCACAGCCGTCCACAATACGAGCACGAAGAGTCTCTACATTTGGTACCGGGGTTGCGTAGACAAGAGCTTTCAATACCCGCATAAATGAAAGTCAAGAGGGTTGAGGTCAGGAGAGCGTGGAGGCCATGGAATTGGTCCGCCTCTACCAATCCATCGGTCACCGAATCTGTTGTTGAGAACGGTACGAACACTTCGACTGAAACTGCAGGAGCTCCATCGGGCATGAACCACATGTTGTGTCGTAATTGTAAAGGCACATGTTCTAGCAGCACAGGTAGAGTATCCCGTATTAAATCATGATAACGTGCTCCACTGGGCGTAGGTGGCAGAACGAAACTAAAATGAGCTCTAACATGGAAATTAAGCGTCTCCGGAAACATGTCCACATAACATCTTTTCTTTATTTGTGTGTGAGGAATGTTTCCTGAAAGTTTGGCCGTACCTTTTTGTAACACCCTGTATATACACTCCTGGAAATGGAAAAAAGAACACATTGACACCGGTGTGTCAGACCCACCATACTTGCTCCGGACACTGCGAGAGGGCTGTACAAGCAATGATCACACGCACACACAGCGGACACACCAGGAACCGCGGTGTTGGCCGTCGAATGGCGCTAGCTGCGCAGCATTTGTGCACCGCCGCCGTCAGTGTCAGCCAGTTTGCCGTGGCATACGGAGCTCCATCGCAGTCTTTAACACTGGTAGCATGCCGCGACAGCGTGGACGTGAACCGTATGTGCAGTTGACGGACTTTGAGCGAGGGCGTATTGTGGGCATGCGGGAGGCCGGGTGGACGGACCGCCGAATTGCTCAACACGTGGGGCGTGAGGTCTCCACAGTACATCGATGTTGTCGCCAGTGGTCGGCGGAAGGTGCACGTGCCCGTCTACCTGGGACCGGACCGCAGCGACGCACGGATGCACGCCAAGACCGTAGGATCCTACGCAGTGCCGTAGGGGACCGCACCGCCACTTCCCAGCAAATTAGGGACACTGTTGCTCCTGGGGTATCGGCGAGGACCATTTGCAACCGTCTCCATGAAGCTGGGCTACGGTCCCGCACACCGTTAGGCCGTCTTCCGCTCACGCCCCAACATCGTGCAGCCCGCCTGCAGTGGTGTCGCGACAGGCGTGAATGGAGGTACGAATGGAGACGTGTCGTCTTCAGCGATGAGAGTCGCTTCTGCCTTGGTGCCAATGATGGTCGTATGCGTGTTTGGCGCCGTGCAGGTGAGCGCCACAATCAGGACTGCATACGACCGAGGCACACAGGGCCAACACCCGGCATCATGGTGTGGGGAGCGATCTCCTACACTGGCCGTACACCACTGGTGATCGTCGAGGGGACACTGAATAGTGCACGGTACATCCAAACCGTCATCGAACCCATCGTTCTACCATTCCTAGACCGGCAAGGGAACTTGCTGTTCCAACAGGACAATGCACGTCCACATGTATCCCGTGCCACCCAACGTGCTCTAGAATGTGTAAGTCAACTACCCTGGCCAGCAAGATCTCCGGATCTGTCCCCCATTGAGCATGTTTGGGACTGGATGAAGCGTCGTCTCACGCGGTCTGCACGTCCAGCACGAACGCTGGTCCAACTGAGGCGCCAGGTGGAAATGGCATGGCAAGCCGTTCCACAGGACTACATCCAGCATCTCTACGATCGTCTCCATGGGAGAATAGCAGCCTGCATTGCTGCGAAAGGTGGATATACACTGTACTAGTGCCGACATTGTGCATGCTCTGTTGCCTGTGTCTATGTGCCTGTGGTTCTGTCAGTGTGATCATGTGATGTATCTGACCCCAGGAATGTGTCAATAAAGTTTCCCCTTCCTGGGACAATGAATTCACGGTGTTCTTATTTCAATTTCCAGGAGTGTAGATAAACATGTGACCTAATGATCATGGTGTTTGGTTTGT
Organism: Schistocerca piceifrons; assembly: GCF_021461385.2. Classification (NCBI taxonomy): domain Eukaryota; kingdom Metazoa; phylum Arthropoda; class Insecta; order Orthoptera; family Acrididae; genus Schistocerca; species Schistocerca piceifrons. The sequence goes on from NC_060149.1 coordinate 112,752,947, forward strand.
GGGGCGCCGGCCGATGTGGCCGAGCGGTTCTAGGTGCTTCAGTCTGGAACGGCGCGACTGGTAAGGTAGCAGGTTCGAATCCTGCCTCGGGCATGGATGTGTGTGATGCCCTTAGGTTAGTTAGGTTTAAGTAGTTCTAAGTTCTAGGGGACTGATGACCTCAGATGTTAAGTCCCATAGTGCTCAGAGCCATTTTGAACTATTTTGTGGGGCGGTCAACTGCGCGGTCATCAGCGGCCATACAAATTTCTAATTTATACACCGTATAATTTGTTCTCAGTCCAATCAGGCCACTGTCACGAATGATGATGATGATGAAATGATGAGGACAACACAAACACCCAGTCCCCGGGCATAGAAAATCCCCAACCCGGTCGGGAATCGAACCCGGGACCCTGTGATCCAGAGGCAGCAACGCTAGCCACTAGACCATCTGCGGGCCTTAACGATGATAATACAATATAAGACTAAACAATCATAGCTAGGGAAAGCGCCTTCATTAGGGTAGATAGCAGGCCGCGAAAAATGAACAAACGCGCGAACGAAAACAGGTCTGTCAATGGCAGTTACACAATGCAGACATAAACGGCATTGCCTCGGATGGGCGAGGGTATGCGTGTAAATAAAAGCTCGCTACTTCGGTTCCATATAATGGGCAGTAAAATGAAAACGAGACAGGTGCAAAAAAGTAAATAAACTGTTTATTACCGGTAATACAAAAGGAATCGCGATAACTGTCAATACATTTATTCCAATATGAGACAAGACGGCCATTGCCTTCATGCAAAAATGTTTTTCGTTGATTACGGGATCATGATTGCACCAAGGCATGCACCACATGTTACCAAGGCTCTTTCGATTACGCTGCGGAAGTTTTGCAGAGAAGCCCTTAACATCCTCCATACAGTCCTGATCTCTCCCCATACGATTTTCGTATTTTTAGAGACCTGATGAAAGGCATTTATTACCTTGGGTTTGCTTCGGACGCCTGGGTACAGTCATGGTTCCATAGGCAACCACAAACATATTTCCATGAAGGCATTGGCCGTCTTGTCTCATAGTAGAATAAATATGTTAACAGCTATGGCGATTATTTTCGAAATAATAAACAGTTTATTTTCTTTTTTCCATCTGTCTTTTTCTCATTTGACTGCCTCTTGTAGTTGTGAAGTGGTTGGTTTATTAAATTCGACAGGACTATACTTCCATCAACAATATGAACCAATCAACATTATGTTTGAGTGGTTCATATGATGGGACGAAAGGACTACAGTACCAGCGATAACTCGTCGTCTCCTGCAACTCATCACCTCGTTAAGGCAGTGCTTAAGCCTACATTAGTATCGTAATAGGACATGGGCGAAAGAAAATATTAAGTTGTATAAATGTAATGACTAAATATTTATTGTGCGATTAATTTTCTTTATTTCGAAGCATATTACCTATAGTAGGCTGATACAAAAGTGAACAGACTTCTGTCTCAAAGGCAATTACATAGCTGAAATTGCAGTCTAAAGTACAACAGTCTACAGTATTAAAATTTCGAAGCTAGATAATTAAATTTTGGTGGCATTCTTAAATTCTTAAAATCTCGTATCAGTTCAGTTTCAAGAAGCAGACTTTAATATTAAAAATTGGGTCGCTGTGTTGCCTGATTTGTAGGTATGAACAGCGCCTTGTTGGGCGTGACGGGTTGCACGCTGGCAACACTGCAATTTGTCAGTCACAAAGTAATTTTAATCGGACTCCAGCCCCTACGGATTTTTATTCACATTTGTAACACTGTAATGCGGTGCATCTGAAATGACGATACTGATAGTAATGTAGAGTGTCATTCAATGTTATGGAACGAGGGTGAGCTTGGGGAAACTGCTTGGTCGGTGGAGATTAGTGTTAAAATCTGACTGATGTAGCATTTGCTATTCAGATCTCCAACAGGACGCTGGGGTCGAGATGGCGTGTGGTACCCAATGGCCATTAATATTATCAACATTCAGGCAGGACAGTGGTGAGAAGACTCAGGGAGGGAGGTACACGGCAAAATTTCTGATATATAAGCTTCACTCTTGACGACGATCCACATCCTGACTAACCTGGACATGAGCAGTTACGAGCACAGCTGTAGGTATGACACACAGCAGACACAGCTGTACGCCCATTCCCACAAGAGGAAGCCTTTTTGGGCGTCAAGATGCTAAAAAGAAGACGGCTCCTGGCCCTGGTGGAATTCATTCAGAAGTGTTACAACAGGTCGCACCGCAAATCACCCCACACGTGACGAAACTTCTTAACATGCCTTCCGGTGGGGAAAAGTACCTGCAGCCTGGAAGCTGCCGAAAGCAGTCGTAATTAAAAAAGTTCGTGGGAAAAATTCCGTTATAACCCAAACCTTACCGACCGAATCGCCTTTTAATTTCACTGACTAAGGTCCAGGAGTGTCTCCTTTGTGACCGCTTTCAGACGCACAGGGTACTTAGCGCATTATCATTACATCATAGAATCGACAGTTTATGGTGGTCCGCGATGTTTGCATGCCTTCCAGACCTGCAGTTACCGGTAGCCGTACACAATTGTCTTCTTAACTGCTGCAGAAACAGTGTTGCCGAGTGGCGAGCGGGTAACCGCTAGGGGATGCTCAGAGATGTCTATCTGCAGGTCCATTTTCTGGGGTGTTACCACTGAACTCCTCCTAACATTTGTGGAAGGGAACGATCGCATAGAAGGAGTAGTCGGATAATATGACGACTTATTTCTTGTGATAGCGGCCAGATCGAGAGAGCAGCTTGGAGCGAAAACATCAGCAGTATTACAAACCATGAGTAACTGGTGCGCTATAAGTAGACTCCTCATTGCGTCAAATAAAAGCCTCTCCATTATACTGAAAGGGAACTTAAAACGGTATCCTACGGTTAGTCTGGATGAAGACAGCATAAAAAGAAACATGGTTACGAAATACTTAGGCATATACCTGGACCAGAAATTAAACTTAAATTGCCGCGCGGGATTAGCCGAGCGGCCTTAGGCGCTGCAGTCATAGACTGTGCGGCTGGTCCCGGCGGAGGTTCGAGTACTCCCTTGGGCATAGGTGTGTGTGTTTGTCCTTAGGATAATTTAGGTTAAGTAGTGTGTAAGCTTAGGGACTGATGACCTTAGCAGTTAAGTCCCATAAGATTTCACACACATTTGAACATTTTTTAAACTTTAATCAAAAAGGACATGCAAATTATTGTAGAACTTGCCAGGATGAGCAAGTTCATTGCAAACTACCCGCGACTGTAATAAGAAGACCCTCCCTGCTCTCTTGAAATTAGAAGTATGTTTTGCTGCCAGCATGTGGGCTCAAATGGTTCAAATGGCTCTGACCACTATGGGACTTAACATCTGAGGTCATCAGTCCCCTAGAACTTAGAACTACTTAAACATAACTAACCTAAGGACATCAAACACATCCATGCCCGAGGCAAGATTCGAACCTGCGACCGTAGCGGTCGCGCGGTTCCAGACTGAAGCCCCTAGAACCGCTCGGCTACACCGGCCGGCCAGCATGTGGGCACAGAGATTCTGCACCACGGCTAATAGCATGGTGGTAAGGTATGGTCAGAGGATTTAAACATAACTATTACGTATAGTGCGGCACCATTTTGGCAGAAAACGTGCAGAGCAGACACAGTGAGAGATCTCTTACGGGAGGAAATACAGATCTTGAAAGAGTTCCAAACATGGAGCGTGAATTCGTGGCAAAGGGACAACTGCGAAGAGGCCCGGAGGGTATAATCATTCTTCCCTAACATGAAGAAATGACTGAGGAGGAAACATGTCAATCCTGGCAGGAACATGATTCATTTCTTAACCGGACACGGGACGTGACCCACGTATTTGCTTCGTGTAAGACTCGGCGATGATTGTTCCTGTGGGGAGAGAGGGACGCCAAAACCAAAACACCAACTTTTGTACTTCGACCGTTGATCACAGGAAAGACGACTAAGACATTCACATGATAACATAACAGTTACTTAGAGACCAAACCTTTAAAAAAAAATTAAAAAAAAAACGCCATGAAGTAATTATCCGAATGGGGCGGGAATCGGTCGTGATGTACATGTATAAACAAATTATTACAATTTCAGAAAAATTTGATAATTTATTCAAGAGAAAGAATTTCACAATCTGAGCAAGTCAGTAACTCGTTGGTGCATCTCTGGTCCTTATATGTGTGTGTGAAATCTTATGGGTCTTAACTGCTAAGGTCATCAGTCCCTAAGCTTACACACTACTTAACCTAAATTATCCTAAGGACAAACACACACACCCATGCCCAAGGGAGGACTCGAACCTCCGCCGGGATCAGCCGCACAGTCCACGACTGCAGCGCCTAAGACCGCTCGGCTAATCCCGCGCGGCCGGCCCGTATCTAAGACGTTATTCGGCTTGGTATTGATTGATACAGTTTTTGGATGTCCTCCTGAGGGGAATGATGCCAAATTCTATTCAACTTGTGCGTTAGATCGTCAAAAACCCGAGATTGCTGGAGGGTCCTGCCCGTAATGCTTCAAACTTGCTCAACTGGGAGAGATCCATCGACCCTGCCAGCCAAGGTAGGGTTTGGTAAGCACGAAGACAAGCAATAGAAACTCTCGCCGTGTGCAGGCAGGCATTCTCTTGATGATATGTAAACCCACGACTGCCTGCCGTGAAGGCCAAATAAACGGGGCGTAGAATATTGGTCGACGTACTGCTGTGCTGTAAGGATGCCACGGATGACAAATTCCTGGTTGTCGGGCCGTAAGGTGGGCGACAGTCACGTTGGTATTCCACCGCTGTTCGCGACGTCTCTAGACACGTCTTCGGCCTGGAATCTCATTGAGTGGAGTGGAATTGGCTTCAGTGAAGAGTCCCGCTTCGAACTGAGCCCCGATGACCTTCGAAGACATTTCTAGGGACGCCTCGGACAGCGGTGGGCTACCAACCTGACTGTCGCCCGCCATACGACCTAACCACCAGGAGTGACGGTCTGGGGTGCCATTCGTTCTCATGGCATGACTCCTTTGGTTATCATCCGCGGCACCATTACAGCACAGCGCTACGTCGACGATGTTGTACGCCCCGTTTTGTGCCCTTCATGGTAAGCCATCCTGGGTTTACGAAAAAATGGCTGACATCGAAATAAGTGTCCAAGTAATAGAAAAGCAACTGAAGTCACTCAACAGAGGGAAGTCCACTGGACCTGACGGGATACCAATTCGATTCTACACAGAGTACGTGAAAGAACTAACAGCCGTGTACCGCAAGTCTCTAGAGGAACGGAAGGTTCCAAATGATTGGAAAAGAGCACAGGTAGTCCCAGTCTTCAAGAAGGATCGTCGAGCAGATGCGCAAAACTATAGACCTATATCTCTGACATCGATCTGTTGTAGAATTTTAGAACATGTTTTTTGCTCGCGTATCATGTCATTTCTGGAAACCGAGAATCTACTCTGTAGGAATCAACATGGATTCCGGAAACAGCGATCGTGTGAGACCCAACTCGCTTTATTTGTTCATGAGACCCAGAAAATATTAGATACAGCGCCCAGGTAGATGCCATTTTCCTTGACTTCCGGAAGGCATTCGATACAGTTCCGCACTGTCGCCTGATAAACAAAGTAAGAGCCTACGGAATATCAGACCAGCTGTGTGGCTGGATTGAAGAGTTTTTAGCAAACAGAACACAGCATGGTGTTCTCAATGGAGAGACGTCTACAGACGTTAAAGTAACCTCTGGCGTGCCACAGGGGAGTGTTATGCGACCATTGCTTTTCACAATATATATAAATGACCTAGTAGATAATGTCGAAAGTTCCGTGCGGCTTTTCGCGGATGATCTGTAGTATACAGAGAAGTTGCAGCATTAGAAAATTGCAGCGAAATGCAGGAAGATCTGCAGCGGATAGGCACTTGGTGCAGGGAGTGGCAACTGACCCTTAACATAGACAAATGTAATGTATTGCGAATACATAGAAAGAAGGATCCTTTATTGTATGATTATATGATAGCGGAACAAACACTGGTAGCAGTTACTTCTGTAAAATATCTGGGAATATGCGTGCGGAACGATTTGAAGTGGAATGATCATATGAAAGTAATTGTTGGTAAGGCGGGTGCCAGGTTGAGATTCATTGGGAGAGTCCTTAGAAAATGTAGTCCATCAACAAAGGAGGTGGCCTACAAAACACTCGTCCGACCTATACTTGAGTATTGCTCATCAGTGTGGGATCCGTACCAGGTCGGGTTGACAGAGGAGATAGAGAAGATCCAAAGAAGAGCGGCGCGTTTCGTCACAGGGTTATTTCGTAAGAGTGATAGCGTTACGGAGATGTTTAGCAAACTCAAGTGGCAGACTCTGCAAGAGAGGCGCTCTGCATCGCGGTGTAGCTTGCTGTCCAGGTTTCGAGAGGGCGCGTTTCTGGATCAGGTATTGAATATATTGATTCCCCCTACTTGTACCGTCCGAGGGGATCACGAATGTAAAATTAGAGAGATTCGAGCGCGGACGGAGGCTTTCCGGCAGTCGTTCTTCCCGCGAACGATACGCGCCTGGAACAGGAAAGGGAGGTAATGAAGGTGGCACGTAAAGTGCCCTCCGCCACACACCATTGGGTGGCTTGCGTAGTATAAATGTAGATGTAGATGTAGACGTTACAGCAAGATAATGCCAGACCGCCAATGGTGAGACTTTCTATTGCTTGTGTTGATGCTTGCCAGACGTTGTTTTGACCAGCTAGGTTGTCAGATATCTCCCCAATTGAGAAAGTGCGGAGCATTAATGACAGGCCCCTCCAACCATCTCGGGATTTTGACAATCTACCGATTCAGGAAGACACCCAACAGCTCCATCAATAAGTGCCAAGCCAAATAACTGCTTGCATAAGGGCCAGAAACGGCCTTGCCGCAGTGGTAACACCGGTTCCCGTCAGATCACCGAAGTTAAGCGCTGTCGGGCTGGGCTAGCACTTGGCTGGGTGACTATCCGGTCTGCCGAGCGCTGTGGGCAAGCCGAGTGCACTCAGCCCTTGTGAGGCAAATTGAGGAGCTACTTGATTGAGAAGTAGCGGCTCCGGTCTCGGAAACTGACATACGGCCGGGAGAGCGGTGTGCTGACCACATGCCCCTCCATATCCGCATCCGGTGACGCCTGTTGGCTGAGGATGACACGGCGGCCGGTCGGTACCTTTGGGCCTTCATGGCCTATTCGGGAGGAGTATAGATTTAGTTTAATAAGGTCCAGAGGTGGACCAACGTTTTATTGCCTTACTCAGTTTGTGGAGCTCTTCCTCTTGAACAAATCATCTAATTTTTCTGAAATTGTAATCATCTGTTTGTCTGTACATATACATCGTATCTACTGATTTCCGTCCGCTTTAGGTAATTCTTTCGTGGTGTGTCGTTTTCTTTGTCTCTTAGAGTATATAAAAAAACGCAATAGCTTGATTAATTGACGTCGCGGGAGCATTCAATACTTTATGGTGGCCTTCCTTGTCTGCCCAGATGCGTGAACTACAGGTCCCTCAGCGTCTATACTACGGCTTCATTGATTACTGAAGAGTTAGAGTTGTGGAATGGTCAGCTGGCACACGAAAAGTAACACAAAGAACTATCAAAGGGCGCCCACAGAGGGCCAGTATTTCGGAATTTGGCAACAGAACCTTTCTTGTGCCAGTTGGAAGCAGATGATAAAATCGATGGGGTGGTGGCGTATTTCGATGCTGTCGTCGCTATTATGACGGAGAACTCAGAAAAACAGATGTATATTCCTTAAAGGTGAACTTTCATTACGAAGATACCCTACAGTTAAATTAGAAAGCATTTCTCTCACCAGACAGTCACACGATACAATGGAGTCCAAATGCGGCCATTGCAGATATTGCTGTTTGTGGTGTACGAGCGATAGAGGTCGACGTAATGACATCTGTGCCACCAGCCAAGCCCGTAACAGATAGCGTTGAACTGCTTGCACAGGTACACGTCCAGTCACATTGCAGCGGTTTGTACTGTGTTGGAAGCTGTCCGTCGGTTAACATGCAAATCGAGACAAGACTGTCTGGTTCCCTGACTGACTACTGTTCACCCATGTACTGTACGTAGAAAGTCAACAAAACCAGTGCAGTGCTGAACAGTGTAAGGGGCCGCACGTCGTACAAAAAGTCGGTTTATAGCAACTGTATCAAGGAACTAGCAGCAGTCGTACATTTCATTAGGAGAGAAGCAAAATTCGTAATGGATGTTCTTGAAAAAAGTCATATAATACAATAAATTTTACACATTGCTTGGATCTAAAAGAATAGGAAACGTACCATGCAAATATTTGATAAATGGAAAAAATATGTACATACAAACACAATAAAAGTATTCAGAAGGCTGTGGTTAGTGTCTTTTTTGTTTATGCTTCGCAATTTTTTTTACTGAACAACGAAAAAATTTTGTTTTCTCCCAAAATAGAACGGTCTGTGTAGTTGTAGAAGTAATTTTTGGTTAAATAGAAACATTTTTATCTCTTCATAAGCTTTGTAGGCGTTTTCTGTGTTCAAATAATTTTTCCCAGTCAGATATTCAGTTTCTTTTGTGGGAAAACATTCAAAGGAAAAAATATCAAGTCCTCATGCAGTCCTCGCAATAGGTCAAGAATACAAAGCAAGCAACAAAGTGAAGTGTGCTCCTATATCATGAATGAACTCATCGAGAATAGAATGATATCCGACGCGGGCACACAACGCCACTGTCAAAAATCAGTAGCCACCTTTAAGAACACCTACTCACTGCGCACTGTCCTACTATCGTAGCATCGTGCTCAGCACGAGTCAAGGATTCTCGGCATGACAAACCCATTTGCCAGGTACTTATCATCCTACCACTCTCCGACTCCCTCATGTGCTAATATTGTGCCCTTTGACGTCGAGGAGGCGCACCTGCAGTTTGCTTATGAGTTTGACGTAATGCCAAGCTTTCCTGCCACGCAAGAGATAGCGCTACTGGCCTATGCACACACTTATATTCTCCAATCTTTCTCATTTGTTACCGGAACAATATTCTGCGCATCCTCCGAATGTGTATTGATTTAGATTATTGTTTATAAGATAAAACGCGACGCGATGCTTCTGGAAGCGCGGGAACAGTTTATTCAATGTTGCCACCAGAAGGCTCTGTATTTTTACATTCTCTATTGGCATTTCTCTTTCACTGACATTAGTGTACGCTTTTGTGGATTAGAGGGGGGGGGGGGGGATGTCGTCATTTACATTTCAGCTAATTAGTTTAAATAGAGAGGAAGTATTATACAGGGTGGTCCATTGATAGTGACCAGGCCAAACATCTCACGAAATAAGCATCAAACGAAAAAACTACAAAGAACGAAACTCGTTTAGCTTGAAGGGGGAAACCAGATGGCGCTATAGTTGGCCCTCTAGATGGCGCTGCCATAGGTCAAACGGATATCAACTGCGTTTTTTAAAAATAGGAACCCCATTTTTTATTACATATTCGTGTAGTACGTAAAGAAATATGAATGGTTTAGTTGGACCATTTTTTTCGCTTTGTGATAGGTGGGGCTGTAATAGTCACAAACGTGTAAGTACGTGGTATCACGTAACATTCCGCCAGTGCGGACGGTATTTGCTTCGTGATGCATTACCCGTGTTAAAATGGAACTATTACCAGTTGCGGAAGAGGTCGATATCGTGTTGATGTATTGCTATTGTGATCACAATGCCCAACGGGCGAGTGCTATGTATGCTGCTCGGTATCCTGGACGACATCATCCAAGTGTCCGGACCGTTTGCGGATAGTTACGTTATTTAAGGAAACAGGAAGTGTTCAGCCAAATGTGAAACGTCAACCACGACCTGCAACAAATGATGAAGCCCAAGTCGATGTTTTAGCTGCTGTCGTGGCTAATCCGCTCATCAGTAGCAGACAAATTGCGCGAGAATCGGGAATCTCAAATACGTCAGTGTTGAAAATGCTACATCAACATCGACTGCACCCGTGCCATATTTCTATGCACCCGGAATTGCATGGCGACGACTTTGAACATTGTGTACAGTTCTGCCATTGGGCACAAGAGAAATTACGGGACGATGACAGATTTTTTGCACGCGTTCTATTTAGCGTCGAAGCGTCATTCACCAACAGCGGTAACGTAAACCGGCATAATATGCACTATTGGGCAACGGAACATCCACGATGGAACATCAGCGACCTTGGCGGGTTAATGTATAGTGCGGCATTATGGGAGGAAGGATAATTGGCCCCCACTTTATCGATGGCAACCTAAATGGTGCAATGTATGCTGATTCCCTACTTAATGTTCTACCGATGTTACTACAAGATGTTTCACTGCATGACAGAATGGCGATGTACTTCCAACATGATGGATGTCCGGCACATAGCTAGCGTGCGGTTTGAAGTGGTATTGATTAGCATATTTCATGACAGGTGGAGTGGTCGTCGAAGCATCATACCTTTGCCCGCACGTTCACCGGATGTGACGTCCCCGGATTTCTTTCTGTGGGGAAAGTTGAAGGATATTTGCTATCGTGATCCACCGACAACGCCTGGCAACATGCGTCAGCGCATTGTTAATGCATGTGCGAACATTACGGAAGGCGAACTACTAGCTGTTGAGAGGAATGTCATTACACGTATTGCCAAATGCATTGAGTTTGACGGACATCATTTTGATCATTTATTGCATTAATGTGGTATTTACAAGTAATCACGCTGTAACAGCATGCGTTCTCAGAAATGATAGGTTCACAAAGGTACATGTATCACATTGGAACAACTGAAATAAAATGTTCAAACGTATCTACGTTCTGTATTTTAATTAAAAAAAACCTTCCTGTTACCAACTGTTCGTCTAAACTCGTGAGCCATATGTTTGTGACTATTACAGCGGCACCTATGACAAAAGGAAAAAAGTGGTCCAACTACAACAGTCACATTTCTTTACGTACTACACGAATATGTAATAAAAATGGGGGTCCTATTCTAAAAAAACGCAGTTGATATCCGTTTGACCTATGGCAGCGCCATCTAGCGGGCCAACCATAGCGCCATCTAGTTTCCCCCTTCAAGCTAGACAAGTTTCGTTCTTTGTAGTTTTTTCGTTTGACGCTTATTTCGTGAGATATTTGGCCCGGTCACGATCAATGGACCACCCTGTATAAATAACACCACTCAAGTAAATAATAGTCAGATAGCCATATTTTCAGCCACAAAATATATCATTTTTTCTGGACAAGCAGCAGATCTTCTAACAGTAAGCTCTTTGGCAGACACTTTTTAACTTTCCTGCATATAAAGCTGTTTCGCCAGTAGTTGACATATAAGGGCTCCTTGGTTGCATCGTAAGATATGCTATAAAGAAAGCTACCTATCACTAACTTAAAGACTTTTTGTTTAACACGTTTCATTTTTTCTTGCCATTCCCGATTTCTAACTTTTGTTCATCATCAGATGGTTCATTACAGGACGAATTGTTTATTAGACGTTGGGTTATTTGCTGCCTTATAGTGAAAATATTTTGACTGATAAATATTCAGGAAGGAAATGAAGATAAACTTAAGTTCAGAAATTGCGTAATAGCGGTGTAGCACTTTTGGTGTCGCCCGAAGAACGAGGTCCCATGTCAAAGTTGGTATCTCACTACGGAACCATAAGCAAGGGCAGTCACTGCCTGTCGCAGCAACGAATGAGAAACGTCGGCGAAGACACGCCCTGTGTGGCTGAGCGGTTCTAGGCGCTTCAGTCTGGAACCGCGCGACCGCTATGGTCGCAGGTTCGAATCCTGTCTCGGGCATTGATGTGTGTGATGTCCTTAGGTTAGCTAGATTTAAGTAGTTCTAAGTTCTAGGGGACTGATGACCTCAGATGTTAAGTCCCATAGTGCTCAGAGCCATTTTAACCATTTTTGAAGACACCCCCTCAAGAAGTCCCGTATGCCACCGCCGCCGGAAGGTTACTTACGTCAGTGCCGCTCAGCCCCACTCTCTAGTCATCATCTTACATCATATACAGCATCGCGAGTTGTAGTAGAAGCCAGAACTGCATATCGAAGTTTATAGTCAATTGCATTAGGTTGGTGCATAAGTTCGTAGAGTTTTACAATAAGTTTAATAAACGCAACAGATACACATAACAGAGACCTTAGTCGTCAATAATATACCATTCTCCTTCATTATTTACAACAGTGTGCCAACGCTGTGTTAACTTCCAGATTTCGCGACTGCGGAAATCATGTGACTTTGAGGCGAACAATTGTCCAGCCATGTTCGGAACGCATTTGCAACCGGAAGGGAAGTTGCTTGAGGATTGTTCCATAGAGAGTGGTAAAGGTGAAAATCGGAGGGCGCAAGGTCAGGTGAATGATGTGGGTGCGGAATGATTTCCCTACACATCTCCTGTATAGTGTTATTTGCCAGCAGCGGGCTTTATGGTGAAGTAGCATCACTTTACACAGTCTTCCTGGCCGCTGTTCTTGGAGTACGTATGCAAGACGTCTGAGTTCTTGACAATAAGTGTCAGCAGCAACGGTTATACCTCGGGGAAGTAATCCACCAGATGCACAACATTATCTTTTGTGGAGGCGCGCAAGTCTTTGTACGGGGTGAGATTTTCACTCTCCAGCGGAGTGTGCGCTGATATGAAACTTCCTGGCAGGTTACAGCTGTGTGCCGGACCGAGACTCGAACTCGGGACCTTTGCCTTTCACGGGCAAGTGCTCTGCCAACTGAGCTACCCAAGCACGACTCACGCCCCGTCCTCACAGCTTTACTTCTGCCAGTACCTCGTCTCCTACGTTCCTTTCATATCAGTGCACACTCCGCTACAGAGTGAAAATCTCATTCTGGAAACATCCCCCAGGCTGTTCAAATGGCTCTGAGCACTATGGGACTCAACTGCTGAGGTCATTAGTCCCCTAGAACTTAGAACTAGTTAAACCTAACTAACCTAAGGACATCACAAACATCCATGCCCGAGGCAGGATTCGAACCTGCGACCGTAGCGGTCTTGCGGTTCCAGACTGCAGCGCCTTTAACCGCCCCCAGGCTGTGGCTAAGCCATGTCTCCGCAATATCCTTTCTTTCAGGAGTGCTAGTTCTGCAAGGTTCGCAGGAGAGCTTCTGTAAAGTTTGGAAGGTAGGAGACGAGGTACTGGCAGAAGTAAAGCTGTGAGGACGGGGCGTGAGTCGTGCTTGGGTAGCTCAGTTGGTAGAGCACTTGACAGCGACAGGCAAAGGTCCCGAGTTCGAGTCTTGGTCGGGCACACAGTTTTAATCTGCCAGGAAGTTTCTTTGTACCGGGAGTTGCTGCTTTGTTTCAGTGCAACCACCCCTTTGTTTTCCTATCGTTAGCATCAAGTCATCATTTCTCGTTACCAGTAACGATACAGGACAGGAATGGTCGGTGTTGTTCACAAGCCAATTAATGACGAGGAAGCAGAGATTCACATATGGCCGCCGTCTTTTTTATGAATTTGACTTAGAGTATGGGGTACAGATATACCCGATTGCATGTAAATGTCAGACTATTGTGGAATGATCACAGTTCATCACATCTACCAGTTCTCAAGTACACTGAGTGGATCATTGTGAATTAATGCGTTTAAACGATCTTCATCAAACCCCGAAAGTTTTCCTGAACTTGGAGAGTCATTAATGCCAAAAGGATCCTCCTTGAAACGAAAAAACTATTTTCTTGCCGTGCTCTGTCCTGTCGCATTATTCCCATACACGGCGCAAATGTTTCTGGCTGCCTCCGTTGCTGGTACCCCTCTACTGAACTCAAACAGAAGAATATGTCGGAAACGTTCCGATTTCTCCACTTGACACTCCATCTTGTAGCGTCCACAGCCCCACTTACTATCTCCAAATGGCAAAGTGATAATATGTAAACTCAAACAACAGTGAACTACAAATAAAAGAGACAATCGCTTAATAAACCTATAGCAACTGGAATACCAATATGCAAAGCGAAAACGCTATGAATTTATGCATCAACCTAATACATTTAGATATGACAACCATACTGTACTCTATCAAGTGACAAGTTACAGTGGCAGCGACAGTAACAAATACACAGACATTCCTATGGAAAGGGATTATTTCCAGATTAATAATTTTGTATTGTTCAGTCTTTAATAAAGTGATCTAATACTTTGTGCGTGTTGTAGTATACGCACGACCACCTCCAGGAGTACATCTAGGCTTGCTAGGATCCACTACAGTGTCGACTCGAATGTCTCAAGTGTTTCTTGCATCCGGCATTACAGCATATGTACTTACAGTGAACATGTCCTGGTTGCTTCGAAGGCTTGAATTTTTTTATTTTTCGTGTAACAAGCAATATTATCACGGTAAAAGTATACCAATGTTATACACAAAATCTCATAAACACAGAGTAAAAGGTGGGTCACCAGTAATACCTTTACATCGAACAATTTGATGTCGTTTTCGATGTAAAAGTGCTGATCGTGAGATAGCTTTTTCTCTGAGGTTTCGAGATGGTGTTTATAACACTGGAATATGTTTATCATGGCAATACTGCGTATTACACGAGAAATAATAAAAGTGCAAGCCACCGAAGCAATCAGAAAATGTTCACTGTAAGTACTTGTGCTATATAACTATCATGGAATTTCCAACTTTTGTTTATCTTCATTTCTTTCTGACTATTTACCAGTTAAAATATTTTCATTATAGGGCCCCATGACACGCAAACCACCGAACATCTGATTAACATTGTCTTGTAATGCAGGAGATTGACACCGGTAAAGAGACGAATAACAAAATATGTTAAACAAAAACTCTTTAAATTAATGGTTGGTAGCTATTTTTATAACATATCTTATTTCCCGCATATATTTATAAGCACAGGTACACTGACAGCAAAAAGTTGTGTACACCTGGTTTCTGGATAATTCATCCGAGGTTGCGCCTTTTGACAAACATGCCATTGCGTAATGTCCGTGGCATATGAATTTTATTATATACTAACGAAGATGAAGTTTCCATATTCATTTCAGCACTTGAAAATGGGCACTCACTCGAAATTGCCAGTTGTGCTTAATTAAGTACTTACTGAAACTATCAACCTGGCGTAAATGAAGTCATTTTGTAAAGGGCGACTCCAGTCAAACTTACACAAAACAGAGCTCACAGCGATACATCTTCACTATAAAGAGGCTCACAGGACGTTACATGTGCTATTTGATGGTACCCAACCTCTCTGTCCCAACCTCTCTGTAACCACTTCTCTAAATACACCAATGGAAAAAAAATGCAGCTCAAAGGAGGAGTTGTGCAACATAAACGAAAGTTGACAGGCGTATTTCTATATCAGAAAGACGATGTCCGTTGCAATTTAGCGCCAGTCGCATAAGACCAGGTGGCTGTTTTTTAAGGAGTTCCTTGCGGAGTGGCCATGTACGTAAAAAACAGTATTCCGTTTGAGTCCATGGATGTATCCCGGCACTGCTCTGAACAGATATTTGAATGTTGTGCAGGGGCAATAGAATTTATTGAAACTAAACTTCTGCCGGCCGGAGTGGCTGAGCGGTTCTAGGCGCTTCAGTCTGGAACCGCGCGACCGCTGCGGTCGCAGGTTCGAATTCTGCTTCGGGCATGGATGTGTGTGATGTCCTTAGGTTAGTAAGGTTTAAGTAGTTCTAAGTTCTAGGGGACTGATGACCTCAGATGTTAAGTCCCATAGTGCTCAGAGCCATTTGAACCATTTTTGAAACTAAACTTCTATTTGTTGTTGTTTATAGGTCCCCTAGCTATGGCTTCAGAGTATTTCTGCTCACGCTAGAAAGAGTTTTTGGTCACTTCATAGGAAGTACAAAAAATTAGTTATATATGGTGACTTCAAAATTAATTTTGTATATGATTGTGCAAGAAAAAGGTTGTAGGTAGATCTCCTAATCTCATATGGTCTGATACAGACTGTTTTTTTTCCAACTAGGGTGCAGGGGAACAGTCGCACAGCCATACACTATATTTTTATTCATTCTTTGTTACTAGATGAGCATTCTGTTAGTAAAAGGGTCAATGGCCTTTCAGACCATGATGCACAAATTTTAACACTAAAAGGGTTTTGTACTCAAGCAAATGTCACATATAATTAAAAACTATGTAAAAAACTAATCCAACGGCAATAGAGTTTTTTAAACCTCGTTAAGGAACAACTGTAGCAAGATGTTTATAGTGCCTTAACACATCTCTCATGCTCTTTGAGAGTTGCTTTCCATTAGAACGTTCTAAACGGGGTACTAGCAGTAAGACAGCCTGGATGGCTGACTAGTCGGATAAGGATGTCGAAATGTTAGAAGTAGTCTTTGCTTAAAAAAAATTATTAGGAAGGCAAAGAGCATGTGGTACATAAATAGAACAGCCAATTCACAGGATAAAACTAAAACCATATGGTCAGTTATGAAGGAAGTGTGGTCAACAGCACAAGGTCGACCATATAATGTCAGTTCGTAGTAAAAATATTTCTATTACTGATAAGTCAGATACATGTACAGTATTTGCCTTTCCGAGATTGATGTCTGAAATAATCAAAGAAAATGGTTCAAATGGCTCTGAGCACTATGGGATTTAACTTCTGAGGTCATCAGTCCCCTAGAACGTAGAACTACTTAAACCTAACTAACCTAAGGACATCACAAACATCCATGCCCGAGGCAGGATTCGAACCTGCGACCGTAGCGGTCGCGCGGTTCCAGACTGTAGCGCGTAGAACCGCTAAGCGACTTCGGGCGGCCTGAAATAATCCACTGTGATACTGACAAGGGGGAGATTGAGTCAATAATTAAATCACTGAAGACTAAGGACTCTCATGGATATGATGGAGTGCCTAGCAGAATATTAAAATACTGTGCTGCATATGTTAGCCCTGTACTTAGCCATATTTGTAATTTTTCCTTTAAGAGTGGTCAGTTTTCTGAACTGAAGTACTAAGTAGTAAAGCCGCTTTATAAAAAGGGAGAAAGGGATTGTGTAGACAGTTTTAGACCTATTTCTATGCCATCAGAGTTTGCTAAAGTTATTGAAAAGGCTGTGTATGTTAGGATAATTGATCATTTTATATTAACGGAATCTTCCGTCGGGGTTCTTGGTAGAACAACATTATAATAAATCAAAAGCACCAGTATGCTTTTGTTCTACAATATTACTTTTACTGCTAACCGGTTTTCGGCTTAAAACGCCATCTTCAGACATTTAATTTGCTATCGGCTTTAGAAGTCCATTAACTTCTGAAAATGCTATATTCTCATTTCTCTGTGAGGTACTGGATGCATTAAACAAAAGGTTTCGAATGCTAGGCATATTTTTTTATTTAACTGAGGTGTTTAATTGTGTTTATCACGAAATATTGCTCCAGAAGTTGGACCATTACAGAATATGGGGAGCAGCTCGCAATTGTTTCACCTCTTACCTGAACAACAGACAGCAAAACAGCTGAGAGGGAAGACCATCACGTTCGGCATATGGTTCTGCCACATCGTATTGCATCTGCAGCAGCAATTCACAGTGTTGAGAATGGCTGTGACTTGGGTCAATTGGGAGGTGCCCCACGGATCAGTGTTGGCGCCACTCCTGTTCCTTATTTATATAAATGATATGCCCTCTAGTATTATGGGTAATTCTAAAACGTTTCTGTTTGCTGATGACACTTGCTTAGTAGTAAAAGATGTCGTGGGCAACTTTGGCTCGGTTTCAAACAGTGCAGTTCATGACATAAGTTCATGGCTTGTAGAAAATAAACTAACGCTAAATCACAGCAAGACTCAGTTTTTACAGTTTCTAACACACAATTCAACAAAACTTGACTTTTTAATTTCACAGAATGGGCATATGATTAGTGAAACTGAACAGTTCAAGTTTCTAGGTGTTCAGATAGATGGTAAACTGTCGTGGAAAGCCCACGTTCAGGATCTCGTTCAAAGATTTTTACTATTCGAACGGTATCTGAAGTAACACAGACAAATGTAATGTATTGCGAATACAGAGAAAAAAGGATCCTTTATTGTATGATTATATGATAGCGGAACAAACACTGGTAGCAGTTACTTCTGTAAAATATCTGGGAGTATGCGTGCGGAACGATTTGAAGTGGAACGATCATATAAAAGTAATTGTTGGTAAGGCGGGTACCAGGTTGAGATTCATTGGGAGAGTCCTTAGAAAATGTAGTCCATCAACAAAGGAGGTGGCTTACAAAACACTCGTTCGACCTATACTTGAGTATTGCTCATCAGTGTGGGATCCGTACCAGATCGGGTTGACGGAGGAGATAGAGAAGATCCAAAGAAGAGCGGCGCGTTTCGTCACAGGGTTATTTGGTAACCGTGATAGCGTTACGGAGATGTTTAACAAACTCAAGTGGCAGACTCTGCAAGAGAGGCGCTCTGCATCGCGGTGTAGCTCGCTCGCCAGGTTTCGAGAGGGTGCGTTTCTGGATGAGGTATCGAATATATTGATTCCCCCTACTTATACCTCCTGAGGAGATCACGAATGTAAAATTAGAGAGATTAGAGCGCGCACGGAGGCTTTCAGACAGTCGTTCTTCCCGCGAACCATACGCGACTGGAACAGGAAAGGGAGGTAATGACAGTGGCACGTAAAGTGCCCTCCGCCACACACCGTTGTGTGGCTTGCGGAGTATAAATGTAGATGTAGATGTAGAACTGATCTTTCGACACGAAAATTAGTCTACATCGCATATTTTCGTTCGCTTATGTCGTATGGTATTATATTTTGGGGTAACTCTTCCCATTCTTAAAAGATATGTTTGTCTCAGAAGCTGGCAGTTCGGGCAATAAGTGGTGTAAGTTTGCGAACCTCTTTTGACCCCTGTTCACTAGTCTGGTTATTTTGACTTTGACCTCTCAATAAATATATTCCTTACTGTCGTTTCTTGTTAACAATATCAGCTTACTCCCAAGAATTGGCAGCTTTGACTCAATTAATACTCGGCAGAAATTCAATCTGCTTTTGGATCGCACTTCCTTAACTCTTGTTCAGAAAGGTGTGCAGTATACCGCTGCATCCATTTTCAATAAGCTACCACAAGAATTCAAAAATCTTAGCAGTAATCCACGCTCTTTCAAATCGAAACTGAAGAGTTTCCTCATGAGACAATCCTTCTATTCTGTTATGGAGTTCCTTGAAAAATCAAGATGATTCTCATGTTATATTGTTGATTGCGTTTACTTAAACTTATGGCTTCACTTTTTTGGGTTCATAAACATTTCATTTTTTATCAGTTATTACTTTTATATTGTAATTTCATGTACTGACACGTTCCATGACCTTGCAGATTTGCTCCTCAATTTGGTCCTACGGAACTAGACCTGAAAATAAATAAATAAAATAGCAGCACCACCACGAGATTGTATATCAGGGATGCTTTAAACAGACGCTGTAACGGTAGTAAACGCTAGTTACCTTTGAGATTGGACATGGTGAGTTGATGTTAGTCAGGAATGTCTTTAAAGCGACAAAGATGGCGTTATCAACATCTCACTGAGTTTGAACAAGGTCGTGTAATAGGGCTACGAGAAACTTGATGATCCTTCTGCGATAACGCAAAAATGCTTAGCAGCAATGTAGTCACTGTACATGATTGCTGGCAGCGGTGGACACGAGACTGTACGGCTGCAAGAAGACCGTGCTCCAGATGGTCACATGGCGCTACTGAGAGGGGAGACCATCGCGTTGGGCATATGGTTCTGCCGCATCGTATTGCATCTGCATCAGCAATTTGAGCAGCAGTTGGCACCACAGTGACACAAAGAACTTTTACAAATCGCCTACTTCAAGAACAGCTCCAAGCCAGAGTCCCTGTAGCATGCATTCCACCGACCCCAAAACACCGCCATCTGCAACATCAATGGTATCAAGAGATATCTCACTGGAGAGCATGGTGGAGGTCTGTTGTGTTTTCTGATCAAAGCTGGTTCTGCCTCGGTGCCAGTGATGGCCGTGTCTTGGTTAGAAGGAGTCCAGTTGAGGACCTACAACCAACCTGTCTGCACGCTAGACATACTGGACATAAACCTGGAGTTATGGTGTGGAGTGTAATTTCGTAGGACCGAAGAAGCACTCTCCTGGTTCTCCCACACACCCTGACTGCAAATTTGTATGTCAGTCTTTTGAATCGACATATTGTGCTGCCATTCATGAACAGCATTCTACGGGTGTTTTCCAACAGGACAACGCTCGCCCAAATCCGCTGTTGTAATTCAACATGCTCTACAGAGCGTCGATATGTTACCTTGGCCTGCTTGATCACCAGATCTGTCTCCAGTCGAACAAATGTGGGACGTCATCGGACGACAGCTCCAGCGTAATCCACAACCAGCGTTAGCCGTTCCTGTATTGACTGACAAAGTGCAACAGGCACGGAACTCCATCTGGCACCTGGAAAACACAATGTATGCAAGTTTCCATGCCTGAATTCAACATTCTGGCGTTACTACGGTTGTTAATGTTCCAGAATTTCACATTTGCTATGTCTTAACTCGCACATACACTCCTGGAAATGGAAAAAAGAACACATTGACACTGGTGTGTCAGACCCACCATACTTGCTCCGGACACTGCGAGAGGGCTGTACAAGCAATGATCACACGCACGGCACAGCGGACACACCAGGAACCGCGGTGTTGGCCGTCGAATGGCGCTAGCTGCGCAGCATTTGTGCACCGCCGCCGTCAGTGTCAGCCAGTTTGCGGTGGCATACGGAGCTCCATCGCAGTCTTTAACACTGGTAGCATGCCGCGACACCGTGGACGTGAACCGTATGTGCAGTTGACGGACTTTGAGCGAGGGCGTATAGTGGGCATGCGGGAGGCCGGGTGGACGTACCGCCGAATTGCTCAACACGTGGGCCGTGAGGTCTCCACAGCACATCGATGTTGTCGCCAGTGGTCGGCGGAAGGTGCACGTGCCCGTCGACCTGGGACCGGACCGCAGCGACGCACGGATGCTCGCCAAGACCGTAGGATCCTACGCAGTGCCGTAGGGGACCGCACCGCCACTTCCCAGCAAATTAGGGACACTGTTGCTCCTGGGATATCGGCGAGGACCATTCGCAACCGTCTCCATGAAGCTGGGCTATGGTCCCGCACACCGTTAGGCCGTCTTCCGCTCACGCCCCAACATCGTGCAGCCCGCCTCCAGTGGTGTCACGACAGGCGTGAATGGAGGGACGAATGGAGACGTGTCGTCTTCAGCGATGAGAGTCGCTTCTGCCTTGGTGCCAATGATGGTCGTATGCGTGTTTGGCGCCGTGCAGGTGAGCGCCACAATCAGGACTGCATACGACCGAGGCACACAGGGCCAACACCCGGCATCATGGTGTGGGGAGCGATCTCCTACACTGGCCGTACACCACTGGTGATCGTCGAGGGGACACTGAATAGTGCACGGTACATCCAAACCGTCATCGAACCCATCGTTCTACCATTCCTAGACCGGCAAGGGAACTTGCTGTTACAACAGGACAATGCACGTCCGCATGTATCCCGTGCCACCCAACGTGCTCTAGAAGGTGTAAGTCAACTACCCTGGCCAGCAAGATCTCCGGATCTGTCCCCCATTGAGCATGTTTGTGACTGGATGAAGCGTCGTCTCACGCGGTCTGCACGTCCAGCACGAACGCTGGTCCAACTGAGGCGCCAGGTGGAAATGGCATGGCAAGCCGTTCCACAGGACTACATCCAGCATCTCTACGATCGTCTCCATGGGAGAATAGCAGCCTGCATTGCTGCGAAAGGTGGATATACACTGTACTAGTGCCGACATTGTGCATGCTCTGTTGCCTGTGTCTATGTGCCTGTGGTTCTGTCAGTGTGATCATGTGATGTATCTGACCCCAGGAATGTGTAAATAAAGTTTCCCCTTCCTGGGACAATGAATTCACGGTGTTCTTATTTCAATTTCCAGGAGTGTATATTAACCTATGATCTTGCAATGTTTATCACTTAAATATGTTACGTTGTCAAATGTATTCCCGAAATTTCGTTGCTCTACGTTGTTTATTTGTTAGTTGTGTAATTTTT